>NC_056738.1:530981375-531069473 GCF_019279795.1 Protopterus annectens | reverse complement strand
CAGGATATGTGCCCAAGGAGTGGCATCACGGCAGCTGTGGTCCCACTCCACAAAGGCGGTGCCTCTACTGACCCTGGTAATTACCACCCCATAAGCATAACAAGCCTGGTCTGCAAAGCTATGGAGAGGATCATAATGGAACTCATAAACAAAGACATAGGGGACTTGCAGACATTGGACCCAACCCAGTTTGGCTTTGTCAAGGGCAGATCATGCCCTTTTTAACTTGGTCGACTTCTTCGAAACAGTCACCAAGGCCATTGATGAGGAAAGGCAGTCCATACAGCCTACCTTGACCTTGCAAAAGCTTTCGACACAATACCCCACCGGGTATTATAGAGAAACTTACCAGCTTAAATGTAAACCCATATGTCACAAGATGGATTGCAAACTGGCTAAAGGACAGAACCCACAGGGTTAGAGTAACTGGCGCCATGTCAGACTCCAAGCCGGTCACAAGTGGTGTCCCACAGGGCTCAGTCCTTGGCCCCCTGTTGTTCGGCATCTACTTCTCAGAAGTACAGGCAAACATAGGAGGACTATGGCTGACAAAGTTTGCAGATGACTGCAAACTGGGAGCCATAGTGGAAAGTACATCGGACACAGATATTTTTCAGAGGGGTCTCACGGAAACTGTTAGCTGGTGCCAGAGCTATGGCCTGAAGTTAAATGCCAAAAAATGTATAGTCATACCCTTTGGGAAAAACAAGGTAACCCCAAGCTACCATATAGGTGGCAATCAACTAAGCACAGAAGAGGTTATCAGGGACCTGGGGACCCAGGTTAACAGTGGCCTTTCTTTTGACACTCACATTGCTAAAGTGGTTAGAAAAACCTTCTACATTGCCCACCTGATCATGAAGGGATTCACATCCAGATCAAGTGAGGTCATTGTTCCCCTGTACTCTTCACTTATCAAACCAATGATGGAGTACAATGCCCCATTCGGGATGTATCTCACCCAACACCTGCAGCAATTGGAGAGACCCCAAAAGTTCCTCACCAAAAGGATAAAGGGACTCCAAAATCTGTCATATGCTGCCAGACTGAAGAAACACCAGCTCTATTCAGTCACATACCGTCTGCTCAGAGGTGACCTGTGTCTGACATACAAGGCCATGTCCAACCCGGACTTAATGGACATGTTCCACCTCAAAAAATACAAATCTACCAGATCCACTAGAGCAAGCGACTTAAACCTTAGCACGGATATAAATAGGACATGCTGGAGGGATAGATTTGTCACCCAGAGACTCCCTATGTTGTGGAATAAAATCCCGGTCCATGTGAGGCAGAGCACCTCGCTGGCTATATTCAAGAGAAATCTTGACCGGTGGATGGGAGATCGTAGGTTTACCCCGGGAATCATCTCTGTATCACTGCTGGACAGAGGCACAACAAACTAATGGGCACAGTATTTTTTAACATAAGAGGTGGCGTAAGCCACAAAACTCTGGGCTAGGCTTATAAATGCCTTAGGGCAGATAGTCTAGTATAAACCTATGAACCTATGAACCTATGTTTATTTCACCACAATGCATGACAGATACAAGGGGATCAGCGGGTTTTGTAGCATGCACTTTTGTTCAATGCATGACTGATACAGGGGAATCAGCAGGGTTTGAGGCATGCAGCTTTATTCAATGCATGACTGATACAATGGGATCAGCAGGGTTTCTAGCATGCACCTTTATTCAATGCATGACTGACTCAAGGAGATCAACAGGGGTTGCAGCATGCGTGTTTATTTCACCACGATGCTTGACTGATACAAGAGGATCAACAGGGTGTGTAGCATGCAACTTTATTCAATGCATGACTGATACAAGGAGATAAATAGGCTTTGTAGCATGCACCTTTATTCAATGCATGACTGATACAAGGGGATCAGCAGGGTTTGTAGCATGCACCTTTATTCAATGCAGGACTGTCACAAGGTGATCAACAAGGTTTGTAGCATGCACCTTTGTTCAATGCATGACAGATGCAAGGGGATCAGCAGGGTTAGTAGCATGCACCTTCATTCAATGCATGACTGATACAAGGGGATCAGCAGTGTCTGTATAAGGAATGTTTATTTCGCTACAGTGCATTACTGATACAAAGGAATCAGCATGGTTAGTAGCATGTACCTTTATTCAGTGCATGACTGATACAGAGGTATCAGCAGGGTTTGTAGCATGCATCTTTATTCAATGTATGACTGATACAAGGGCATCAGCAATGGCTGTAGCATGCATGCATATTTAACCACAATGCATGACTGATACAAGTGGATCAGAGGGGTTTGTAGCATGCACCTTTATTCAGTGCATGCCTGATACAAGAAGATCAGCAGGGTTTGTAGCATGCATCTTTATTCATTGCATTACTGATACAGGGGATCATCAAGGGCTGTATAATACATGTTTATTTCATCACAATACATGACTGATACAAGGGAATCAGCAAGGCTTGTAGCATTTACCTTTATTCAATGCATGACTGATACAAGGGAATCATTATGGGCTGTAGCATACATGTTTATTTCGCCACAATGCATGACTGTAGAAGGGGATTAATAGGTTTGTAGCATGCACCTTTATTCAATGCATGACTGATACAAGGGAATCAGCAGGGGCTGTAGCATGCATGTTTATTTTGCAACAATGCATGGCTGGCACAAGGGGATCAGGAGGGTTTGTAGCATGCACCTTTATTCAATGCAAGACTGAGACAAGGGGATCAGTAGGGGCTGTAGCATGCATGTTTATTGCACCACAATGCATGACTGATACAAGGGGATCAGCAGAGTTTGTACCATGCACCTTTATTCAATGCTTGACTGATACAAGGGGATCAGCAGGGTTTGTAGCATGCACCTTTATTCAATGCATGACTAATACAAGGGGATCAGCAGGGTTTGGAGCATGCTCCCTTTATTCAGTGCATGACAGATACAAGTGGATCAGCAGGGTTTGTAGCATGCACCTTTATTCATTTCATGACTGATACAAGGGAATCAGCAGGGTTTTTAGCATGCACATTTATTCACTGTATGGCTGATACAAGAGGATCATTAGGGTCTGTAGCATGCGTGTTTGTTTCACCACAATGCATGACTGATACAAGGCGATCAGCAGGGTTTGCAGCATGGAACTTTATTCAATGCATGACCGATACAAGGGGATCAGCAGGGTTTGTAGCATGCACCTTTATTCAATGCATGACTGATACAAGAGGATCAGCAGGTCTGTAGCATGCATGTTTAGTTCACCAAAATGTATGACTGATACAAGTGGATCAGCAGGGTTTCTAGCATGCACCTTTTTTCAATGCATGGCTGGTACAAGGGGATCAGCAGTGTTTGCAGCATGCACCTTTATTCAATGCATGAATGATACAAGGGGATCAGCAGGGGCTGTAGCATGCATGTTCATTTCACCACAATGCATGACTGATACAAGGGAACTAGCTGGTTGGTGGCATCCACCTTTATTCAATGCGTGGCTGATACAAGGGGATCAGCAGGGTTTGTAGCATGCACCTTTATTCAATGCATGACTGATACAAGAGGATCAGCAGGTCTGTAGCATGCATGTTTAGTTCACCAAAATGTATGACTGATACAAGGGGATCAGCAGGGTTTGTAGCATGGCCCTTTATTCAATGCATGACTGATACAAGGGGATCAGCGGGGTCTGTAGCATGCATGTTTATTTCATCACAATGCATGACTGTTACAAAGGGATCAGCAGGGTTTGTAGCATGCTCCTTTATTCAATGCATGACTGATACAAGAGGATCAGCAGGGGCTGTAGCATGCATGTTTATTTAACCACAATACATGACTGATACAAGGGGATCAGCAGGGTTTGTAGAATGCACATTTATTCAATGAATCACTGATACAAGGGGATCAGCGGGGTCTGTAGCATGCATGTTTATTTCAGCACAATGCATTACTGTTACAAAGGGATCAGCAGGATTTGTAGCATGCTCCTTTATTCAATGCATGACTGATACACGAGGATAAGCAGGGGTTGTAGCATGCATGTTTATTTCAACACAATGCATGACTGATACAAGGGGATCAGCAGGTTTTGTAGCATGCACCTTTATTCAATGAATGACTGATACAGGGGGATCAGCAGAGTTTGAAGCATGCACCTATATTCAATGCATGACTGATACAAGGGGATCAGCAGGGTCTGTAGCATGCATGTTTATTTCACCACAATACATGGCTGATACAAGGGAATCAGCAGGGTTAGTAGCATGGACCTTTATTCAATGCATGACTGATATAAGGGTATCAGCAGGGTTTTAGCATACATCTTTATTCAATGCATGACTGATACATGGGGATCAGCAGGGGCTGTAGCATGCATGTTTATTTCACCACAATACAAGGGGATCAGTAGGGTTTGTAGCATGCACCTTTATTCAATGCATGACTGATACAAGGGGATCAGCTGGAGCTGTAGTATGCATGTTTATTTCTCCACAATGCATGACTGATACAAGGGGATCAGCAGGGTTTGTAGCATGCACCTTTATTCAATGCATGACTGATACAAGGGGATCAGCTGGAGCTGTAGTATGCATGTTTATTTCACCACAATGCATGACTGATACAAGGGGATCAGCAGGGATTGTAGCATGCACCTTTATTCAATGCATGACTGATACAGGGGGATCAGCAGGGTTTGAAGCATGCACCTTTATTCAATGCATGACTGATACAAGGGGATTAGCAGGGGCTGTAGCATGCATATTTATTTCACCACGATGCAAGACTGATACAAGGGGATCAGCGGGGTTTGTAGCATGCACCATCATTCAATGCGAGTGATACAAGGGGATTAGTAGGGGCTGAAGAATGCATGTTTATTTCACCACAATGCATGATTGATACAAGGGGATCAGCAGGGTTTTAGCATGCACCTTTATTGAATGCATGACTGATACAAGTGGATCAGTAGGGGCTGTAACATGCATGTTTATTTTACCCTAATGCATGACTGATACAAGGGGATTGGCAGGATTTGTAGCATGCACCTTTATTCAATGCATGACTGATACAAGTGGATCAGCAGGGGCTGTAGCATTCATATTTATTTCACCACAATGCATGCCTAATACAAGGGGATCAGCAGGGTTTTTAGCATGCACCTTTATGCAATGCATGACTGGTACAAGGAGATCAGCAGGGTTTGTAGCATGCACATTTATTCAGTGCATGACTAATACAAAGAGATCGGCAGGGTTTGTAGCATGCACCTTTATTCAATGCATAACTGATACATGGGGATCATCAGGGGCTCTAGCATGCATGTTTATTTCACCACAATGCATTGCTGATACAAGGGGATCAGCATGGTTTGTAGCGTGAACTTTTATTCAATTCATGACTGATAAAAGGGGATCAGCAGCGACTGTAGCATGCATGTTTATTTCACCAGAATGCATGACTGATACAACAGGATCAGCAGGGTTTCTAGCATGCACCTTTTTTCATTGCATGACTGGTACAAGGGGATCAGCAGTGTTTGTATCATGCACCTTTATTCAATGCATGACTGATACAAGGGGATCAGCAGGGGCTGTAGCATGCATGTTCATTTCACCACAATGCATGACTGATACAAGGGGTCAGCAGGGTTTGTAGCATGCACCTTTATTCAATGCATCACTGATACAAGGGGATCAGCAGGGGTTGTAGCAGGCATGGTTATTTCACCACAATGCATGACTGATACAAGGGGATCATCAGGTTTTGTAGCATGCACCTTTATTCAATGCATGACTGATACAAGGTGATCAGCAGGGTTGTAGCATGCACCTTTATTCAATGTATGACTGATGCAAGGGGATCAGCAGGGTTTGTAGCATGCACCTTTATTCAATGCATGACTGATGCAGGGGGATCTGCACGGTTTGCAGCATGCACCTTTACTGAATGTATGACTGATGCAAGGGGATCAGCAGGGTTTGTAACATGCAACGTCATTCAATGCATGACTGATATAAGGGGATCAGCAGGGTCTGTAGCATGCATGTTTATTTCACCACAATGCATGACTGATACAAGGGAATCAGCCGGGTGAGTAGCATGGACCTTTATTCATTGCATGACTGATACAAGGGTATCAGCAGGGTTTGTAGCATGCATCTTTATTCAATGCATGACTGATACAAGGGGTCAGCAGAGGCTGTAGCATGCACCCTTATTCAGTGCATGACTGATACAAGGGAATCAACAGGATCTGTGGCATGCATGTTTATTTCACCACAATGCATGACTGATACAAGGGGATCAGCAGGGTTGGTAGCATGCACCTTTATTCAATGCATGACTGATACAAGGGGATCAGCAGGGCTTGTAGCATGCACCTTTATTCAATGCATGACTGATACAAGGGGATCAGCAGGGTTTGTAGCATGCACTTTTATCAATATATGACTGATACAAGGTGATCAGCATGGTTTGCAGCATGAACCTTTATTCAATTCATGACTGATAAAAGGGGATCAGCAGCGGCTGTAGCATGCATGTTTATTTCACCACAATGCATGACTGATACAACGGGTTCAGCAGGGTTTCTAGCATGCACCTTTTTTCAATGCATGGCTGGTACAAGGGGATAAGCAGTGTTTGTAGCATGCACCTTTATTCAATGCATGACTGATACAAGGGGATCAGCAGGGACTGTAGCATGCATGTTCATTTCACCACAATGCATGACTGATACAAGGGAACTAGCTGGTTGGTGGCATCCACCTTTATTCAGTGCATGGCTGATACAAGGGGATCAGCAGGGTTTGTAGCATGCACTTTTATCAATATATGACTGATACAAGGGGATCAGCATGGTTTGTAGCATGAACCTTTATTCAATTCATGAGTGATAAAAGGGGATCAGCAGCGGCTGTAGCATGCATGTTTATTTCACCAGAATGCATGACTGATACAACGGGATCAGCAGGGTTTCTAGCATGCACCTTTTTTCAATGCATGGCTGGTACAAGGGGATCAGCAGTGTTTGTAGCATGCACCTTTATTCAATGCATGACTGATACAAGGGGATCAGCAGGGGCTGTAGCATGCATGTTCATTTCACCACAATGCATGACTGATACAAGGCAACTAGCTGGTTGGTGGCATCCACCTTTATTCAATGCGTGGCTGATACAAGGGGATCAGCAGGGTTTGTAGCATGCACCTTTATTCAATGCTTGACTGATACAAGGGATCAGCAGGGTTTGTAGTATGCACCTTTATTCAATGCAAGACTGATTCAAGGGGATCAGCAGGGTTTGTAGCATGCACCTTTATTCAATGCATGACTGATACAAGAGGATCAGCAGGTCTGTAGCATGCATGTTTAGTTCACCAAAATGTATGACTGATACAAGGGGATCAGCAGGGTTTGTAGCATGGCCCTTTATTCAATGCATGACTGATACAAGGGGATCAGTGGGGTCTGTAGCATGCATGTTTATTTCATCACAATGCATGACTGTTACAAAGGGGTCAGCAGGGTTTGTAGCATGCTCCTTTATTCAATGCATGACTGATACAAGAGGATCAGCAGGGGCTGTAGCATGCATGTTTATTTAACCGCAATGCATGACTGATACAAGGGGATCAGCAGGGTTTGTAGAATGCACATTTATTCAATGAATCACTGATGCAAGGGGATCAGCGGGGTCTGTAGCATGCATGTTTATTTCAGCACAATGCATGACTGTTACAAAGGGATCAGCAGGATTTGTAGCATGCTCCTTTATTCAATGCATGACTGATACAAGAGGATCAGCAGGGGTTGTAGCATGCATGTTTATTTCAACACAATGCATGACTGATACAAGGGGATCAGCAGGTTTTGTAGCATGCACCTTTATTCAGTGTAGGACTGATACAAGGTGATCAGCAGGGTTGTAGCATGCACCTTTATTCAATGTATGACTGATGCAAGGGGATCAGCAGGTTTTGTAGCATGCACCTTTATTCAATGCATGACTGATGCAGGGGGATCTGCAGGGTTTGTAGCATGCACCTTTACTGAATGTATGACTGATGCAAGGGGATCAGCAGGGTTTGTAGCATGCAACGTCATTCAATGCATGACTGATATAAGGGGATCAGCAGGGTCTGTAGCATGCATGTTTATTTCACCACAATGCATGACTGATACAAGGGAATCAGCCGGGTGAGTAGCATGGACCTTTATTCATTGCATGACTGATACAAGGGTATCAGCAGGGTTTGTAGCATGCATCTTTATTCAATGCATGACTGATACAAGGGGTCAGCAGAGGCTGTAGCATGCACCCTTATTCAATGCATGACTGATACAAGGGAATCAACAGGATCTGTGGCATGCATGTTTATTTCACCACAATGCATGACTGATACAAGGGGATCAGCAGGGTTGGTAGCATGCACCTTTATTCAATGCATGACTGATACAAGGGGATCAGCAGGGCTTGTAGCATGCACCTTTATTCAATGCATGACTGATACAAGGGGATCAGCAGGGTTTGTAGCATGCACTTTTATCAATATATGACTGATACAAGGTGATCAGCATGGTTTGCAGCATGAACCTTTATTCAATTCATGACTGATTAAAGGGGATCAGCAGCGGCTGTAGCATGCATGTTTATTTCACCAGAATGCATGACTGATACAACGGGTTCAGCAGGGTTTCTAGCATGCACCTTTTTTCAATGCATGGCTGGTACAAGGGAATCAGCAGTGTTTGTAGCATGCACCTTTATTCAATGCATGACTGATACAAGGGGATCAGCAGGGACTGTAACATGCATGTTCATTTCACCGCAATGCATGACTGATACAAGGGAACTAGCTGGTTGGTGGCATCCACCTTTATTCAATGCATGGCTGATACAAGGGGATCAGCAGGGTTTGTAGCATGCACCTTTATTCAATGCTTGACTGATACAAGGGATCAGCAGGGTTTGTAGCATGCACCTTTATTCAATGCATGACTGATACAAGAGGATCAGCAGGTCTGTAGCATGCATGTTTAGTTCACCGAAATGTATGACTGATACAAGGGGATCAGCAGGGTTTGTAGCATTGCCCTTTATTCAATGCATGACTGATACAAGGGGATCAGCGGGGTCTGTAGCATGCATGTTTATTTCAGCACAATGCATGACTGTTACAACGGGGTCAGCAGGGTTTGTAGCATGCTCCATTATTCAATGCATGACTGATACAAGAGGATCAGCAGGGGCTATAGCATGCATGTTTATTTCACCACAATGCATGACTGATACAAGGGGATCAGCAGGGTTTGTAGAATGCACCTTTATTCAATGAATGACTGATACAAAGGGATCAGCAGGGTTTGTAGCATGGCCCTTTATTCAATGCATGACTGATACAAGAGGATCAGCAGGGGTTGTAGCATGCATGTTTATTTCAACACAATGCATGACTGATACAAGGGGATCAGCAGGTTTTGTAGCATGCACCTTTATTCAGTGTAGGACTGATACAAGGTGATCAGCAGGTTTGTAGCATGCACCTTTATTCAATGTATGACTGATGCAAGGGGATCAGCAGGTTTTGTAGCATGCACCTTTATTCAATGCATGACTGATGCAGGGGGATCTGCAGGGTTTGCAGCATGCACCTTTACTGAATGTATGACTGATGCAAGGGGATCAGCAGGGTTTGTAACATGCAACGTCATTCAATGCATGACTGATATAAGGGGATCAGCAGGGTCTGTAGCATGCATGTTTATTTCACCACAATGCATGACTGATACAAGGGAATCAGCCGGGTGAGTAGCATGGACCTTTATTCATTGCATGACTGATACAAGGGTATCAGCAGGGTTTGTAGCATGCATCTTTATTCAATGCATGACTGATACAAGGGGTCAGCAGAGGCTGTAGCATGCACCCTTATTCAGTGCATGACTGATACAAGGGAATCAACAGGATCTGTGGCATGCATGTTTATTTCACCACAATGCATGACTGATACAAGGGGATCAGCAGGGTTGGTAGCATGCACCTTTATTCAATGCATGACTGATACAAGGGGATCAGCAGGGCTTGTAGCATGCACCTTTATTCAATGCATGACTGATACAAGGGGATCAGCAGGGTTTGTAGCATGCACTTTTATCAATATATGACTGATACAAGGTGATCAGCATGGTTTGCAGCATGAACCTTTATTCAATTCATGACTGATAAAAGGGGATCAGCAGCGGCTGTAGCATGCATGTTTATTTCACCACAATGCATGACTGATACAACGGGTTCAGCAGGGTTTCTAGCATGCACCTTTTTTCAATACATGGCTGGTACAAGGGGATAAGCAGTGTTTGTAGCATGCACCTTTATTCAATGCATGACTGATACAAGGGGATCAGCAGGGACTGTAGCATGCATGTTCATTTCACCACAATGCATGACTGATACAAGGGAACTAGCTGGTTGGTGGCATCCACCTTTATTCAGTGCATGGCTGATACAAGGGGATCAGCAGGGTCTGTAGCATGCACTTTTATCAATATATGACTGATACAAGGGGATCAGCATGGTTTGTAGCATGAACCTTTATTCAATTCATGACTGATAAAAGGGGATCAGCAGCGGCTGTAGCATGCATGTTTATTTCACCAGAATGCATGACTGATACAACGGGATCAGCAGGGTTTCTAGCATGCACCTTTTTTCAATGCATGACTGATACAAGGGGATCAGCAGGGGCTGTAGCATGCATTTTCATTTCACCACAATGCATGACTGATACAAGGGAACTAGCTGGTTGGTGGCATCCACCTTTATTCAATGCGTGGCTGATACAAGGGGATCAGCAGGGTTTGTAGCATGCACCTTTATTCAATGCTTGACTGATACAAGGGATCAGCAGGGTTTGTAGTATGCACCTTTATTCAATGCAAGACTGATTCAAGGGGATCAGCAGGGTTTGTAGCATGGCCCTTTATTCAATGCATGACTGATACAAGGGGATCAGTGGGGTCTGTAGCATGCATGTTTATTTCATCACAATGCATGACTGTTACAAAGGGGTCAGCAGGGTTTGTAGCATGCTCCTTTATTCAATGCATGACTGATACAAGAGGATCAGCAGGGGCTGTAGCATGCATGTTTATTTAACCGCAATGCATGACTGATACAAGGGGATCAGCAGGGTTTGTAGAATGCACATTTATTCAATGAATCACTGATGCAAGGGGATCAGCGGGGTCTGTAGCATGCATGTTTATTTCAGCACAATGCATGACTGTTACAAAGGGATCAGCAGGATTTGTAGCATGCTCCTTTATTCAATGCATGACTGATACAAGAGGATCAGCAGGGGTTGTAGCATGCATGTTTATTTCAACACAATGCATGACTGATACAAGGGGATCAGCAGGTTTTGTAGCATGCACCTTTATTCAGTGTAGGACTGATACAAGGTGATCAGCAGGGTTGTAGCATGCACCTTTATTCAATGTATGACTGATGCAAGGGGATCAGCAGGTTTTGTAGCATGCACCTTTATTCAATGCATGACTGATGCAGGGGGATCTGCAGGGTTTGTAGCATGCACCTTTACTGAATGTATGACTGATGCAAGGGGATCAGCAGGGTTTGTAGCATGCAACGTCATTCAATGCATGACTAATATAAGGGGATCAGCAGGGTCTGTAGCATGCATGTTTATTTCACGACAATGCATGACTGATACAAGGGAATCAGCCGGGTGAGTAGCATGGACCTTTATTCATTGCATGACTGATACAAGGGTATCAGCAGAGGCTGTAGCATGCACCCTTATTCAATGCATGACTGATACAAGGGAATCAACAGGATCTGTGGCATGCATGTTTATTTCACCACAATGCATGACTGATACAAGGGGATCAGCAGGGTTGGTAGCATGCACCTTTATTCAATGCATGACTGATACAAGGGGATCAGCAGGGCTTGTAGCATGCACCTTTATTCAATGCATGACTGATACAAGGGGATCAGCAGGGTTTGTAGCATGCACTTTTATCAATATATGACTGATACAAGGTGATCAGCATGGTTTGCAGCATGAACCTTTATTTAATTCATGACTGATAAAAGGGGATCAGCAGCGGCTGTAGCATGCATGTTTATTTCACCAGAATGCATGACTGATACAACGGGTTCAGCAGGGTTTCTAGCATGCACCTTTTTTCAATGCATGGCTGGTACAAGGGAATCAGCAGTGTTTGTAGCATGCACCTTTATTCAATGCATGACTGATACAAGGGGATCAGCAGGGACTGTAACATGCATGTTCATTTCACCGCAATGCATGACTGATACAAGGGACTAGCTGGTTGGTGGCATCCACCTTTATTCAATGCATGGCTGATACAAGGGGATCAGCAGGGTTTGTAGCATGCACCTTTATTCAATGCTTGACTGATACAAGGGATCAGCAGGGTTTGTAGCATGCACCTTTATTCAATGCATGACTGATACAAGAGGATCAGCAGGTCTGTAGCATGCATGTTTAGTTCACCGAAATGTATGACTGATACAAGGGGATCAGCAGGGTTTGTAGCATTGCCCTTTATTCAATGCATGACTGATACAAGGGGATCAGCGGGGTCTGTAGCATGCATGTTTATTTCAGCACAATGCATGACTGTTACAACGGGGTCAGCAGGGTTTGTAGCATGCTCCTTTATTCAATGCATGACTGATACAAGAGGATCAGCAGGGGCTATAGCATGCATGTTTATTTCACCACAATGCATGACTGATACAAGGGGATCAGCAGGGTTTGTAGAATGCACCTTTATTCAATGAATGACTGATACAAAGGGATCAGCAGGGTTTGTAGCATGGCCCTATATTCAATGCATGACTGATACAAGAGGATCAGCGGGGTCTGTAGCATGCATGTTTATTTCAGCACAATGCATGACTGTTACAACGGGGTCAGCAGGGTTTGTAGCATGCTCCTTTATTCAATCCATGACTGATACAAGAGGATCAGCAGGGGCTGTAGCATGCATGTTTATTTCACCACAATGCATGACTGATACAAGGGGATCAGCAGGGTTTGTAGAATGCACCTTTATTCAATGAATGACTGATACAAGGCGATCAGCGGGGTCTGTAGCATGCATGTTTATTTCAGCACAATGCATGGCTGTTACAAAGGGATCAGCAGGATTTGTAGCATGCTCCTTTATTCAATGAATGACTGATACAAGGGGATCAGCGGGGTCTGTAGCATGCATGTTTATTTCAGCACAATGCATGGCTGTTACAAAGGGATCAGCAGGATTTGTAGCATGCTCCTTTATTCAATGCATGACTGATACAAGGGGATCAGCAGGTTTTGTAGCATGCACCTTTATTCAATGAATGACTGATACAGGGAGATCAGCAGGGTTTGAAGCATGCACCTTTATTCAATGCATGACTGATACAAGGGGATCAGCAGGGTCTGTAGCATGCATGTTTATTTCACCACAATACATGACTGATACAAGGGAATCAGCAGAGTAGTAGCATGGACCTTTATTCAATGCATGACTGATATAAGGGTATCAGCAGGGTTTTTAGCATACATCTTTATTCAATGCATGACTGATACATGGGGATCAGCAGGGGCTGTAGCATGCATGTTTATTTCACCGCAATACAAGGGGATCAGCAGGGTTTGTAACATGCACCTTTATTCAATGCATGACTGATACAAGGGGATCAGCTGGAGCTGTAGTATGCATGTTTATTTCACCACAATGCATGACTGATACAAGGGGATCAGCAGGGTTTGTAGCATGCACCTTTATTCAATGCATGACTGATACAAGGGGATCAGCTGGAGCTGTAGTATGCATGTTTATTTCACCACAATGCATGACTGATACAAGGGGATCAGCAGGGTTTGTAGCATGCACCTTTATTCAATGCATGACTGATACAGGGGGATCAGCAGGGTTTGAAGCATGCACCTTTATTCAATGCATGACTGATACAAGGGGATCAGCAGGGGTTGTAGCATGTATATTTATTTCACCACGATGCAAGACTGATACAAGGGGATCAGCGGGGTTTGTAGCATGCACCTTTATTCAATGAGAGTGATACAAGGGGATTAGTAGGGGCTGAAGAATGCATGTTTATTTCACCACAATGCATGATTGATACAAGGGGATCAGCAGAGTTTTTAGCATGCACCTTTATTGAATGCATGACTGATACAAGTGGATCAGTAGGGGCTGTAATATGCATGTTTATTTTACCCTAATGCATGACTGATACAAGGGGATCAGCCAGGGTTTGTAGCATGCACCTTTATTCAATGCATGACTGATACAAGCGGATCAGCAGGGGCTGTAGCATGCATATTTATGTCACCACAATGCATGACTAATACAAGGGGATCAGCAGGGTTTTTAGCATGCAGCTTTATTCAATGCATGACTGGTACAAGGGGATCAGCAGGGTTTGTAGCATGCACGTTTATTCAGTGCATGACTAATACAAAGAGATCGGCAGGGTTTGTAGCATGCACCTTTTTTCAATGCATGACTGGTACAAGGGGATCAGCAGTGTTTGTAGCATGCACCTTTATTCAATGCATGACTGATACAAGGGGATCAGCAGGGGCTGTAGCATGCATGTCCATTTCTCCACAATGCATGACTGATACAAGGGGATCAGCAGGGTTTGTAGCATGCACCTTTCTTCAATGCATGACTGATACAAGGGGATCAGCAGGGGTTGTAGCATGCATGTTTATTTCACCACAATGCATGACTGATACAAGGGGATCAGCAGGTTTTATAGCATGCACCTTTATTCAATGCATGACTGATGCAGGGGGATCAGCAGGGTTTGAACATACACCTTTATTCAATGCATGACTGATACAAGGGGATCAACAGGGTTTGTAGCATGCACCTTTATTTAATGCAGGGCTGATACAAGGTGATCAGCAGGGTTTGTAGTATGCACCTTTATTCAATGTATGACTGATGCAAGGGGATCAGCAGGTTTTGTAGCATGCACCTTTATTCAATGCATGACTGATGCAGGGGGATCAACAGGGTTTGTAGTATGCACCTTTATTGAATATATGACTGATGCAAGGAGATCAGCAGGGTTTGTAGCATGCAACGTCATTCAATGCATGACTGATATAAGCGGATCAGCAGGGTCTGTAGCATGCATGTTTATTTCACCACAATGCATGACTGATACAAGGGAATCAGCCGGGTGAGTAGCACGGACCTTTATTCACTGCATGACTGATACAAGGGTATCAGCAGGGTTTGTAGCATGCATCTTTATTCAATGCATGACTGATACAAGGGGTCAGCAGGGGCTGTAGCATGCATGTTTATTTCACCACAATGCATGACTGATACAAGTGGATCAGCAGGGTTTTAGCATGCACCTTTATTCAATGCATGCCTGAGCAAGGGGATCAGCAGGGGCTGTAGCATGCATGTTTGTTTCACCACTATGCATGACTGATATAAGGGAATCAGCAGGGTTTGTAGCATGCACCTTTATTCAATGCATGACTGATACAAGGGGATCAGCAGGGTTTGTAGCATGCACCTTTATTCAATGCTTGACTGATACAAGGGATCAGCAGGGTTTGTAGTATGCACCTTTATTCAATGCAAGACTGATTCAAGGGGATCAGCAGGGTTTGTAGCATGCACCTTTATTCAATGCATGACTGATACAAGAGGATCAGCAGGTCTGTAGCATGCATGTTTAGTTCACCAAAATGTATGACTGATACAAGGGGATCAGCAGGGTTTGTAGCATGGCCCTTTATTCAATGCATGACTGATACAAGGGGATCAGTGGGGTCTGTAGCATGCATGTTTATTTCATCACAATGCATGACTGTTACAAAGGGGTCAGCAGGGTTTGTAGCATGCTCCTTTATTCAATGCATGACTGATACAAGAGGATCAGCAGGGGCTGTAGCATGCATGTTTATTTAACCGCAATGCATGACTGATACAAGGGGATCAGCAGGGTTTGTAGAATGCACATTTATTCAATGAATCACTGATGCAAGGGGATCAGCGGGGTCTGTAGCATGCATGTTTATTTCAGCACAATGCATGACTGTTACAAAGGGATCAGCAGGATTTGTAGCATTCTCCTTTATTCAATGCATGACTGATACAAGAGGATCAGCAGGGGTTGTAGCATGCATGTTTATTTCAACACAATGCATGACTGATACAAGGGGATCAGCAGGTTTTGTAGCATGCACCTTTATTCAGTGTAGGACTGATACAAGGTGATCAGCAGGGTTGTAGCATGCACCTTTATTCAATGTATGACTGATGCAAGGGGATCAGCAGGTTTTGTAGCATGCACCTTTATTCAATGCATGACTGATGCAGGGGGATCTGCAGGGTTTGTAGCATGCACCTTTACTGAATGTATGACTGATGCAAGGGGATCAGCAGGGTTTGTAGCATGCAACGTCATTCAATGCATGACTGATATAAGGGATCAGCAGGGTCTGTAGCATGCATGTTTATTTCACCACAATGCATGACTGATACAAGGGAATCAGCCGGGTGAGTAGCATGGACCTTTATTCATTGCATGACTGATACAAGGGTATCAGCAGGGTTTGTAGCATGCATCTTTATTCAATGCATGACTGATACAAGGGGTCAGCAGAGGCTGTAGCATGCACCCTTATTCAATGCATGACTGATACAAGGGAATCAACAGGATCTGTGGCATGCATGTTTATTTCACCACAATGCATGACTGATACAAGGGGATCAGCAGGGTTGGTAGCATGCACCTTTATTCAATGCATGACTGATACAAGGGGATCAACAGGGCTTGTAGCATGCACCTTTATTCAATGCATGACTGATACAAGGGGATCAGCAGGGTTTGTAGCATGCACTTTTATCAATATATGACTGATACAAGGTGATCAGCATGGTTTGCAGCATGAACCTTTATTCAATTCATGACTGATAAAAGGGGATCAGCAGCGGCTGTAGCATGCATGTTTATTTCACCAGAATGCATGACTGATACAACGGGTTCAGCAGGGTTTCTAGCATGCACCTTTTTTCAATGCATGGCTGGTACAGGGGAATCAGCAGTGTTTGTAGCATGCACCTTTATTCAATGCATGACTGATACAAGGGGATCAGCAGGGACTGTAACATGCATGTTCATTTCACCGCAATGCATGACTGATACAAGGGAACTAGCTGGTTGGTGGCATCCACCTTTATTCAATGCATGGCTGATACAAGGGGATCAGCAGGGTTTGTAGCATGCACCTTTATTCAATGCTTGACTGATACAAGGGATCAGCAGGGTTTGTAGCATGCACCTTTATTCAATGCATGACTGATACAAGAGGATCAGCAGGTCTGTAGCATGCATGTTTAGTTCACCGAAATGTATGACTGATACAAGGGGATCAGCAGGGTTTGTAGCATTGCCCTTTATTCAATGCATGACTGATACAAGGGGATCAGCGGGGTCTGTAGCATGCATGTTTATTTCAGCACAATGCATGACTGTTACAACGGGGTCAGCAGGGTTTGTAGCATGCTCCTTTATTCAATGCATGACTGATACAAGAGGATCAGCAGGGGCTATAGCATGCATGTTTATTTCACCACAATGCATGACTGATACAAGGGGATCAGCAGGGTTTGTAGAATGCACCTTTATTCAATGAATGACTGATACAAAGGGATCAGCAGGGTTTGTAGCATGGCCCTTTATTCAATGCATGACTGATACAAGAGGATCAGCGGGGTCTGTAGCATGCATGTTTATTTCAGCACAATGCATGACTGTTACAACGGGGTCAGCAGGGTTTGTAGCATGCTCCTTTATTCAATCCATGACTGATACAAGAGGATCAGCAGGGGCTGTAGCATGCATGTTTATTTCACCACAATGCATGACTGATACAAGGGGATCAGCAGGGTTTGTAGAATGCACCTTTATTCAATGAATGACTGATACAAGGCGATCAGCGGGGTCTGTAGCATGCATGTTTATTTCAGCACAATGCATGGCTGTTACAAAGGGATCAGCAGGATTTGTAGCATGCTCCTTTATTCAATGAATGACTGATACAAGGGGATCAGCGGGGTCTGTAGCATGCATGTTTATTTCAGCACAATGCATGGCTGTTACAAAGGGATCAGCAGGATTTGTAGCATGCTCCTTTATTCAATGCATGACTGATACAAGGGGATCAGCAGGTTTTGTAGCATGCACCTTTATTCAATGAATGACTGATACAGGGAGATCAGCAGGGTTTGAAGCATGCGCCTTTATTCAATGCATGACTGATATAAGGGTATCAGCAGGGTTTTTAGCATACATCTTTATTCAATGCATGACTGATACATGGGGATCAGCAGGGGCTGTAGCATGCATGTTTATTTCACCGCAATACAAGGGGATCAGCAGGGTTTGTAACATGCACCTTTATTCAATGCATGACTGATACAAGGGGATCAGCTGGAGCTGTAGTATGCATGTTTATTTCACCACAATGCATGACTGATACAAGGGGATCAGCAGGGTTTGTAGCATGCACCTTTATTCAATGCATGACTGATACAAGGGGATCAGCTGGAGCTGTAGTATGCATGTTTATTTCACCACAATGCATGACTGATACAAGGGGATCAGCAGGGTTTGTAGCATGCACCTTTATTCAATGCTTGACTGATACAAGGGGATCAGCAGGGTTTGTAGCATGCACCTTTATTCAATGCTTGACTGATACAAGGGATCAGCAGGGTTTGTAGCATGCACCTTTATTCAATGCATGACTGATACAAGAGGATCAGCAGGTCTGTAGCATGCATGTTTAGTTCAGCACAATGCATGACTGCTACAAGGGGATCAGCAAGGTTTGTAGAATGATCCTTTATTCAATGCATGACTGATACAATGGGATTAGCAGGGCTATAGCATGCATGTTTATTTCACCACAATGCATGACTGATACAATGGGATTAGCAGTGTTTAAAGCATGCACCTTTATTCAATGCATGACTGTTACAAGGGGATCAGCAGGGTTTGGAGAATGCCCCTTTATTCAATGCATGACTGATACAAAAGGATTAGCAGGGTTTCTAGCATGCATGTTTATTTCAGCACAATGCATGACTGTTACAACGGGGTCAGCAGGGTTTGTAGCATGCTCCTTTATTCAATCCATGACTGATACAAGAGGATCAGCAGGGCTGTAGCATGCATGTTTATTTCACCACAATGCATGACTGATACAAGGGATCAGCAGGGTTTGTAGAATGCACCTTTATTCAATGAATGACTGATACAAGGGGATCAGCAGGTCTGTAGCATGCATGTTTATTTCAGCACAATGCATGGCTGTTACAAAGGGATCAGCAGGATTTGTAGCATGCACCTTTATTCAATGAATGACTGATACAAGGGGATCAGCGGGGTCTGTAGCATGCATGTTTATTTCAGCACAATGCATGGCTGTTACAAAGGGATCAGCAGGATTTGTAGCATGCTCCTTTATTCAATGCATGACTGATACAAGGGGATTAGCAGGTTTTGTAGCATGCACCTTTATTCAATGAATGACTGATACAGGGGAATCAGCAGGGTTTGAAGCATGCAACTTTATTCAATGCATGACTGATACTAGGGGATCAGCAGGGTTAGTAGCATGTACTTTATTCAATGCAAGACTGATACAAAGGGATCAGCTGGGCTGTAGTATGCATGTTTACTTCACCACAATGGATGACTGATACAAGAAGATCAGCAGGGTCTGTATCATGCACCTTTATTCAATGCAAGACTGATACAAGAGGATCAGCTGGAGGTGTAGTATGCATGTTTATTTCACCACAATGCATGACTGATACAGGGGATCAGCAGGGTTTGTAAGCGCACCTTTATTCAATGCATGCTGATACAGGGGATCAGCAGGGTTTGAAGCATGCACCTTTATTCAATGCATGACTGATACAAGGGGATCAGCGGGGTTTGTAGCATGCACCTTTATTCAATGAGAGTGATACAAGTTAATAGGGCTGAAGAATACATGTTAATTCCACCACAATGCAGGATTGATACAAGGGATCAGCAGCATGCACCTTTATTGAATGCATGACTGATACAAGTGGATCAGTAGGGGCTGTAATATGCATGTTTATTTTACCCTAATGCATGACTGATACAAGGGGATCAGCCAGGGTTTGTAGCATGCACCTTTATTCAATGCATGACTGATACAAGCGGATCAGCAGGGGCTGTAGCATGCATATTTATGTCACCACAATGCATGACTAATACAAGGGGATCAGCAGGGTTTTTAGCATGCAGCTTTATTCAATGCATGACTGGTACAAGGGGATCAGCAGGGTTTGTAGCATGCACGTTTATTCAGTGCATGACTAATACAAAGAGATCGGCAGGGTTTGTAGCATGCACCTTTTTTCAATGCATGACTGGTACAAGGGGATCAACAGTGTTTGTAGCATGCACCTTTATTTAATGCATGACTGATACAAGGGGATCAGCAGGGGCTGTAGCATGCATGTCCATTTCTCCACAATGCATGACTGATACAAGGGGATCAGCAGGGTTTGTAGCATGCACCTTTATTCAATGCATGACTGATACAAGGGGATCAGCAGGGGTTGTAGCATGCATGTTTATTTCACCACAATGCATGACTGATACAAGGGGATCAGCAGGTTTTATAGCATGCACCTTTATTCAATGCATGACTGATGCAGGGGGATCAGCAGGGTTTGAACATACACCTTTATTCAATGCATGACTGATACAAGGGGATCAACAGGGTTTGTAGCATGCACCTTTATTTAATGCAGGGCTGATACAAGGTGATCAGCAGGGTTTGTAGTATGCACCTTTATTCAATGTATGACTGATGCAAGGGGATCAGCAGGGGCTGTAGCATGCAACGTCATTCAATGCATGACTGATATAAGCGGATCAGCAGGGTCTGTAGCATGCATGTTTATTTCACCACAATGCATGACTGATACAAGGGAATCAGCCGGGTGAGTAGCACGGACCTTTATTCACTGCATGACTGATACAAGGGTATCAGCAGGGTTTGTAGCATGCATCTTTATTCAATGCATGACTGATACAAGGGGTCAGCAGGGGCTGTAGCATGCATGTTTATTTCACCACAATGCATGACTGATACAAGTGGATCAGCAGGGTTTTAGCATGCACCTTTATTCAATGCATGCCTGAGCAAGGGGATCAGCAGGGGCTGTAGCATGCATGTTTGTTTCACCACTATGCATGACTGATATAAGGGAATCAGCAGGGTTTGTAGCATGCACCTTTATTCAATGCATGACTGATACAAGGCGATCATTCGGGGTTGTTGCATGCATGTTTATTTCACCACAATGCATGACTGATACAAAGAGATCAGCATGGTTTGTAGCTTGCACCTTTATTTAATGCATGACTGATACAAGGGGATCAGCAGGGGCTGTAGCATGCATGTTTTTACCAGAATGCATGACTGATACAAGGGGATCAGCAGGGTTTGTAGCATACACCTTTATTCAATGCATGACTGATACAAGGGGATTAGAAGGGTTTGAGCATGCACCTTTATTCAATGCATGACTGATATGAGGGGATCAGCAGGGTTTGCAGTATTCACCTTTATTCAATGCATGACTAATACAAGGGGATGAGCAGGGTTTGTAGCATGCACCTTTATTCAATGCATGACTGATACAAGGGGATCAGTAGGGGCTGTAGCTTGCATGTTTATTTCACTGCGCATGTCACTCACAGAGCTGATATAGTCCTAACATTGGTCATAGTCCTTTTCACCTGTGATCTCCGTAGCTTACAATCAAAATCCTGATAGGCAGTAGTGCCTCTTTAGTGTTCACAGACCATAACTACCATCCTTGGAACTGTAGAACTGCATCTCAGAATGAGAGAATATAAACTATATCTGAGACTGTGGGTAGCTCACAGTATTCCCCTTATCCAGAGGTACAGCATTTTGTCATAAATATGTGTAAGAGGGTTGTGAGGGGCTAAAATGAGGGGAAATCACACACACACACACACACACACACACACACACACACACACACACACACACACACACACACACACACACACACACACACACACACACAAACATGCACGTACATACACAAATGCGTAAAAACTGTAACAGAGAGTTTCAGAACAAAGCTTGCTGATATTGTTTATGGATCACAGTTTATGTTTCAAAGTTTTGAGACTTCCACTTTCAACTATCGCAGTTCTAAAAGTGACCTTGTGGCTAGCCTGCTCCCTACATGGTAATTCTGTAAAAGTAGTTTACAAGATATGAAGTATACACCTCTGATGGTAGATTTAAGCTGCATGATCATTTGGTTACCATGTCTGTGAATACTGTTGGGAACTAGGAAGTCAGTCCATCCTATCACTCCTCCCATCTTCACCCCAAGATTTCCTTAGTCAGTTTTTTAAGCTGTGGATCCTGAATCAGGCATAACAGATGTGTATCTGTCCTGCTTCTAGTGACATTTGATATGTGTATCAGGCTGACTCCATATGTAAAGCTGTTGTCTTTGTATGAACTGTTATTCTTTATGTTTTGGGTTTTTTTTTGTTTGCTCTATTGATCCACATTGTGTCTCATTTCAAATATTACTATTGTTTGTTGAAAATGTTGGCCAATGTCATTCCATCTTCACATATTCTTTTAAGGCATTTACTTTAGGCATATATCGTTTACAGCCCATTTAAATTTTTTGTAAATTTTCCTTCACTTTGCTCTACTGTCTGGAAGACTCCTGTAAGAACTCTAGGGGTAGTAATTTCCATGGAAGCTGTGTCTAGGCAGCATTTTATTTTGGGTGGTTTGGAATTACCCTTCTGTTCTAAGGTGTTATAGCTTCTCTATATTATAATGAAAACAAATTCTGATATTTTGGCAGTTAACAGTGGCTTAGGTATTGCAAATATATTTCCAGGGAAATATAATGTAACTTGGGTTTCTTATTTATTGGTAAAATACCACTGCTGTCTTTAGGGTATGAGAACTGTGATGTTAATATTACCTAAGTAAAATATCTGTCAGAGCTGTAGCTAGTTTACCTAGCAACCATTGTAGCCCCACCCCCTCAACTCCAAGTTGAGCAGCATACTTCTCAACCTGAAAAAAACATAGAGGCCCCTGAGTGGATCACACCATAAGCTCCATACTTCTTCAGTTCTAAAGAAGTCTCTATTGTATAACTGAGACAAAAGCGCTTAACTTTTTTTTGGAAATAAAATGACTCTTGGTTCTACAATTCACTAGTACAGTTCTTGGAAAGGTATGGAGCTTATGGTGTGATCCACTCAGGGGCCTCTATATTTTTTCAAGTTACTATTTATTGGCTTTTTTCCACATTTGCTTTATACTTAAGCTCTTAGTGCAAGAAATCTGGACAAAACCATAAATAAAAGTGGGTCAAAGCCCCAAAAGTACAGACAATTTTTAAATATTGCTCTTATAAACTTGGAAAGTTGATAAAATTACAGGTTTTGCATTAGCATGAATTTTCTGTACAAGTTGAGGATACAGAAAAAAGTTCATCAACATGAGCCGAGGACCAAAATGATAGTGTAGCAAACTGCATGCTAGAAATATAACAAGTGGCTTGCTATAGTTAGAATACCACACATGAAGTTCATTTCTGAAGTCTGGTACTACAATATTGCCCCATTGGCATATCCTGATCATGGCCCTCTACAATCTACACCTCTGGTAAGTGTTACTTATATAAGGACTCCATGAGTAGACCTTACAGCGCTTCATCTATATCTGGTATTTGTACACTGCACTTTTACATATGCTGTTATGAGGTACAGCACATTACCCTACCATGCTTGTCATGTTTATTGTAGGGCATAAGATTCCAGTTTTATATTAGTAGTGATGCTGTTTACTTTATATATATATATATATATATATATATATATATATATATATATATATATATATATATATATATATATACAAGTAGATGTATTTTAGGTGATATGATCCAAAAGACATCTGCAATCCCTTTGAAGGTATTCACATCAGCCTTGTGCCTCAGAAACACAGCCCCAACACTGAATAATGATGTTTAAGTTAAAGAAAATATCTTACTTTCATGTCCACACATGATTTGATTGTTTCACAAGACAAAACTCTATATAGAGTCACATCAGTGCTATTTTGTTCATTAAACATTAAATTTGTACTTAATATTAAGCTAATCTATATATAGATAAACTCTAAAATGTGTGCTACTGATTATCAAAAGCAGATTTTTGTTTTTAATGAATGCCTAATTCAGGATTAAAGTAATTGAATTACATTTTACTTATAGTTCTGGGTTGGTGCAATGGTTAACATCTTTTACCTCACAGATAAGAATGGGGTTTTGACTCTGGTCTCTGGTTATTGGTTAAGCTTGTAATAATCTGCAGACTAATGGCCTAATGTTTACCTATGAACCTATGAATGCAAATAAAAGTATAATATAAGTGCACTTATCTGTGCTTGACTACAGCTGGCACTACTAGAGATAAAATGCAATGCAGATGTACCTCTGACAAAGAAAAATTGAAATAACTTGTGAAGCATTTCATACATTCTGCTTCCTTAACTCCTTACCTAATCCACTAATAATGATAAATGTATTTTACCGCTCATGAAGCAATTTAGCATATTAAAAGTTGTACATGCTTTCACAAGTTTTAATTAATACAGATGCATACAAACTTAAAGTGTAACCATGTATATTTTGAAGCTGAACATCATATAATATCTTCACAGCCCCTTGAGGTCACCAACAGAGCTCATGGCTTACCAGCCATAGTTCCTATTTATCAAAAGATAATGATAAAATATTTCTGCTTTCAAGCAAAGAAACATTAACCAGAAACCCCATGCATACCTACAGAGTAATCTCAACAGCGAAACATTATGCACTATTAGGCTAAGATCTGTTCACAATCTCTGTAAGATGAATACAAGTTAACAGATTATCCCTGATTATCTAGCTAATTAAAATAACTCTTGAGTCTTGACTAAACTCTTTAATATTTAAAGCAAAACAGTGATTACTATATACACAAAACACACGTGTGCATGCATATAGATCCTGATTTAATACTCCTTGCAGTTGAATGCATTGCCTGCCTCCTCTCTCTTCCTGATGGTAACCTTTTTAACCCAACCTAAGAACTGGACTTGAATGTCCCTGACCTCCAGTACTAAAGCCATTATTTCACTAAGGCCACACTACTAAGCACATTCCTGATTATTCATTATCTGTAGTAATCAGGCCCTAGCCTGCCTGGTGCCCATCTTCTCTTAGAAAGAACAGCATTTAATCTGTCTTCTCTTCCTAATTTAATCATTACTTGATGTGCTCCCCTCAGATCTGGCACACACTCTTCATCTTGTGACTGTGAGGTTGTGATCCTGGCTATTGTACCTCTTCCTCCCTCGTTGTCTGAGAAGGTACACACTGATCCTCATTTGGCCATGACACACCCATCAAAAACATACACTTGCATGTTTCATCCCCAGGTGCAATGAAAGTTCTTACTTACTGGTTGTATCTGGCCTCCAGCATCAGGGCATATTTAGCTAGTAAATCATTCATGTTATGTTTATGTCAGGGCAGTGCAGTGGTGCAGTGGTGAACGTTGTTGCCTCACAGCTAGAGGTTCTCCAGTTCGATTCTCAGCTGGGATGCCTTCTGTGTGGAGTTTGCATGTTCTCCCTGCGTTCGCGTGGGTTTCCTCCCACATTCCAAAGACATGCATCTGGAGCATTTCTCCCCAGGCCTCCACTGAAAACAAGCTCTGTGGAACCTAGTCAGACATTCCAGGTCAACAAATGTAAAATAAAATAAATAAATGTTTCTTCATTTACATACTTTTTGCCAACAGGCATATTCATACACTTCTCTGACACACAATCCACCCAAAAGTTATTTGGTAAATCATTCCCCTTGTTTCTGAGTTTTCATTTATTTATTTTTTTGTTTTATATATTTTAAGCATTTTAATGATGTTACTGCTGCATCTCTTGCATAAGATACTTTCTCTGAAACACACTACCAGTGACAGAGATTCACTTAACATGCTCCATATTGGTGGGGCATGGGCTATGGTGATAATGGCCTCCATGGCACGGGACTAGCATCACAACAGCTCTGTCGCAAGAGTACTTCACAATCTCAAAAGTATTTATTTATATAATTGTATTTCATGACCTCATCTGTGTATCTATTTTTATATGTTTTAGTACGCCATTTAATCAAATTTATATGGATTTTTATTCTGTATGTACTGCCACTGACCTGCTTTGTAGTTGAAAAGGGACTTTGAACATGCTTACTTGCATGTCTACTAAATAAATAAGTAAACACTGGCTGTAACAAGTCCATCTCTTAATGCCCACATGATTTTGTTATCCAAACTGGTTACCATCTGCCTTCCTCCATTCCTCTATGTGGTCTATGGCACTGACAAGCTGACTTTAGAATGTAATAAGATTTGTCCTGCTGATAAACGTAGACACATGAATTCACATCAATTCATTTTAATTTTTAAAGATGGACTTTTAACCAAGTGTACTTTAAAAGCCAATTTTGGTTAAGTCACTTTGTGTTAAGGAAAAATAAAAAATACTCTTGCTAAAAAAGGATACAGCATCTATGATTGCCTTGAAATGTTTATATAATAAGCAGATATCTGTCTGCTCTTTTCCGGTTTTAGTCATGGCTAAGTGTTTGTAAGAAGGACACTGATATGAAATTACGATCTCTCCCCTTTTTCCTGAAATCCCTAGTCTCTTTATTCCTTGGTGGTAAGCTTAGTAAAACGAGTTTTCCTTTTGCTTATTGTCTTTATGGTCACTTGGCAAGCTCCAGATGTTGTCATGTCTCTAATGATCAACTGAAAAATTGATTTGATCTATTTCTTATATATCTAGAGGGTTTTTTCATAACTTTCTCCAAACAGTGAGCTGTTAACCTTCTTCTTCTCAGGATTAAATGTCTGCATATTTTCTGTGGTGTACTTGGACAACCTCTTTCAAGCAAGGAGACAAAAAATATTACTACATGAATACTCTGATCCAGAAATGTGTGATACCAGTAATATTACTGATACATATAGCTGCCAACCATCTCTGATTTTACAAAACATCTTTGTTTTGGCTCTAGTTTTTGTCTGTCACAGATGGATTCTCAGTGGAAGTGGATGCACCTCATGTTTCAGCTCTGAGCCCTCTCCTGTTCATACCAGTGATGGACTACATTAGCAAATAGGTTGGGGGGACAGATCATTAAACTGCTATATACAAACACTATGGTACTACAAGCAAACTCTGAACAGGAGCGTCACTAAATGGGATGCAAAACTGTGGGAAGAAACTAAATACAGACAAGACAGTGGTCATGACATCAAATGGAAGAAATCAAAAGAAGTGGAAAATTAGTATAGGAGAGAAACAGTAAAACATGTTAACAGTTTTGAGTATCTTGTAGGTATGGTTGAGGAGAGGGGAAGCCTGAATGAGGATGTCAAAACAAGAATGAGTGTTTTTCAAGCCAAGTTTTACAAAGAGCTAGGGGTGACGGAAGGATGACAAAGAAGCAGAAAAGTAAGCTATACAAAACAATGCTGCCACCAGTGTTTCTACATGTAACAGTAACCTGTGAAATACAGTCAAAATTGCTGAATAGGCTTGATTCAATGAAGATAAAGGACCTAAGATGGGTAATAGTATACACACTGTGGGGCAGGAAAAGAACTGGTGGCACCAGGGTAGAATCCAAAGTAGCTCCAATTGCAGAGAAAGTCAAGACAAACAGATTCTGGTTATTTAGTCTCATGTGCAGCTAAGCACAATACAATCTAATATAGAAGATTTGGACAAAATGGGAATAGGACAAGAGAAAGCATGGAAGACCAGCCAAGAGATGTCAGACTCAGGACTGTGTGACAGAAGACCTGTGACAGTCAGGCATGACTATGGAGGCAGGTAGGGGAGTGGCTCTGAACTGAGAGAGAGATTTGATTGTTTCACAAAACACAACTCTATATAAAGTCACATCAGTGCTATTTTGTTCATTAAACATTAAATTTGTACTTAATATTAAGCTAATCTATATATAGATAAACTCTAAAATGTGTGCTACTGATTATCAAAAGCAGATTTTTGTTTTTAATGAATGCCTAATTCAGGATTAAAGTAATTGCATTACATTTTACTTGTAGTTCTGGGTTGGTGCAATGGTTAACATCTTTTACCTCACAGATAAGAATGGGGTTTTGACTCTGGTCTCTGGTTATTGGTTAAGCTTGTAATAATCTGCAGACTAATGGCCTAGTGTTTACTTATGAACCTATGAATGCAAATAAAAGTATAATATAAGTGCACTTATCTGTGCTTGACTACAGCTGGCACTACTACAGATAAAATGCAATGCAGATGTTCCTCTGACAAAGAAAAATTGAAATAACCTGTGAAGCATTTCATACATTCTGCTTCCTTAACTCCTTACCTAATCCACTAATAATGATAAATGTATTTTACCGCTCATGAAGCAATTTAGCATATTAAAAGTTGTACATGCTTTCAAAAGTTTTAATTAATACAGATGCATACAAACTTCAAGTGTAACCATGTATATTTTGAAGCTGAACATCATAAAATATCTTCACAGCCCCTTGAGGTCACCAACAGAGCTCATGGCTTACCAGCCATACTTCCTATTTATCAAAAGATAATGATAAAATATTTCTGCTTTCAAGCAAAGAAACATTACCCAGAAACCCCATACATACCTTCAGAGTAACCTCAACAGCGAAACATTATGCACTATTAGGCTAAGATCTGTTCACAATCTCTGTAAGCTGAATACAAGTTAACAGATTATCCCTGATTATTTAGCTAATTAAAATAACTCTTGAGTCTTGACTAAACTCTTTAATATTTAAAATAAAACAGTGATTACTATATACACAAAACACACGTGTGCATGCACATAGATCCTGATTTAATACTCCTTGCAGTTGAATGCATTGCCTGCCTCCTCTCTCTTCCTGATGGTCACCTTTTTGACTGACCTAAGAACTGGACTTGAATGTCCCTGACCTCCAGTACTAAAGCCATTATTTCACTAAGGCCACACTACTAAGCACATTCCTGATTATTCATTATCTGTAGTAATCAGGCCCTAGCCTGCCTGGTGGCCATCTTCTCTTAGAAAGAACAGCATTTAATCTGTCTTCTCTTCCTAATTTAATCATTACTTGATGTGTTTCCCTCAGATCTGGCACACACTCTTCATCTTGTGACTGTGAGGTTGTGATCCTGGCTATTGTACCTCTTCCTCCCTCGTTGTCTGAGAAGGTACAAACTGATCCTCATTTGGCCATGACACACCCATCAAAAACATACACTTGCATGTTTCATCCCCAGATGCAATGACAATTCTTACTTACTGGGTGTATCTGGCCTCCAGCATCAGGGCATATTTAGCTTGTAAATCATTCATGTTATGTTTATGTCAGGGCGGCGCAGTGGTTAACGTTGTCACCTCACAGCAAGAGATTCTCCAGTTCGATTCTTGGCTGGGATGCCTTCTGTGTTGAGTTTGCATGTTCGTGTGGGTTTTCTCTGGGTACTCCGGTTTCCTCCCACATTCCAAAGACATGTGTCTGGAGCATTTCTCCCCAGGCCTCCACTGAAAACAGGCTCTGTGGAACCTAGTCAGACTTTCCCGGTCAACAAATGTAAAATAAAATAAATAAATGTTTCTACATTTACATACGTTTTGCAACAGTCATATTCATACACTTCTGTGACACACAATCCACCCAAATGTTATTTGGTAAATCATTCCCCTTGTTTCTGAGTTTTCATTTATTTCTTTATTTTGTTTTATATATTTTAAGCATTTTAATGATGTTTCTGCTGCATCTCTTGCATAAGATGCTTTCTCTGAAACACACTACCAGTGACAGAGATTCACTTAACATGCTCTATATCGGTGGGGCATGAGCTATGGTGATAATGGCCTCCATGGCAAGGGAATAGCATCACAACAGCTCTGTCGCAAGAGTACTTCACAATCTCAAAAGTATTTATTTATATAATTGTAATTCATGTCCTCAACTGTGTATCTATTTTTGTATGTTTTAGTACGCCATGTATTCAAATTTATATGGATTTTTATTCTGTATGTACTGCTGCTGACCTGCTTTGTAGTTGAAAAGGGACTTTGAACATGCTTACTTGCATGTCTACTAAATAAATAAGTAAACACTGGCTGTAACAAGTCCAACTCTTAATGCCCACATGATTTTGTTATCCAAACTGGTTACCATCTGCCTTCCTCCATTCCTCTATGTGGTCCATGGCACTGACAAGCTGACTTTAGAATGTAATAAGATTTGTCCTGCTGATAAACGTAGACACATGAATTCACACCAATTCATTTTAATTTTTAAAGATGGACTTTTAACCAAGTGCACTTTAAAAGCCAATTCTGGTTAAGTCACATTGTGTTAAGGAAAAATAAAAAAATACTCTTGCTAAAAAAGGATACAGCATCTGTGATTGCCTTGAAATGTTTATATAATAAGCAGACGTTTGTCTGCTCTTTTCCGGTTTTAGTCATGGCTAAGTGTTTGTAAGAAGGACACTGATATGAAATTACGATCTCTCCCCTTTTGCCTGAAATTCCTAGTCTCTTTATTCCTTGGTGGTAAGCTTAGTAAAACGAGTTTTCCTTTTGCTTATTGTCTTTATGGTCACTTGGTAAGCTCCAGATGTTGTCGTGTCTCTAATGATCAGCTGAAAAATTGATTTGATCTATTTCTTATATATCTAGAGGGTTTTTTCATAACTTTCTCCAAACAGTGAGCTGTTAACCTTCTTCTTCTCAGGATTAAATGTCTGCATATTTTCTGTGGTGTACTTGGACAACCTCTTTCAAGCAAGGAGACAAAAAATATTACTACATGAATACTCTGGTCCAAAAATGTGTGATACCCATAATATTATTGATACATATAGCTGCCAACCATCTCTGATTTTACAAAACATCTTTGTTTTTGGCTCTAGTTTTTGTCTGTCACAGATGGATTCTCAGTGGAAGTGGATGCACCTCATGTTTCAGCTCTGAGCCCTCTCCTGTTCATACCAGTGATGGGCTACATTAGCAAATAGGTTGGGGGGACAGATCATTAAACTGCTATATACAAACACTATGGTACTACAAGCAAATTCTGAACAGGAATGTCACTAAATGGGATGCAAAACTGATGCCATGTGGGAAGAAACTGAATACAGACAAGACAGTGGTCATGACATCAAGTGGAAGAAATCAAAAGAAGTGGAAAATTAGTATAGGAGAGAAACAGTAAAACATGTTAACAGTTTTGAGTATCTTGTAGGTATGGTTGAGGAGAGGGGAAGCCTGAATGAGGATGTCAAAACAAGAATGAGTGTTTTTGCAGCCAAGTTTTACAAAGAGCTAGGGGTGATGGAAGGATGACAAAGAAGCAGAAAAGTAAGCTATACAAAACAATGCTGCCACCAGTGTTTCTGCATGTAACAGTAACCTGCGAAATACAGTCAAAATTGCTGAATAGGCTTGATTCATTGAAGATAAAGTACCTAAGATGGGTAATAGTACACACACTGTGGGGCAGGAAAAGAACTGGGGGCACCAGAGTAGAATCCAAAGTAGCTCCAATTGCAGAGAAAGTCAAGGCGAGCAGATTCTGGTTATTTAGTCTCATGTGCAGCTAAGCACAACACAATCTAATATAGAAGATTTGGACAAAATGGGAATAGGACAAGAGAAAGCATGGAAGACCAGCCAAGAGATGTCAGACTCAGGACTGTGTGACAGAAGACCTGTGACAGTCAGGCATGACTATGGAGGCAGGTAGGGGAGGGGCTCTGAAATGAGAGAGAGAACCCCCCCTACCCCATATAGAAATGGGAGAAAAGAAGGTTAAGGATACTGAATGATAACAGTGGTAGTGATGATACCAGATCACTTCCAAAATATAACATGAAACTCTTTCACTTAGAAATGAATGCTCTTACCAGAAATCATCTAACAACTGAAACAAAAATGAATCCTGCTTTTGTCTTCCTCCAGAAATTCAAATTTCAGGACATCTTTTGTATGTGGCAGAGATATGTATGCTGAGGAATCTCTTCTCCATTTCAAATGCAGACTGGTATAATATCTGTCTGAAACAGTATGAGAAACAGTTATTATGAAAACGTTATGGGAAGGTATGCATTGAATGCCATTGCTTAAGCTGGGAAAAGGGTTTGTGGCCATGGCATCAAAGTGACCATCTCATTTCCTGTGGTAGGGCACACATTGTAAGCAATCACTCCAAAAACAAGGGGGCATTAATAGGGAGAACCACAATCAACATGTTTTTGTTTTTTAAAAATGAAACATCTTTATAAAATTATCACATATAACATAGGCAATTATACATTTATATAAAAGAAAACAAACCATATTGACATAATTTTAGTTGCAAACATTATACATCACAAACCATATTGACATAATTGTGTTGCAAACATTATATATCACTTATCTGTCCAGTCATTGTCAGTCAAACATTACATTCAAATTCTGCTTTCTTTTAAACCTTGTTCCTGCTCTGCACGTATTGTTCCCACAATTTCCAGTTTTTCCAATGTAATTTGTTCCTACCCTTTTCTAAAGGTCCCAGTTTCAGTTGTTTTATCTCTGTTATTATATTCACTGCTTCTAGTAAATTTGGTTTAGACTTTGATTTCCATTTTCTAGTAATTGCATTTTGGCAGCCACCATAATTAAACTCAGCAAGACCTTATTATGTCTAGGTAATTCTGATTCTGTATCATAGCTTAAAAAAATCATTCCTTGGTTAAATCAATTTGCTCACCCAGTATCTCTGACAGAGCAGTCTGCAGGGAATCTTTAAAGTCTGCCAACTCATTACACTCACAGAAAATATGTTCCCCCTTTCTTCCCCGTTACACCTTCGACATTTGCTATCTACTCGAGGAAAAATTCTTTGGAGTCTACTTGGGGTATAGAAATACTTATATAAACACTTCTAATCAATGATTATAAGTCTTCTAGACTTTGCTGCATATTCAATGTGGTCATAAAATTACGGTTTTGCTTTTTGAGGGGGAAGGGGCTGTGTTCTCCTTGTTGACCTTTTCTACTCCAGCCATAAGCTTGCCCACCAGCTGTAAGAACTCAGATGAGGGCTATGTAATTCAGTAAATAAGGGAAGCCAAGACTATTAGAACATTTCCAAGGAAATATCATTGGATATTAGATAAGGTACCTTGCTCAGGAATGTCCCAAAATGTGAGACATAATATGGCAGGCTCAGCTTTTAAAAGCATGAAAACTACATTTGTTAGTCATGCAAAAGGGCATCACAGTAACATGTGGTGCTATGTGTGATTGTGATTTGTTTCTTATCAGTAAAAAATGACCCTTACCAAAAGAAAAAAGCTTCCAAGTTGCAGGATCAAATACTATATTTTTATTTACTGTAAAAATGTTTACGTGGCATTATTTTATTATTTTATTATGGACTAATTGTTCACATTTTTGTTGGGATTGGTACCGAATTTTACAATAGGGAGAATGTGTGTTTTTATGATTGTATTACAGGGCATGAATGATTTCATTTGGGTGGATTGTATATAGACCATTTGTTGTCAAGTAATGTACCTTTAAGGAACTTTGGCACCTTTTGAGGTGATCAGGGTATTTAAATCAGTGAGAGATATCTGTTCACTATTTACTTTGAAAAAATCCTGCATCATGTCAGGATGAAAGCACTTGTAGTTTAAGCTAATAAAATTTTATTATGCAGCTTGATCCAGTGTGCCCTAACCGCTTCATTTTGTACTTGTTTGACTTTTGGAGTTATTTCCGTCTTTTCATTGTTTTGGTTGCTCTTTGGAGGTGGGTGTACTGGCTCGTAAGGCAACACTAAATTCAGAGGAGGGAGAGATTCAATTGGATTATTTAAATCCAGAGGACACAGTGGGTCATTCGGACCTTTTAAATCTGGAATTTCAACAGTGTGACATGTTTGTAGCGGTTTATGAACTGAGTACAGAGGTCATGAATCTAAAAGGGGACTTCTCGCGACTGATGGATTTTCTTACACAGACTGATGGTTCCCTTCCATGTGGGCAGGGCAGGTTTACAACAACCAATTAGGTTGTTCAACAGGAGAAAGGAGGTGTGGTGGAGCTGGAAGATGGCTCACTTCGAGACTTTGTGTTATGTACACAGGGTAATTCAGGAAGTCAGTCGTTGTGTTATGGGGCTTCAGGAGTTTTTTCTAACCATGAGGAGCCCTAACACTTTTGGCAGGGTCAATGTTGTTTTACCTACACGACAAAAAAGGACACAAGCACCCTTCTAATTCAGGTACTGTTGGTGTTACTATTCCTTCCACCAATGAGCCCACTCACGAGCGAACCGCTTACCTTTTTGATTCTTGTACTTGAAATGAATGGGCTCACAAATTTAATAATAGAAGGAATGTTTTTGTTGAAGAAATTGAGACTGATAGGATAGTTAAACAACAAGAGCATTCCGTTTCAATGGCTTCATTGAAAGCAGGAATCAGGTTCTTGGAGGGCATTTTATTTTAAATAAAAAATGTTAATTGAGGTATTTTATACTTGGAAGAATGTTTTAAAAAACATTATGTGTTTGCAAATACCCGGAAGGTTTTTCATATGATGGAGAAATGATTCAGGAATTTAACCAAATATTTGATGAATGTGGGTTTAAAATTATGGCACTTAATAGTTAAATTTGCTAAAAGGAAGGTTGAAGTGCTATTGGGGGAAGCGGAAAATTTGCACAAGGCTATTAAACATGATTTATTGTTTGAATTTTATAAAGATGTTTATGAACATTCATTTCTACGTATAGATAGAAAGTGTGAGGAAGATATTTTAAGGAGGCAAAAGAAAATTTCAAGAGACTTGAAACAGTACTGTAACAATAGGGCTTACATTTTTAAAGGAAAATATTTAGGAAAAGAACACAGAATGTAGTGAAAGCCACTAAAGAAGATACAACTACAATTGAGCACAATACTGGTCAAGTCAGGGAGAGGACAGAAAATAATAGGAATGGTAGTAATATGGGAACAACAGAAGGAACGGAGGAAAATACCTCTGAGATCAATGCACATATTGGACCCAACACCCCTAACCCCATGGATCCCAAAGTTGGTCTTGATTTCATTTAACCCTCTGATGGGTGTGGTGAAGGGGATGTGAGTGACCCAGATTTTTCAACAGTCAGGGGGAAAGGGAGAAGCCAGCAGAAAATGAAAAGGAAAGGAAAGGCATAGTTGTTGGGAATGATGGAGTGACTTAACACCCTTAAAGGCTTCCATATTTTTAATTTGAGTAAGACTGAGATAAAAACAGAATACTTCCAACTCTTTGAAAAAGGTTTTAAATTTGTACCTTCTGCTGTTTTTGATGTTTGCGACACCCTTCTAGAGCTGAAAATGTTCATTAGAAAACTTAATTTAGCCTGGTTATTCAACCAACAAACCCCAAGGTTGGACACACCTTTCAGGTGTCTGTCAGATTTATATTCCCTCAGTATGGACAAAAAATATTTATGTATTTATTTACTTATTTTACATTTGTTGACCAGGATAGTCCAACTGAATGCATGTCCATTTTCAGCAGAGGCCCGTGGAGAAAAGCTCCAAGGGTAAGCAGATACAGCATTACATAATAGCAGCATTACATATTACAAACAGACTATTTACAGAGATTACATAAGTAAGCAAGTTAAACAAGTTCCACAGGTTAGAGTTAATCCCGAGTGTAAGTCAAGATTAAATTAAATTACACAGTAAACTGGTTAACAGATTTTTACACATTCTAGAGAGAGTTAGCCAGGCTTGATACATTGACATAGACAGTTAAGTGACAAATGTTGTTTGAGTCTAGTTTTAAATTGACCTAAGGTGGAAAGTAAGGTAATATCAGCTGGAAGAGAGTTCCAGGATCTACTTACAGTGTTTGCAAAGAGAGAGTCACCGGCTGTGTTATTAATTTTGCTAGTCTGAATTAGTAGTTTGTTAGAGGATCGAAGCAGTCTAGGATTGTTATAGGGGGTGATAATATTTTTAAGTGCAGGAGTATTGTCCGGATTATAGAGGATTTTATAGGCCATAATCAGTTGGTTATACTGGATTAGGCTGGGTAGTTCAAGCCACCTAAGCTGATTTAGATTGATGCAATGATGTGTCCTAAAAGGCAGCCCAGTGGCAAACTTGGCAATGTGGTTGTAGCAAATTGAGAGTTTGTTAAGGACAGTCTTGTTTAAATTCGAGAGTAGAAGGGATGTATACAGAAGGGTTGAAATAAGGTAAGAGCGAGCTATGGCAATTTTAGCTGGAGGGGTTAGGAAGGCTTTAATTCTGTAAAGTGACTGTAGTTTTTTTATTGATGGTTTTGATAGTTTGGTTAACATGTAGGTCAAATTTTAGATTATTATCTATGATGACACCTAATAGTTTTGTAGCGGGGTCAGGGGAGATTATTGTGCCATCATTTGAATTTATAGTAAAGGTGAAAGCAGTAGACCTACGTGTTGGTGAAAATAACAGCATTTTACTTTTTGGGGGATTTAGGATCAGATGACATTCAGAAAGCCAGTTTTCTATTGTATTAAAGGTGGTCTGGGTAGCTGACCATAACTCTATTGGAGATGTGGCCGAGCAAATCAGAGTAGAGTCATCAGCATACTGGATACAGCTGACTTTTGGGATGACATTATAAAGGTCATTAATGAAGATGGAGAACAGCATGGGCCCTAGTATAGAGCCTTGTGGTACTCCAAGGGTGTTAGGTAGAAGATTAGAGAGTTTGTTTTGCTAGAGGACAGCCTGCTGTTGACCATTCAGGTAGGATTGAAACCATTGAAGGGCTCTAGTATCTAGACAGAATGCTTGCAGGGTGTGGATTAAAAGTTGGTGATCAACCATATTGAATGCCTTGGAAAGATCCAAGATATATCAGAAAAGGTATGGAAAGATCAAAGAAATATAAGAAAAGGTATGGTAGAAAATACAATTTAACTAAAAAAGAAAAGAAAGCATTGGAAGAATCGGTATGTAACAAAGAGATACACATCATGAAGCCAGATATGGGGGGGTGGGTGGAATGGTCTTGGTTGACGCCACTGATTACTCATATAAAATGTTAGAAATTTTGAATGATACAAAAGTATATGTGCACGCATCCATTAATGAGGACAACATTTATTATAGAAATATAGACCTCTTCTTAGAGGAACTTGTATTAGAAAATTGGTTTAGTCCGAAGGTAGGTGAGATGTTAAAAATTGAAAAACAAGGTTAGCCTCTTTCTTTGGCATCCCAAAGATTCATAAGAGTGCCACAAATCCACCATATAGGCCAATTGTCTCTGGAGAAGGTTCAAAGACATAGCCAATAGCTACCTTTTTGGATTGGTCCCTCAAACATGTTGTGGGGAAATATTCACATTCAGTAAAGGATTCATAGGACGTCTTATGGAGCCTCACTCCTGAGATCTGTACAGGAGAAACTTGTTTCCTAACAATTGATGTAGTCGATCTGTTTTCCTGTATTCCAACTGAGAAAGGTTTGGACCTCTTCAGTGAAGTCCAAAATAATACTAAAACCTTATTAGATAAGGATGTCAATCTTCATGTTGAACTCATGAGGACGGTGCTAGAAAACAATTATGTATATTTCGAAGGAGAGATCTTTAAACCAATAAGAGGAGTGGCTATGGGGGCAGCATGTGCCCCCATATATGCCAACTTAGTCCTTTTACAATGGAAGGTCACACATATATTTAAAACTGAATTTTGTAGGTACAATAAACTGTATAGGCAATTTATGGATGATATTTTTGTTGTTTCGGATGGACCACAGCATACTATTGGTGCATTTATAGACTACTTGAACACCACTACTAATTTATTAAGATTTATACACAAATTAGATAAGACTGGGATTGATTAATTGGATGTGAGAGTGGACCTTGTAAAAGGGCAAATACAATCCAGGATTCATAGGAAACCCACTTTCAGTAATTCCTATTTACCCTATTCAAGTGCACACCCACTCAAACAGAGGAAAAGTATTGTGAAAGGCCAGATGGTCAGGACAGATAGGATGACCTCACAAAAGAGTGACCTTTTAAGAGAAATTAAATTTATCTCCAATTTATTTGTAGATAGAGGTTATCCAGTAAGCCTAACTGATTATGTGGTATTGGAGATACTCAATTGATGGGAGACAAAATACATGCCACTACTGGGTGATAAAGAGCAGGTTTTTATATCAAATAAGGAAAATGACAGACAGGAATTTACTAAAGCTCTAGTGTTGGAGTATAATGACTCCTCCCAAGGAATTTAAGGTTTAGTTAAAAACAACTGGAAAATGTTAAAATTCAACTCAGACATAGTGGAGAAAATAGGAAAAAATCCTAGGTTTGTGTTCAAGACAGGTATGAATCTAAAACAATTCCTTGAAAGAAACAGGAAGGGGAAGAACCCCACAAGGGAGAGTGGAACTAGGAAATGTGGTAGATGCACATATTGCAAATATATTTATGAAAAAGGAAATACTACTTTGAGTAACAACATTCAGAGTACAATATATTTAAAAAAAATGTAATACTAAAGGTATAGTTTACCTGGCCTTGAGTAAAGATTGTCCCAGTTTTTATTTAGGTAAATCAGAAAGAACACCAGGGAAACATATCTACAAGCACACATATAATATAAAGAAGAAAAATGCAAATAATGCCTTATACAGGCATCTTTCTGCAAAATCAACACATACAGGGTTTTTATTTGTGATTATAGAGCTTCCAAACTGTAGGATCAAATACTATATTTTTATTTAATGTAAAAAATGTTTACATGATACTATTTTATTATTTTATTATGAACTAATTGTTTACATTTTTTGAGGGGATTGGTACTGAATTTTACAATAGGAAGCATGTGTGTTTTTATGATTGTATTACAGGGCACAAATTATTTCATTAGGGTGGATTGTGTATAGACCATTTCTTGTCAAGTGATGTATCTTTAAGAAACTTTGGCACCATTTGAGGTCATCAGGGTATTTAAATCAATGAGAGATGTTTGTTCACTATTCACTTTGAAAAAGTCCTGCATTGTGGCAGGACGAAAGTGCTTGTGGTTTAAGTCAATAAAAGTTTATTGTGCAGCCTGATCAAGTGTGTCTTAACCACTTAATTTAGTACTTCTTTGACTTTTGTGGTTATTTCTGACTTTTCATAAGTTTGAGACGTATATTATTGTTTGTCTTTTTCATTTAAATCAGTGCATTATTTGCAAAAGGAGACAGGGCTAATTCCATATTTAATAATTATGTTTATAACCATACCAACCTTTCATCTTAAAAGCCACAGATAAAGCCGCTAGTTATGGTGGCATTTTAATTTTTAATGCTGTCCAGTATGAATATTCCTACAAAAAGTGTTGTGTTAATATGCATTTTCTGATAATGTGCACTTTATTACAGCATGTGGGGCTTTTATTATGTGACTGCAGTTTTGGTATTTTTTCTCACAGAATCACACATTTTAGGTGAGTCATGGCAACATTTAAAACTAAAAAAACATAGCATCAGTTGAGGATCTCTGCCAGGGAAGCCTGACATTCAGTACAAATGTAATCCTTATGGTGAAACTTTGATTACGTGATGGCTCAGTTGTTAATGATTTTGTCTCTCAGATTCAGGGCCTGGGGTTCAGTTTTTTTTTCCAGTGAGGAGTTCTGTTATTCTCCCCATTGACTATGCAGGTTTTCTCTGAGTGCTGCAGATTCTTCTCACCTCCCAGAAATATATTGGTCAATTTAATTTGTCCAAGTAAATAGCATTCATAGTTTTGACCCAAGTTCTGGCTTAAATGGGTTTGTGATATAATTGGTTAACAGAAAAATAACGTAAATCAGTTTCAATAATCTCAGTTAGTTTACCATCTCTTTTGACGTATTTAGTTGATACCCACGTAAATCCATCACCTAGAGTGTGATTTGCATTCAGACAGCCCTGTATCATATTTAATAAGTACAGGAGAAACAGAGGCAGTACTCCAGAAAAATGAGAACCATTACAATATTATTCTAAGAGCTACTCCAACAGCTGTTACAAATGTGTCCTCATAATATGCAGTACAAATGTGAATTATCATCATTTTCAAAAATTATTCCAGGCAAAGCACCATGTATTGCCCAAGTCCACATCACAAGCATGTAATGTTGGTATGCAGTGAAGTAATGTTACAAAAAGCTGCTCTTTCTAACTGCCCTTCCAGTCCTCTAACCCCACCGCCACACTGAGGCTTCATTATCTTCTGGTCTTTGTGCTTGGGGGCTCCACCCATAGTTTACTATGAGACCTATTAAGGATATAGCAACAACTGTGAAATGAGGAATAGTGGGTAAGAGAAAAAGGTAATAAAAATGAGATAAATTTTTCAGATGTGATTCCATACCTGAACTGTGATGGGAAGTTAAAATTTGTGAGGCAATTACACAGCTTTGACAGAATGAGAGGAAAAGGAGGTTATGGTGAAATGAAGACAGCACTAGAAAGGTAATGATCAAGTGGAATTAGATGAGAAGACCAGGGAAGAAATATAAAACCCTTTCAGGGTTTAGAGAAAATTAAGCCTCTACAGGGAGCAGTATTTGAAGTTTCATGCACTGTTCTCTAACTTATGGCAAGGGAGGCTAAAAAAAAAATTGACAGATATTGGGGCATGCACGGAACATAGAACAAGCTCCTGCATTTGTTTTAGACGTACTTGAGCAAGGGAAAATAGAAAACTAGAGGGAAACATGGAAAAAAGTTGTTTAAACACTATCTAAATATTAAACTGCGGTGGTGGTGCTGTTGTAGCGTTGTCGCCTTACAGTTAGACGTTGCCCGTTCGATTCTCAGAGCGTCTCCTGTGTGGCGACATGCGTGAATGGGCGTTCCTTCATTGAAGGTTGTGCATCAGGCCCGACAAGCCGGTACGGAAAAATCTACTGCCAATCATTAGCGGACCGGAGTTCCGCTGTGGCGACCCCTAACTGGGAAAAGCCGAAAGACACAAACAAAGTATAAGGAAGAAAATGAAAGGAATGTAAACGAGCTGAGAAGCTTTGCATATTTCTGGTTAGAGTAAACTGCTGAAAAGGAAGAAAAAGTTTAATAACATGCAATAGAGTACAACTGTAAGATGTTAATAATGGTAATTAGAGAACATAAGAGGATGAAAGAAAAAGTCACTTTAAGTATTTAAACTGTTTTGGGGTTTACAGTTAAATTAAGCAAGCAATAGTGCTCAACAGGCTGGGTAATATAGGAAACTAGCGAACAGCCCAGGGCTGTCATGAGGGTCAACTACCCTCCAGCTTCATTATTTATATGTAACACGCAACCTGGGGAGCATTATTGCACTTAGAAATGTTACTGCTAAATTGTTTTGCATTTGATATATATCTTTGATATAAAATAGACACCTGCCTAATGTATCAAAGCAGGTACATGATATATAACTGTTGTCAAGGAAGCATTTTACATCCAAAATATAAGTTTTACCTAGATATGAAATAATATTTGAAGTGTGAAATGGAGAAATATCATTCAGATAAAGCTATTGCATAAGATTTGTACATGAGAAGAATCATAAGTAACAGAAAGTTGATTCCTTTTAGATATGGATGTTTGGAAAAAGAAACTCGAGTGTGTAGGAGATGAAGGGCTAAAACAGGGATACACATGCATCATTATGGCTAAAACAGGAGACACACGCATCATTAGGGCTAAAACAGGAGACACAGATGCATCATTAGGGCTAAAACAAGAGGCACACATGCATCATTATGGCTAAAACAGGAGACACACGCATCATTAGGGCTAAAACAAGAGACACAGGCATCATTAGCGCTAAAACAGGGGGCACACACGCATCATTAGGGCTAAAAAATGGGACACACATGCATCATTATGGCTAAAACAGGAGACACGCGCATCATTAGGGCTAAAACAAGATACACACACACACATCGTTAGGGCTAAAACAGGAGACACACATGCATCATTAGGGCTAAAACAAGATACACACACACATCATTAGGGCTAAAACAGGAGATACACATGCATCATTTGAGCTAAAAGAAGAGACACACACATCATTAGGGCTAAAACAGGAGACACGCAAACATCATTAGGGCTAAAACAGGTAACACACATGCATCATCAGGGCGAAAACAAGTGACACACATGCATCATTTGGGCTAAAAAAAGAGACACATGCATCATTAGGGCTAAAACAGGAGACACACACACATCATTAGGGCTAAAACAGGAGACACACATGCATCATTAGGGCTAAAACAGGAGACACACACGCATCATTAGGGCTAAAACAGAAGACACACATGCATCATTAGGGCTAAAACAGGAGACACACATGCATCATTAGGGCTAAAACAGGAGACACACATGCATCATTAGGGCTAAAACAGGAGACACACACGCATCATTAGGGCTAAAACAGAAGACACACATGCATCATTAGGGCTAAAACAGGAGACACACACGCATCATTAGGGCTAAAACAGGAGACACACATGCATCATTAGGGCTAAAACAGGAGACACATATGCATCATTAGGGGTAAAACAGGAGACACACACACATCGTTAGGGCTAAAACAGGAGACACACATGCATCATTAGGGCTAAAACAGGAGACACACATGCATCATTAGGGCTAAAACAGAAGACACACATGCATCATTAGGGCTAAAACAGGAGACACACATGCATCATTAGGGCTAAAACAGGAGACACACATGCATCATTAGGGCTAAAACAGAAGACACACATGCATCGTTAGGGCTAAAACAGGAGACACATGCATCATTATGGCTAAAACAGGAGACACACACACATCATTAGGGCTAAAACAGGAGATACACATGCATCATTAGAGCTAAAACAGTTGACACACATGCATCATTGGGGCTAAAACAGGAGACACACATGCATCATTATGGCTAAAACAGGAGACACACATGCATCATTAGGGCTAAAACAGGAGACACACATGCATCATTATGGCTAAAACAGGAGACACACATGCATCATTAGGGCTGAAAGGAGACACACATGCACCATTAGGGCTAAAACAGGAGACACACATGCATCATTAGGGCTAAAACAAGAGACACACATGCATCATTAGGGCTAAAACAGGAGACACACATGCATCATTAGGGCTAAAACAGGAGACACACATGCATCATTAGGGCTAAAACAGGAGACACACATGCATCATTGAGGCTAAAACAGGAGACACACATGCATCATTATGGCTGAAACAGGAGACACACATACATCATTATGGCTAAAACAGGAGACACACATGCATCATTAGGGCTGAAACAGGAGACACACATGCATCATTAGGGCTAAAACATTAGACACACATGCATCATTAGGGCTAAAACAAGAGAAGTGAAAAATCTGATACTGAGGATGAAGGATTGTTTGTTCATAAACCAGGGGGAGAATAAAAATAAGAAAATGAAAATTTAACAAGCTTTGCACTAAAGTTAAAAAAAGGAAAAGCAAAAAAAGCAAACATTTTAAGAATACTTTAAGTAAATGTGCAGAGTATTATTATCACTGAAAGAAGGATAGGGGTACTGGAATGCTGTGCTGAATGTGATGTGGATGTTATTCTGTTAGAGTAAATGTGAAGAGTATTATTAACACTGTGTGAAGGACAGAGATACTGGAATGGTATGCTGAATGTGATGTGGATGTCATTCTATTAGAAGATGTAAGATCCTCACAAGTGAAGAAAGACTGCAAACACAAACATTGTGGGGTGAAACTATAAAATGAAAATTAGAAAGTGAAAGTTGTTCTTATGTGGATGTGTTGTATAAAAACTGTGAAAATACTACAAGTAATGTTGGCAAGGATGGGAAGGTTAACTGTTGTGGGAGTGAGGTAGAGAAAATATGTTTATATAATTATAGCACTGTGCATATATAACTAGCAAGGAAAGACAAAATCTGTTTAATCAAATATTAGACTGTGTGGTCGTTCGCATAAAATTCTAATTGCAGGGAACTTGTGATTTAAGCGGAAGATGTAAAAAGAAATGGCAAGATGCAAACAATGCAGGAAATGATAAAACGTGGTGCGTTAGCTGCGTGGAACAAAAGGTAGCGGACTTAGAGAAGGGGACAGTTGGATCTAAAATGTCTTATTTTGCATTATTGGAGGAGATGAGGGGTAGCAGATAGTGGTAAGTTGTGACAGGTTTTTCAGGGCATTTAACAGTATGGATGGAGGTGATGGAAATGGGAATATATTAAAATAGGAAAGGTAATTAAAAGGATAAATGAGAAATTGTAGGACAAAATTGGAGAGTTCAAAATACTGCAGTTATGGAAGGATCATATAATCATGAAGGACTTGTATAAAAAGTGGTTTGAGTGGTAGATTGAACTTAGAACTAAGTATAAAGAGTGCTTTCTTCAGTGGCAGGGCAAATTCGGAATGGAAGAGAAAGTGACATATGGGAATTTTTTTTTTAATGTGTTAGAAAATTATAGGGAGTAATACAAGAGACTCTTATAATATGGAAAAATGAATATATGAAAGAAATTGAGAAAAAACTAAGGCATTACTGTTCAGGCACTGTGCAGAAGTATTTAGAAGGGGGAAGGGAGGAGGTATCTGCATATGTGGGTAAAATACTAAAGGAGAGTATTAGTATAATGAAAAGCAATGGAAACTGTAAAAGGACAGTTAAAAAGACCACAAGCAAAGTGAATATTGTAGTACAGCATGTGGGAAATATATATATAAGACTATAAGAACAGAAACTAAGAGAGAAGAGAAAGTTAAGAAATGTCCAGAGTGAGTTAAGGAAGAATCTGAAAAATAAATTACTATTAGAGAATTGGATGAAGTACTTAGGATAGTGAATGTTGATTCAGTATCAGGCCTAGAGAACTGAAGAGTATTTTGAAAATGTTTGGAATGAGTAGTTGAAGGAATTGTTTGTTTATGAAGAGTTATGTAGTGGGATATTAAAATTTATATTGAAGAAAGAGGAGAATAACGACATAAAAACAGCAGCCCTATCACACTAAGTAACACAGATTATAAAATGTTTATGGGAATAATACAAAGGAAAGTGGAAGGAAGGATAATAGATATGAAATGAAAGCATATATGGTATAAAAGGGAAGGGATGTCAAGGTCTGCTATTGGTTATGATGGAAATTGTAGATGATGATAGAAGTAAGGGGGATGGTGTGAAACTTGTAGGTGATACCAGCAAATCATTTGATACAGTAGGGTATGATGCTTTGTGGGATGTTATGGAGGAGGTAATAGAATTAGAAGTGTGTGTATGTCAGCATATCAGAATAATAGAGTGAGTGTTTCTCAGTAACTGTCTGAATAAAGAAATATGATAAAGTGTGGTATAAGACCCCGATGTCCCATGAGTGGAATATTGTTTGCACTGGTGAATGTGATAGTGAGTGAACTAGCTTATAAAATGAAAGATGCTATATATGGGATGCATAAGGAAGGGGTTATACCACTAGTTGTCACAAATGCACAGCATATAGCTGTCATTACTAAGAAAAAAAATATGGACATTTGAAAGAAATTGGAGTGACCTTCAATAAACATAAAAGTAATGGTTTTGGTGATGTGGTAAAAATTGGGGGTGTGATTTTTCAGTGAATAAAGTGTCTTTGCAAGGAATAAAATTCAGGAAAAAATAATATAGTTATGAAGTAATGGGAGGGCTTGATAAAAGAAATACAAAAATGATGTGTTCTGTGGAAGACATATAGATTAGTGTTCATGAAAAACATGTATCTGTTGAATTTGGTACTATTTGGAAATAGTGCATATGTCAAATGTTTATATGAACTTAGTACAACATCAAAAGGAAACTGTGCAGTTGGTATTGTCCTTTCAGTTGGGGTCAAAATTAAACCCAGTGAAAAGAGGTTGGGGAGTTACCAGATCCAGTTGTTTATTTTGCTTCTTTAAACTTGTATAGAGTAATAAACTGGGCAAAGAAAGAGAATGAGAAATTAATAGTGAGTATGTTTAAATATAAGTAGAAAATGTTCTGGGAGATGATGAGAATAAGAAAAAGAGAAAAAGTATGTAAATAAAATTAAAAATTATCAAGAAAAATATACTAACATGCAAAATAAAAATGATGCTATAGAGAAAAATAAAAGGATGTGGTATGATAATGAGATGAAATATTTTTTATGTACATCCAGGTGAAAATTTACCAGAAGTGATAAAAGCCATTAAAGTAAGGAAAAAGTGATTACCAAGATAGTAGAGTGTCAGGAGTTCCTCCAGAGACTTGTAATAATTAAGTGATCAGTAAATGGGACTATGCCATATAAAAAGAGGGGTGAGACACTGGAAAAAATTGTGTGAAGAAAAATGTTTGAGAATATTAATGACATAAACAATATAGGTATGAATTTGATTATGTATGGATATTATAAGAACAAGAAGAAAGAATATGTCAGAAGGGTAGATAAGAATTTATTTTATGTAATATGGAGTTATTTTCAATGAAAACTGACATTTTTTTGTTTAATAGGAAATGGATTTTGGCAGATACGTTGCAGAAAATCAGGTTAAGGTTCTAGAAGGAGGAGTGGGGTTCCATTATGGAAGAATAACAATGAGGATGTTATAAGAAAAATTATAAATAGTAAGAAATAGAAATGCATAGTAAAGGACCCCTTCTCCGATAGGTGACATGGAAGCTTAGATTCACCAGTGCTACCACCAACTCGTGCAGATAGGGCCTCCATTTAACATCTCATTCAAAAGATGACACAATCATGTTTCACTACAGTATCAAGAATCCATCTGTCTGGTGTGTGAATAGAACCCACAGCCGTCTGTACCAAAGTGCTACCTGTTGCATCACTGGCACTGCTTGACATCCCACCAACCCAGCAATTATAGCTGCATTGTTAACTGCATCCTTCTCAGATGTCTGTGTAAAAAAATAATAATGACCAAAGTCACATACTTCAGGTTTGTTTCACACACACAGTATGCCACCTTAATGCACATACATGCATATACATGATAGTCTTAAAAACTAGATTAGAGTTTGTTTAAAAATGACCAGATGATGAGTAGTACTTTTATCCACAGAGTGCCCACCACCACTGCCAGTTATAGCCACTTTGTTGACTGTGTACGCTCCTTATTGTATTAAAGAAAAAGATTAAATATACTTTATTGGTAGATTTGGATGAACTACATGAACCTGTAAAAGACCACTTGCATCCTACCAGAAAATCCAGCCATGTATACCACAGTTAAAACAGAATAGTATTTATGAGAGCATGTGAAATATTAACCACCTGATAACATATGCCTAGTTTATATGCACAGTCTCTGCAGAATTAAGAGGCATCTGAATAATTCCATATTAAGGAGAACTATTACTAATGCAGAGATTGCTACTAGCAAACAACTTTGCATTCCAGTGCTTCATCTACAAATGCAGTATCTGCTGCCCTTAAAGAATAAATTCCCCATGTTACATTAAAAAAATGGTGTGTTGGTGGCAGCCATAACGTTTTATGTTGGACCAAAGCTCCAAAGGCAGTGGTGTTTCCATATTCATAAAGCATGCACACACCTCCAGACTGGTAGCCCAACATAACACATCAGAGATACTTCAGGTGCAGCTAATATTGGGGTAAGACAGCGATTTAGGTCGTAGCCTGTTATAGGTCCCCAACCATGTCCCAAGAATCACACTCCACGTTCCTAAGCACCTTGGAGAATATTAGAGTCCAAACTAACATTCTCATATTTGGCTACTTCAACTACCCCTCCATTAACTGGGAAAAGTACTCATGTACCAATAACTTGCCCAGCGTTTCCTGAAATTCATTAATTCCAATGCTCTGAACCAACTCATTCTTACCCCCCACTAGAGGTAGCAACATCCTTGACCTCGTCATTACTAACATGGGCGACTGTTGCTCTACACCAATAGTCAACTCCTCCCTGGTTAAATCCGACCACAAACTATTCACCATGGAAATCCACATCCCTAACCCCCAAAGGTAATCACATGAAAAACTTCTCCGAAGCTAAATTTGGGCTCCTAAAAAAAGAGGTGGTTAACTTCACAGCACTCATTAAAATGGAGAATAGTTGCATGACCGCTGAATCATACACCAGTGCACTGTATGAACATGTACACAAATGCATGGATCTCGCCATACCCAACAGAACCAAGACACTCTCCTCCAAGAAAAGGAAGCCAATCTGGTGGTTCCCTGCCATAAACAAACTCTACAACAGAAGGAGGAAACTGATGTGGAATAAGGTGAAGTCCCAAGACTGGAAAAACTCCCTTATCAGCCGCAACAAAAAGTTGAGATCCCTCATCAAATCCTCTAAAGCTAGCTATGAAAACAGAATTGCAGCAGATAGTAAAAACAACCGCAAGGCCTTCTATAGTTGTGTAAAGAATCTCCACGGCAATACCCAGATTTTCTCTGAGCAACTGCACAATGGTACCTCCTATATCAGACCAACAGATATTGCCAATATACTGGCAGACAGATTCAGTGTCAACTTTACCCCCCCCAAAAGGACCAATCACAATACCAGTAGATTGCCAGGCACCCAGTATTACTGCTGCACAGGTTAAAATAGCACTGTCCAAGGTCAAGAATAGAGCTTCTATGTCACCTGACAATATCCCTGGCTGTGTTCTACAGGAACTACAGAGTGAACTGGCACCTCACCTGTGTGCCCTGTTCAATCACAGCCACACCTCAGGCTTTGTCCTTACCTAATGGCACACTGCTATAGTCATTCCTATACAAAGGAGGCGTGACTACAGACCCTGGAAACTATCGCCCCATTAGCCTGACAAGTCTGATATGCAAAGCTATGGAATGCATCATCATGGACCTAATAAACAAGGGTATAGGGAATCTCCAAACTCTGGATCCCACACAGTTTGGTTTTGTGAAGGGAAGATCATGCCTGCTCAACTTGGTCAACTTCTTTGAGTCAGTCACCAGAGCTGTGGATGAAGGCAAGGTGATTTATATAGCCTAAATTGATCTGACCATGGCCTTTGTTACCATTCCCCACTCAAGAATCATAGAAAAACTCACTAAGCTAGGCATCAACCCCTATATCACAAGGTGGCTTGCAAACTGGCTCACAGATAGAACCTACAGTGTGAAAGTAGCTGACTCAAAGTCAGACTGCTGACCAGTCACCGGTGGAGTCCCACAGGGATTGGTCCTGGGTCCTCTCCTGTTGTCACTGAAGTCCAGGCTAACACAAAGGGACTCTGGCTGACAAAGTTCACAGACAATTGCAAGTCGGGAGCCATTATTAACTCCCCAAATGATGTTGACATCCTACAGAAAGGCCTCACTGAGATCAATGGCTGGTGTCAGAACTATGGCCTTAAACTCAGTGCCAAAAATGTGTCATCCTCCTCTTTGGGAAAAACCCAGTTACCATGAATTACCACATCGATGGTAGTCCACTGAACACAAAAGGTGTTGTAAGAGATCTGGGAACACAGGTTAACAGCAACCTCTCTTCTGACCACCACTTTGCCACTGTGTCAGAAAGTCCTTCTATGTGGCACATCTCATTACTAAGGGTTTTGCATCCAGAAAGAAAGAGGTCATTGTCTCCCTCTACTCTTCCCTTATTAGGCCAACTATCAAGTACAATGCCCCATTTGGAATGTACCTCACTAGACACCTGCAACAACTGGAGAGGCCACAAAAGTACCTCACAAAGAGGATGCTAGACCTTAAACACTTGTCCTATATAGACAGACTCAAAAAACTCCAAATATTCTCTGTCTCATATCACCTACTTTGAGGCGATCTCTGCTTGACTTATAAAGCCATGTCTGACCCAGCTCTGTTAGAAATGCTACATCTAAAGAAATCCCAATCCCTCCGCACCACATGCTCCAGAGACCTCAACCTCATTACCACAAACAACAGAATGTGCTGGAGGGACAGGTTCATAACCCAGAGACTGCCCATGCTATGGAATAGACTTCCCATACATGTCAAACAGAGCACCTCACTGGCCCTCTTCAAGGAAAATCTTGATGAGTGGATGGGAAATAGAAAATTCACTCTGGGGATCACTCCAGTGGCTCTACTTGACAGAGGCACTGGGAACTAAAGTTGGGTGGCACAATGCCAGGGTAATCCTATGGGCTAGGTTTGTAAAGGCTCCAGGGCCATTAGCCTAGTACACACCTATGAACCTATACAAGAGGGAATAACTGGCAAACAATAACATGTTTATAGTTACTAAGCATACAGTTCATTAATGAGCCTAGACAAATTCCCATTTGCTCCTAAGTACTATCTGGTTAAATGACTTGCTTAATGTCACACAGCAGGTAAATGAAAGTGGAAAAATTCAAACCCTGCACCCTTTCGACAGGAGGCAGCTCATTAACAGGTTGGAGCTTTAGACTGCTGTGGTAACTGGCAATGCAATAGTTTCTAACTAAATGCTGAAATCCTTTACAGTCTGAACTCATAGAAAAGACTCTGTCACAGTAATATGCAACAATAACTACAAATGAGATGCTTTAGATCAAATGTTTCTGATCCTTACACCAAATACTGTAGACAAAAATGACTTGACAAACGTTAAACCTTTGTAGTTGCTGGAGGCTATAAGGAAGATACTGCAAAAATGCGTTACTAAAATGCAACATGTTTAGACTGTATTACATAATCCAGACTTGTTAACGAATTAATTCATTCTTTAGTGCAATGAGTAAAGCAAAACTATTAAAGACAATATAAATGTTGCAGCAGCTATTATTTAACAACCCACAATTCATACAAAAAACAGAAGTATATTACTTTCTTGTGGGGGGGGGGGGCTTAGCTTGCAGAGCAAGTACATCTAATTTATGATCTCCCTATGTCGTCTTTATCATCAGGAATAGCTATCCCATCTGACATCACTCAATACAGGTCTGGTCTGCTTGAATGGTTAATAATGCTGTATTTTTGCAGCATACACCTCCAGAGTCAACAGAGCTAGATCTTGTAGAAAGTGGGCCCTACTCAAGTTACTGATCCAGGCCCATGCTAGACATACCAATATCCCATTTCTTGGCTGTTTCTCTTCAATTATCATAAACATTGTTCAAACCTGTCAGTGTGCATACTATTTTCTTTGTCACTTTTACAATTATTTCATTTGGATTTCATTTAAAACGTATTTCAGATTTTACAGAAGAAACACCGACAGACATGCTCTAAACAAAATAAAACATTCTCACATTGAAAACAAACTTGCATGAAAAAAAAAAGTACACTTCTCTTTCCCTGAAATTCAAATTTAGTGAAACTGCATCTGCCAACCCACTAAAGTACAAGAGACATGCTGGTTTTCGTACTCATATAGCATATATTGAAGTACTAAGTGGAGCATATCCCTCGACCTTCCCTCTCAAAAATGTGAAAGTACTACCTATCACAATGCGTAATAAGTGGGAAAAATGTGGAACACATACGGCTTACTTACAACTTCAGCTAGGAAGATCACAGAATGTTTCAACGTGTTACTCATAAAACTTTCTTTTGATATATTAATATGATTATGCATTATTTAACATGGATATTAGTTAAAAAATGACAAAAAATATGTGACACACCCTTTCTATGTAGAACAGTGAGGAACATGGACTTTTTGAGACTTAAAATGAGGAACGTTACTCATAATGTGTACACTTGAGAGCTATGAAGTGTGTCTATGTGAAGGATGAAAGAATTCAAAAGACAAGTGTGTAACACATTTGCTAACAGCCTGGGACAGCCCACTGGGCACAAGTGACACTTTACAGGATCAGCCCAGAAGTACTGACTGATGAATTAAATTGGGATAGTCACATGAAAGACAAATAAATCCTGAGGAAATCAAAGTATGTACTACAGGAAGCAGCTCTTTAACAGCTTATAGCCTTATTCATTGTAACAAACTGTTGTAGCCCAAACACACTGCACTTTACAGCTATACACTTACAGAAAAACAAGCTAAATTAAACAGTGTTTATAGTGCTTCACCAAAAAGTAGTTAAAGGAGGGCTGACAGTTGGTGTGGAGGATTATGGCTCTCGTCTTCCATACCCAAAGTATAGGGTTTGATTCTGTGTGACTCTCAGTAAATCACTTAACTAAACAGACTTTCCAACTGGGGAATCACAAATAAACATACACACAAACTAATAGCAAATTTGAGTTTCCTCCCTTTTTAACAGGTACATACACAACAGGGAATGATACATTTCACCTCACCATCTCCTCAAAGCTGCTGTTGCCCCCCCCCCCCATCTCAGTGCTTCCTGAATTCTGTCCTCTGGATTATTTATTTATTTGTTTAAATTTGTTGACCGGGAGTGTCCGACTGGACGTAGATCCATTTTCAGCAGAGGCCCAGGGAGAAAAGCTCCACAGTTAAAATAAACAGACAGCATTTACATTGGATTACATAGTGATTAACAATTTACATAGCAATTACTTACAACATATTTACAGATGAAAAACATAGTACATCAGTAGACAACTAGAATCTTTATCTGTGAAGTGCATACCAGACATTAACAAATGTTACAAGAAGAAGAAGTTTGTGCTGTATAATAAGTACTGGCTTATGAGCATCTGAGCTTGCTATAATCAAGGTAGTTAGTGGAGTGGAAAGAAAGGTAGTGGTTGGATGGGGTGGATGATATTAGAGTGGGAGTTGCAAGGGCATAGCCAGCATGTTTTTAGTTGCACTTTTAGTAAAGTTTTGAAGTGGGTGCATGATGGTATGGAGGTAATTGTGGGTGGGAGTGAGTTCCATAATTTGGCTATGGCGCAAAAGACTAGTGCTTCACCAGCAGAGTTATTGGCTTTAGTGATCTGCAAGTGATTTTTGCTGCTGGATGTTAGTGGTCTGGTGGTGACATAGGGTTGGAGTAGATTCTGGAGGGATGGGACATTTAGAGGATGGTTTACTAGTTTGTGGGCGAGTGAGAGTTGATACCACTGAAGGAGGTGAGGGACTTCAAGCCAGCCCAGTTCAGCAAGTGAGAGACAGTGGTGACTAAGGTAGGATGCCCCTGTGGCGAATTTGGCGATTTTGTTGTAGCAGGTCTTTAGCTTGTTTAGATCACATTGCCTTAGGTTGGTATATATTGGAGAGGCATAAAGTAGGGTGGAGATAAGGTGGGAATTTGCTATTGAAATCTTTGCTGCTTTGGTGAGAAATTGCTTATTTCTGTATAACGCTCCTAGTTTTTTGTGGACTTTTTTTATAGTCATGGATATGTGAATGTCAAATTTTAGTTTATTGTCTATTTCCACTCCTAGCAATTTGGTGTGTTCAGTTGGGTATATAGTGGTGTTGTCTTTTGCCGTGATGTTAAAGTGAGAGTTGTTTTGAGTATGTTTGGTGGGTTGGAAGATGAGTAGTTTAGTTTTGTTTGGGTTGAGTATTAATCGGGCATCGGATAACCATGTTTCAACAGAGGAAAAGGCTTCCTGTGTGACTTTTGCAGTTTTGGTAGGGACTGGGCTGAGCAGATGATGGTCGAGTCATCTGTGTATTGTATGAGTGTGCCATGTTTGGTGGCAGAGGCTAGATTATTGGTGTAAACAGAGAAGAGTAGGGTCCAAGGATGGATCCTTGGGGAACCCCTATGGAGACAGGTAGTTGGGGAGATATGTCATTCTGCCATACAACGGATTGTTGGCTGTCAGACAGGTAACTCTGAAACCAGTTGGTGACCGATTGTGAGAAGGATAGGTTATTGAGGACAGAGATAAGTTGTTTGTGTGGGACCATGTCAAATGCTTTAGATAGGTCTAGTAAAGTAGCAGAGGAGAGATAGACATTGTTTTTATGCTGAAGGATAGTGTTAGTAAAGGAGAGTAAGGCAGTGGTGGTGCTACGGTTTGGTTGGAAACCATGCTGAGTACTGGAAAGGAGGTTGTTAGTAAGGAGGTAGTCTGAGACCTGAGAGTGTATGCATCTCTCTAGTATTTTGGAGAGTGGAGAGAGAATAGCTATGGGTGGTAATTGGTTAGTTCTGTGGAGGGTCCGCCTTTGTGGAGGGGAATTATATGTGATACTTTCTACAGTGTGGGAACGTAACTTTCTGACAGAGATCGGTTAATCAAGATGGATACTGGGTAGGCCAGAGCATCAGCTGCGATTTGTAGGTATTCACTTGGGAGGCTGTCTGCTGCTAATTTGGTGGGTTTAAGTTTAGTTAAGAGTTTTTTTATGTTGGAGGTAGGTACAGGAGAAAAAGAGAAGGCAGTGGGGAGATTACTAGCTGAAGGTGTGGGTTGCAGGAGAGGGAGGTTGTGTTGTTTAGCTAGTGATAGTATGGTTTGGGTGAAGTGTGTATTGAATGAGGTAGCAATATTTTCTGAGGAGTGAGGGATGTTAGGAGGAGGGGTACTGACTTTACCTGGGTGGAGGATGGAGTTTATGGAGGACCAGAATTGTTTGGGGCTGTGTTGTGAGGAGTCTAGGGCAGACTGGTAGTATTGGGATTTGTCCTGTTTTATTAGCTTTTTGACTCTATTGCGTAGTTCTAGGAATTTCTGTCTAGCTGAGGGGGTTTTGGTTTTGCGCCAGTGCTCCCAGGCTTTATCCCTGTTTTTCATTTCTGACTTAGTGGTTTTCTGTAGCCATGGGGAGGGTTGTGCTTTGGTTCTGGAGAATCTTATGGGGGCATGGTAATTAAGGATGTTCAGGAAGGTAGTATTAAAAAATTCAACTGCATGATCTAGACTGAGGTACTTTAGAGGATGCCAGTTACATTCTTTGAGGGATGAGATGGATGTGAGTGGGTTAAAGTTTAGTTTTTTACGTATTTGACGGTAGATGACAGGTTTAGCTTGGTATAGGTATTTTTTGAGTAGGAATGTTGGGGAGTGATCACTGAGGCTATCTGATAAGCAGCCTGTTATGTATGACTGGGGGCTCTTACTGACTAGTATCCAATCCAGTGTAGTGTGTTTGGTGGAGTTTTTATTTATCCTGGTTGGTGACTGGACTAGTTGAGTGAAGCCATGAAGGTGTACATGATGGGTTGGATTGTTGCCATAACAGGATTGCCAGTCAATATTGAAATCACCTAAGATGATAGTTTCCTGGGGGAGATGGTGGGTAGACCAGCTGAGGAGGTTTTCTAGGGGAGGGATGTTTTGGCCTGGTGGGAAGTAGCATCCAATTATGTTGATGGTTTTGTTTTGGTTAATTTTGAGGTTGGTATATATTATTTCTTCATTGCCTATTTGTGGAGCTGATGATTTTAAGATCTGGATGTTTAGATGCTGTTTAAATATTATAGCTACACCACCTCCTTTTTTGTTTAGCCGGTCTACTCTTAGTATTTGCTCACTGGCAATGTGAGGTTTTAGCCAGGTTTCTGTCAGGATGACTATATCTGGGGAGTACAAGTCTATGGTGGCATGGAGTTCATGGACTTTGTTGGATATACTTCTAATATTTAGGCATAGTAGAAGAAAGTCACTTGGATTTCTATTGGCTGTAATATGGGAGAAGTTGTGGTTTCTAGTCTGATTATGAAGATTGGGATTGGATATGGTAGGGCCAGGGTTGGGGTGGATGTCTCCACTTAGGGCTAGTTTTGATAAGCATGAGATTATTAGTTTTCTCAGTTTTTGAATGTGTTTGTTTATAAGGGAAACTTTATGATTGTGCTCTGTGGGTAATAGGTATGGTGGGAGGGTTACTATGTTAAGTTGTAGGGATGCTTTATGTTTGAGTAATATAGTTGGTAGAATATGTGGGGGGTGCATAGGGATGGTTCTTGAGATGGTGGGAGGGGAGCTGAGTGTGGGTGAGACATGAGTGGTGGTGTGAGTAGTAGTACAGTGGTAGTAGTTGAGTGGGGGAATGATGGAGCTTTGGTAGGATGTAAGATATGCAAGGAGAGTGCATGCAGTGAGCATAGGAAAGGTATGCTTGTACATGTTAGTTGAGGAGGTGATATAGTAGTGGGAAGATGGAGGAGGTAGTGTTGGGTTAGTGCTGTGGTTGGCTATTAGAAAGATGGGAGGGGTTTGAGTGCAATAAAGGTGGGACCACCGGGAACGGGAGGGAATAGGGGGCAGGGTGGGGAGCGAAGCGGGTAGAGGCCCTGTTAGTTGCTCGTATTTGGGGCTGGAAACAATCACAAAGCAAAGACAAGTATGTGTTAAGAAACAATCACAATTGACCAAGGACTGCTCTGAAACTGTAAGTCATTTCTTAATTTCTCAGGTGGAAAAATAGGATAACCTTGTATCAGTAGGCTACTGGTTTCAAAACAACTTATGCTTGAAAGCTCTTCTCTGACCTCCTATTTCAAAATGTGCATCATATTCCTGGAAGTTCTGCATCACAGCTCTTGTCTCGCATCTGATATTGAAATTAGAGCTGTATGCTGATTAATGGACTGGATATTCCCTTTATAAGCAGCACTGTTATTTTTCAGATGTCCATGGCTAGCTGGGCTCTCCCCCGAGCCAGTAGCCAGGGTCACCTTGTGATCTGGCACTGTTTTTATTCTTTTACTGCTGTTGTCACCTTTTTGTAAATGTTTACACCACTGCTGTTATATGTTCTTGTGTTTTATGTACTAGTTATTTATGGCTAGAGCACTATTTATCAAAAATAGTTTGCTGAATACTGGATATCTTTTTATCTGTTTTTTCATTCATTCTGGAATTTATTGTATTAGTTCAAGTGGCTGCATAGGATACAATCGACCACTGAAATAAACAGAAACTAATAAAAAGTGTATCTTGTTTTTATTCATCTACCTTTTCAGTTTTCTCATTTCTGTTCAGTTCTTGATCTTCTAAGGTCTTCTTCAGATGTGCGAATGATCTCATGCTAGAGTCTAAAAAGTTGTGCTACTTGTAGCAAAGGGTTTCCACCCAGAAGAAGCATGGGCCAGAGTAGTCCCTTGTGTTGCACTCACAGCACATGCATGAGACACAAGGGTGGAGAATGCTGGCTTGGGCCATGCGATGGATCAAGTTAGCCTGGTGCTCACTCTAAATGTACACCATTATGAGATTCCAAGACATACAGTGTAAGACAGTCTCATTGTGTATTTACCACAAAATTAATCCAAACCCCAGCAGGTTCTGCCCCAGGCCTAGAAAAACAGTATAAACAACCACAAAGAAGCAACAACAATATTCATGTCTCTTTCATAGCTAAAGATGTATACTTATGCAGACAAAAATATGCATATAATGTTCACTTTATTTTATTTTCAGTTTATTGGATAAGTTGACTGCTCTACTGATCCTTTTCAGCCCCAATCTAGGTACAGAAAAAGAATAATACAGGTGACTACAGAAGCAGAGTCATTACATAGTCAGTTTACATTGGATATAACAGTTTGGGTGATGCAGTAGTGCAGCGGTTAGCATTTTTCCCTCACAGCAAGAGGTTCTCCAGTTTGATTCCCAGCTGGGTTGCCTTATGCGTGGAGTCTGCATGTCCTCCCTGCATTCTCGTGGGTTTCCTCCAGATGCTCCGGTTTCCTCCCACATTCCAAAGACATGTGTCTGGAGCAATGGGTTCTGTCTCAGTCTGACTTTCCAGATAAACAGATGTTGAATAAATAAATAGTGGAACTACTCAGGTGTTGAGTGTTACTGACAATACTTTTGGTTTATGTAGTATATGCAGACTATATGATACATGCAAGAAAAATAATATAAAATGTATCTTCTATGTATGAGATATACTATGATAACATATACATGTTAAAAAGTTTATAAACATCCATGAGATAAACGCACACAGTAACATATACTGTATAACAGGAGAGTTAGCTTAATATTTCAGTTCAAAACTGTCTGGATCACAAACACATGAGCATTTTGGCTTCCTTAAAAAGGGTTTCCTTTAAAAGACTGTAACGTGAGGTTGTTTACTTCATTTGTAGATGGTTCCAAAGTGCTGGCCCTGTTCTGGAAAGGGATTTCTTTCTCATGGCTTGTTTGAATCAGGGTTTGGAGAGTTTAAGAATGTCATCTCCTTCACAGAGTATAATTCTGGAACTTTAGAGGGAGTTTTCTTTTGAGTGGAAGAGAGTACCTAGTAATAAGAATTCTGAATCCAAGTGTTCCTAGTAGTAGTATACCTGTATTTGGAGCCAGTATATTGGTTGAAGTACTTCACAGTGTTGTGCTTTGTGTCCAGCAAGTAGAACAAATGTACATATTTTAATAAAATGGACTGTAGTTTTTAACATTTACAGTGTGAGTGCATGCTGAGTAAACGTAGGGTATATTCCAGTGCATTTTTAGTGAAAGATTTACTTGCAATACAGGAAAGAAGGTGTGATAAACAGTAACATAGTTTTACTTGAGAGTGAACTTTGGCATTGATTTTGTCTATATGGTACTAACTTTTAGAAGGGGATCAAATGTTAATCCTAGATATTTTAGTTCCTTAGCATAAGGGATAGCATTCATACTATCACTATAATACAACACACAATAACAATGGTACCACCACCACCACTCGCACACGTGAGCTTGCTCGCACACAAACACACACACACTGTAATCTAGCAGATCAAGTACAAATGTGCCTTTGTTTAGGACCCCCTCCCCATTTATTATTCTGGATGCACACTGGGTATGTGCCATTGGATGTATTTGATGGGGCACATCACCATGTGAGGCATGCCAAGGCAATTTTTTTATGTACACTAAAGTTCCTTCCTGTGCTTATGTAGACTTATTCGATTCTTCATTTGCATACATTAATCGATGAACTGCAGAAGCCTCTTTTAATACCTCACCCATTTCATCTGTGTCTGTAAATCCTTTGCAATCTTCAGGGTATCGACCTCTCTTTCCCATTTATGCACCGTGTGATACATCGGGCAACAAGTACCTTTCAATGCTCACTGTTTCTATAGCAGTTATGGGTTTTATGGCCTCAGGTTGCTAATCCAAGGCTTGAGGTTGTGCCATACCCTAAATGCAAATTGTTTTGAAATCTGGCCCCACATGTCACCAGTGTAACTAGCTGATTATAATATTAAGGAAATAAAGAACTACATAAGAATCAGTATTTTCTTTTGAAAATATCCACTTCAGTTATTAGTATTTTTAACAATATATTTACCAGCTGTAAGGATTCCTTATCTGGTAAAGTCACTTAGAGTCATAGTAATGCAGACCTAAAATGGAGACTGTGAGTCATGCTCACGCCTATATTAACATAAATTCAAAAAGAGTAGGGGCAGCAAAGTAGAACATGTTTGCTTAGAGGTGATTCTTGCCCAGGGGTGCATTGTAGTGCATCAGTATGTGGAGCTAGTAAAGGGAGTAAGAGTGACTGTTGAGCTTATATACAAAGATATGTCCCAGCTCCCACATACAACCGCTGTGCAGTCCTGAACCTTGGAACTGCACTCACTCATCATAATGTGGTTCTAAAACACTCAGTGCAAACAAACTGCACAGTACAGAACAAGTGGCACACAGCTGTTGTGAGAAGGAGGGCAATGTGTGTGTATTGTAGCACATGTACACCTAAGGAATATCTTGTATAATGTTATGAATGTGCCTGAAATGATACAGCGGTCACATACATAGACCCTGTGGAATGAAATGGGTGAGGTCTTTGTGAATTAAAGTCACACAGAAGTGTCTGTCTGCAGAAGAGGAAAAGAATAACAGGTAGGGAATATAGGACTTTCACCCGAGTCTTCCTGTATGTGATGTGTGTTTATATACCTAGAAAATATGTGCATACACACAAATACCCACTCACACGTATACACACACACACACACACACACACACACACACACACACATACACACACACACACACACACACACATGCACTCACGCACGCAGGTACACATGCACGAACACACACACACACACACACACACACACACACACACACACACGCAGCTACACATGCATGAACACACACACACACACACACACACACACACACACACACACAGGCAGGTACGCACGCACGCATACATACACACACACCCACACACACACACACACACACACACACACACACACACACACACACACACACACACACACGCACACACACACACACACACACACACACACACACACACACACACACACACATGGGTACAGTTCACTTTGTGGAACAGTCAGTTCATCAACAGAGTGAACTGCTTTGGAAATACCTCCAGGACTTGACAAAGAGTTCTTCTGATGTATCATAAGAAGCAGCATTAAATAACAGAGGTTAAAATAAGTGCAGGTTTGTGTTTCAATACTGAAATGATGATATCCTGAAAATGCTGGCATTGGGTTGGAAGTGTTTGTGTGAGTATTTGTGATCTAGGATTAGATTAAGTTTGAAGGCTGTATGTGCCTGCTGGTGTATCTGATGTCTGTCTGAGTGTCATGTTTAATGGTTGCAGTCTGGAAAGGGTTTTAGTAAAGTATGGTGCAGGGTTGGGGTTAGGGACACAGTTAGGGTGAGCACACATTAATAAGATGGTGCAGGGAGCTAAAGCCACTTGCCAGCCCCCATAGTGAAAATTTTCAAAACGTTTATTTATAAACAAAATAGTGAGTAATTTGAAATAGTCTAATCCCATAAGCACATCTTCAGAATAGGATATACAATAACTGCTGTTCTAGTCAAATACAGCAGTACTAGTTCCAGAAACATTGATAAAGGTGCTTGTATGTAGAGTTTTTTATTGACCTAGAAAGCACCTGTGATTTAGTTGATCATGTCCTATTTCTGAACCATCTGCACAATATTGTTTTTTTTTTTCCACGTTGGCCTTCAATACTTCATGAATTACATCACAAGGAAGAAAATAAAGACTGGACCTATAGTATAGGAAGATAAAACCCTGACTATAAACCAACTGGTCTGAGTTCAAGTAGCAGCTGATGTCACAGTGGGTTATGTGGGGGAGGAAGGGAGTGAGTATCCAACATCATCCCTCATGTTGGAGAGGGACTAGTGGTCCTGGCAAATCAGAATACTACTAACAAATGGTAACTGTATGGTAATGCCACAGCATTTGGTCTTGGTTCTACCAAGCTGGTGATAGTAGCTCTCATTATTGAAAATGCCAAAGCACACACATGCATGAGAAGGGATAGTAAGAGGTGGAGATGTGAATGCCTATGTCAACCATAGAGGTGTGTGGTTATGGCCATTAGAGATGTCCTTATAGCCTAAATTATAACATTCAGGTCAGGTTGCAAACATCATCCATGGCTGCCTGCATGGAGGCCTCTTTGGACAGCTCTCACCACTTTGCTGGAGATACACACCCAGTACAGAGGAATGAAAGTACTCAAGTCCAGTGGAAAGGAGCTTGATGCTCAGTAGGCATAGAAAAAAAATCTAATACAAAACAGTGGATACTGGGATCCTGTGTGATAACTGTTTATCCTAGCAATTCTTAATTATGTTGTCCCTATGAATCAGTCCTTTGGCTGTTGCTTTATTCCTTATTTATTAATAGTCATCCCGTTGCTTTTTCCCAAATGACCATTATCCAATACACCAATGACTTGCTTATCCACAAATAAAAAAGCTCCCTATAGCTTTGTGAACCTTCTTTAAAACCTGCCTTTGTACAGATTTTGTGCTGTTTAGCAAGCCATAAACTGTCGTTCAGTTATTTCAAAACAAAAACTATCATCTTTGGAAGTGACCAAAATCTTTTGTTAGACTCCATCTTAAAATGAAATATTCTGTATGAAATTGCATTAGCCATGTACGAGTATGTGTATATAAATAACCTGCCATCACACTTAAGTCTACATTCTCTTCCCATATTCACAAAGATGTCATAAGCAAGAAATCTCTTGGCCAGGTAAGAATTCCTCATCAGCTCACAACTATACTCACCTGCAAAGCTTGAAAATCTATAACAAAGAACAGTCTGATCAGCACAGCAGTAGATTCTCTTCCAAGACTGCCCTGACTCTGGCAATATCTCTAAACTCCCAAATATACTGAAATTTTTTTTTTTTTAATTTCTCAATCTGGATCAGCCAAGAACCGAACTCTGCACTTTCCTGCTCTCTACTGGTACCCCTCCTTTACTAAGCATGGCTCATTCATTTTTTACTTTACAACCTACTTACACTAGATTTCTATCCCCTAGTAGCCAAGAAACCTAATGTCATCTCTTAAATCTGAACCTTCACTTCCATTATTCCCTTTGACCTCCAGACAATGATCCTTAAATACAATGGATGTTGTGGTCTAGAACCCCATCCCACCAGAAACAAGAAATCTCCCCACACATTTCCTCTTTAGACAAGACATCCTTTGCTATCTAGAAGGAAAATGTTGATGCCACTGCCTCCATAACCTCTTAGAACCTACACATAGCATGCTTTTTTTTTCCTTATTAACACATTTTCTGCCTTTCTTCCTTTCCCCTTCAATACAGCCTTGTTCTTCTCTCTGTCTCCACAACTGACTAATTTCTGATTTCAAGAACATCTCTCTTCATGATGTACTATTTAGATGTACATTTTCTCTCCTGCCTGCTTTAATAATTCACATTTCCTACATCCTACATACCTCAATGTATTAGATGAGTATGCAAATATGTATGTCACTTTTAGATGTACTACCTTTTAGCTGGACGTTAAACGGTGTTATTGTTTAGAATGTGATGTACTTTTTCTGTATAATAATGTTTCCTTGGAAACATGCACTTTCTTCATAAGTCGAGCCTGTAACTTTCTAGTCTTTGTGAATAATAATGTAATCTCATATATAGACTTCCACCATCCTTGGCCCAGGTCCTGGTTGGAAAGGATTAAAGGACTAGCCCACCCAATCAACACACATTTATTTACTAGGAGATGGTCCTTGTGTTTAAATTACTCCTTCTGCATGTCGCTTGTTATTGTCAAAGCCTGATGAAACTCAACAGGCAATGTCAGCCAATTAGAAAATGAACAGGAAATAAATTCACATGACAGAGTCAGAGCTTGGAGCCATACCTCTCAACTTCTTAATGTAAGAAATTTGGACAAAGCCCAACAAAATGGGAGGACAAAAGCCCAAAATAGGGACATATTTTAAATACTGCTCTTATAAACTTAGAAAGTTATCAACATAATTTGTTTTAACATGCATTTTCTGAAGGATTTGAAGTCTGAAACTCAAATGTATGTCATTATTTAGTGACTTCAGTCCTCAGATCATCCCAGTGATTTGCCAGAAAACCACAAATCTTAGGATGAATAGACTAAAAATATCAGCCGAAAATCTGGACAGTTGAGAAGTATGCTTGGAGCCCATATTCTACGCTGTAGAGATATTTAGCCAAGAAGGGTCATTTTCAAAGCATCCTACTTACTGTTCCTGTTAGGGTCTGTTGTTTGTCTGTACTTACTCACCTCATCAGTGTGGTGTAGCAAGCAACAATACTATGACATGGATTTTCTTCTAATTGCTTCTGTGCCTGGGTTTTGTCCAGGTAAACTAGTTCCTATCAGCCCTTAAAACAAGCTAGTTAGCCATGGCACGGTTATGAATGAAACACTTAAATGAAGGATCTGTTTACTGACTCTGTTAACAAATATATTATAAACAAATAAATGCCTGTTACATGCCTCCTAGGACTGCTGTCACTTTAAGTTTTCTTTCTTTATTGAGATATACAAAGGAGGCTTTCTCAATGTGTATGTTGTCCTGTCACTGAAGAAAACACTTTTATAGCATAGTGCACTTTTTCTTTCTCTGAAGGAAAATCCATTCAACATGTGCCGCAGGATTTTATGATCCCTGATATTGTCTAACGCACACATTAGTAATAGTTTTAGTGTCATAGTGGCAGTTTGATCCTTCCCTTCCCCAGAGACAATGCACATGATGCTCCATGCTGTAGCCTGTTATTTTCTTGCCATGGGGCTAGATTGCTGGATCAGCTCATACATGTCAAAATAAAAGTTCTGTTCTTGTGGTGGTCTAGTTGGGGTCTATTCAAAACGTCGAATGCTTAAAATACCAACACTGAAAAAAATTGACTTGAAAAGATCAAAACTGAATTACTTTGAACAGTCTCTTAGCAGTTGCTCATTACTGTAGTAGAGTGGGCACTGGATTTTTTCCTCTTTCTCTACTATGGTACAATCTTGGATTGGGTACATATAATTAGCAGGCGGTGCGGGGGAACAGGGGGTCTTGCCCCCCTGCATATAGTGTGTGCTTTTATTTGTGTTTCATTTTCATTGTTTAGTGGGCCGGCCGTTACAGGTCACTCTTTTCAGTGTCGTTATTTCATGCATTCGACTTTCTGATTGGAACCCCACCAGTTTTGTAACGATCTTTCTCACCCAGTAATACCCCTCTTTCTCAGCCAGCAATGTCTAGAAAAATAGGAGGGTGACGTAAATAACCAGTTGTATCACTACTTTCACTCTGCTCCTCTCACTATATGCTTATGCATAAGTGAATTACCCAATTCTGTCACGTGTCATTTCTTAACAGGCTCCATATTCCCACGCACAGAAATATAGGAGTTCTCAGAAAAGACCAAATTCTATCTCCAGCTCAAGTGATCTGATCATACCTGTCAATTGCTATAATTTATGCATAGTGCTATGTTTTTTTTTTCCCTCAGATTTGTGTTGCTCCTTCTAGATTTATTGATTTTCTTTAAGTTTGGCCTACTTAATGGAATATACATATAGCTGAATTACATCTATATAAATATTCCTCATTAGTAGCTCTAAGAGGGCTAATGTTTGAAAGGCTTTAATTCTGAAAAGTGATTGGGTTCCTGTTTTTGACACCCTTTTATAATTTTAAACACGATTGCTATGCTTTTTAATGCTCATAGACTGAGAGCTTTGAGTCAGGTCATTCCTGAACCCGTGTCATTAGCAACTTTTGGACAAATCATTAAAGCAAGGTCTGATTTGCCTGCTAGTAGTGGTCTGCATAGATCTTAAAGGTCCTCTAGCACATAAGAAAGAGAGTCATTTCTGTGGAATCCTATCCAAATGTCCTCCCAGTACAGTTTAAATACCACCTTGCTTCTCTCCTGGAAACAAGCCTCAGGACTAGTAAGTTCGACCTGGTTAGCAAAAAGTAAATGAAATAAATAACTAGAAGTAAAGATATACACCTAGCCTGAACCTCGGTGGTGGTGCTGCGGTAGCGTTATCGCCTCACAGTAAGACGCTGTCTGGTTCGATTCTCAGCTAGAGCGTCTTCTGCGTGGAGATATACGTGAATGGCAGTACCTTCGTTGAAGGTTGTGTGTCAGGGCTGGTAACTCGACACGTAAAAATCAACTACCAGATCATTAGCGGACCGGAGTTCCGCTGTGGCGACCCCTACCCGGGAAAAGCCGAAAGATGCAAAGATAAACACCTAGCCTCAGCGCCATAAGGCAAGCAAACAGGAAATAATTCTAATAGTTGTACAGATGCCTGCAAATATTTATGCATGATGCTAAGATAAAAGCTTTTTGCATCGATAGCTACATAATGCATTTATCATCCTATATAGATAGTACTGCGCGAACTGTAATGCTGTGGGTTTACCTCACCACAGATAACTGAGATAATATTGTATGCTTAGGCAATGTTTAGTTCTGCACATCTTATTTTCCTGTAAATTACTTCTGTTATTCTAAAGCTGGCATTTAAATCAGATATTTATAAAGCATTACCGCCCTCAAGTGGTCACCTTTCAAAACCACAAACTAGCTTTTCTTTTTTTTTTTTTTTTCTGCAAGTACTAACTAGTGCAGGCAGCCAAAATTAATTACTTTGAGCTGCTTTTCAATTCCACATGCTGGCCTGAGAGTCACACTCCAAACTATTTTATCAAAGATAATCAACTGACATTGCATTATTAGAAATGTCTGTTATCTCTGTGTGTCACCAAACAGTGTAGCATGTGCACTAAACATTTCAGTTATACTACTTTCTGTTTCTATTTATGTGTCCTGTCGTGCATCCATTATGTGCAATGTCTGCCCACATACGTCCTGCTACATCATACTGCCCTTTGAATTTTGCGTCCAAATGGGAATATGTAGGATGGGATTTAACAGAAAAGTTATATTAAAGAAACATTTTATAACGACACAAGCAGAAATCACAGAGGTAAAAGCTTTAAGCAACTGAGCTGCATTTTACTCAGATGCAAATAAATCCCTTTCTTCTTATCCTATTAAATGCTTAGTGAATATAGTTGGTGTGTCTGACATATCCCTATATAAATTATATAGGTGATACATCACTGTGGTCCTTTCTTTGCCTTTCTACTACATGATTAATAAAAAACTTTACCATCTATGGACAAATGGGAATAAAAGGAACAACTATGTAACTGCAGCAGAGGCATAAAGATTCTTTATGCTATACACCATAATGACATGAGTCATGTAGAAGGCCATCATGGACAACACAGCACTGTAAGTGTCCCATGCAATCATGGTTAAGGTAAAAGTTCATCATGGTGCAGTATAGCACTATATGTGTCCCATAGTATCATGGGAAAGGTAGGAAGAAGTCAGTTTGTGTGTTGAAAAGCAGATGAAGAAGGCAAGGTGAGAGAGTGGACCATTTCTATAGTGAACATGACTGCATCTAAAACTACTTTAGTAGCCCCATGCAGCAAGTTGTGCAACAGACTCATTGCTGCATCCCTGCATCTTATTTCTCTTCAGATTTGTTTTTCTTTACCGATCATTTAGCTGGAATATGAGAATGCATAGAAAGAGTCATGAAATCTCCAGTTATGGAGTAGTGCATTCCATGCTATGTAACTAAGATGTGCTACAGACCTGCTCATGCTATAGCTTGACTATATCCTGAATATGTTTATATTATCCTTAGCTGTATAGCATTAGCCTCCATTAATTTTATAATACTCATGCCTAGACTCCCTCCTTCGTGTCATGTAGTTCTCATACTCTGTTTGCTTCCTTCTAACACCCAACCTGCAGAATACCCCCTTATTGTCAGTGTTCCCCGTAACTTTGATTATCCATATGGTAATGCTTTTTGTATAACAGTCCCCTTTCTACAGCCTGTAATATCAAGAAACATGCTCACCACCTTTCTAAGTTGACATCCACATTTTCCAGGACCACCCACCTCCTGTAATGTCAACTGCCATACTTACTATATGGGCACAGCTCTTCCTACACTACCCATGCAGACATGTGATGGTCCTTGCCCAGATGCATCATATACTGCTATTGATGTTACCCCATTCCCTCTCATACACCACCCCTACATGTGGCATTTCAGAGAGATTCATGTAAATGCTGTTTAGGCACCTGTGTGCCATGCTTATACTTTATAAAATGCATATTTCTGCAGACTGTCTCACCTATCAGGGTTCTACCCAAAAAGTACTAATATTTAGAAAGTGTCCCTGTTTTGAGACCTTTGTTCCTGACTATTTCTGGATTTGTTTGTCATTCCAGGGGTATGAGGCTAAGAACCATCAAAGTCTTCTTTAGCAAATCAGAATGCTGCATTATAAATTTAATTTGCAATTTGATAACAAATCATGTTATATAGCCATCAGATTTCAAAAAGTCTGGTGCAGAATACCTCAGGGCCTCCACAACCTGCAGTGCCACACTGAACCTAGATTTTTTGGTCTGCCCCCTTGTTATGACATCATTCTGGAGACAGAAAAATCCCACTGATGCTATGTGAATGCAGCAAAGTCATTGTAGTTCATACTATACAATGGGGCAGGTAGTGAGATTCCATAATATTCAGTATAAATGGAATCTCATTACATCTCGTTTAATAACTTTATTACTGCCATGCCCACCACATGTCCACCAATTGTACCTAAAGCTACATGTTACCAAAGTACCACCTGTATGTCTGACATTAGGATGCATTCATTCTCAGGCCTGACAGGGCCAAGGATGCATGCTGTGGGGCTGCACTAGCAAAGTGAAGTCCAGTATTTGTAGTATGTGTCATGCCTGGGAGCCTGATTCCTTTTATAATCAGGAAGTGTTCCTAGATTCTTCATTAGCCTGCGAAACTTGTATGATCCGAACTAAGGCTAGTGTGTGTGTGTGTGTGTGTGTGTGTGTGTGTGTGTGTGTGTGTGTGTGTGTGTGTGTGTGTGTGTGTGTGTGTGTGTGCGCGCGCACATGCGTGTGTGCACACATATGCATGTGCACGTGTGTGAGTGTGTGTGTGCACATGTGTACGCGTGCGTTTCCATGTGTGTGTGTGTGTGTGCGTGCATGTGCGTGTGTGTGCACATGTGTGTGCGTGCGTGCATGTGTGTGCATGCATGTGTGTGTGCCTGCATGCGTGCATGCGTGTGTGTCTGTGTGTGTGTGTGCGTGTGCATGCGTGTGTATGCATGTGCGTGCGTGTGTGTGTGTGTGTGTGTGTGTGTGTGTGTGTGCATGCATGCATGCGTGTGTGCGTGCATGTGTGTGTGTGTGTGTGTGTGTGTGTGTGTGTGTGTGTGTGTGTGTGTGTGTGTGTGTGTGTGTGTGTGTGTGTGTGTGTGTGTGTGTGTGTGTGTGTATGTGCTCATTTTCCTAGCAGCAGGGCAATACCTTTTCCTGCTGTGTAACCCAGAGGAGTAAATTAAAGTAGGCAGGTATAAAATACAGGGTGAAGCAATTGGCTGCATAGAAATAAGGCAAGGCTGATGGGTAAACATGAGCACAAGGTATGCAGACTTTACATCATATGAAACCATTTATGTGTCTCACTAAAACCTATTCAGAGTTAAAGATGATTAACCAATCTTACCGCAATCCTTGGCTATTGCAAAAAATTAAATGAATGGAGAACATAAGCATTATGGAAAAGGTTAACATAACAGGACACTGATTTTGATTGTTACAAAAGAGGATATGTGACATTTTTCATTGGGAAATCTATAAATTCAGTAAGATATACATTTGATTTTTTTTTTCATTTTGATAAATAATTTACAGCAGATGGTATTTGTGCAGAAATAATGTTGTAGTGATATCAGGTAATTTCTCAGTGTATTATGCAGGAAATATGAAGCTGTCAAAAGAAGACAATAAATGAATAAATAATGAGTGGATTGTAGATAACCAGCACTCTTAAAGCCACTCACCCACATGTCACATCCTTTCCTTGCTCTACTCCAGGGAACGTTGAAACCCTCTGATGTTTTCCAGGGTATCACTTCTCTGTTTTTCTCTCAAGCAGTACATTATAGGCGTACTATTACTTTATGAAATAGTTTTCTTGCATAACTTTAGATTCCCCTTAAAGTTGCAGGCCCTATCTAACATGCCTTATCTCTTCCAACTTATTTATATGCAAAGTAATTAGTCGACTATTACCCCGTTCTGTTAGCTTTTCTAATTTATAAGTATAAATGTGCAGTAATGATGCTTTCAGAATCAGCAGGTACCATAAGTAAAATGTAACGATCCCCAAACAACTGACAGAGGTATATTGTCCTGTCATGCAGTATGTTGTGCACTGATTTCTGTTGTTTTTCTCGAAGTAGTTGCACTCAAAGCTTATTGATATTCTTGTGTTAATTCTGATCAATATCTACAAGTGGAACAATACTCTCCATCTTTCTAATTCACGTTTTTTGTACTGTAAGTGTACAATATTTGTATGTATAACCCAATACACCAATGTTATGTGATGTAATTTTTGTGTGTACCAATGTTACTTTAATTATTGTTTAAACCTATGGGCCTGGGTAGTGAATGAAATAGGTCTCTCGGATTAGTTCACTTTAACAAATGAAAAATATATAAATGAAATGCATTTCAGAAATTCTTGTAGCAGATATAACCTCCACTAGAAAAAGAGCCTTTCATGAAAGGAATTTTTTATCTTCAGAGTTTATGAATTCAGGGGGAGCCACAGTCAATTTTTCCAACATAAAGTAAAAGTTAAAATCCTGCAGGAGAAGTCAGATAAAAAGTGCCTTTTAGGAAAGCCTTGCAAACTTTAAATAAAACTATGCAGAGGTTTGAAGGCCTTGGTAAAATCAGATATCACACCAAAGATATACGCTGAGTCTTGAAAACCACAGACCTGTGCTTGAAACTTAGCTGAGGTAATCTAGAATGGAAGGATTGCTGCTAAGTCAGGATCTATACAATTGTTCATGATCCATATGAAAAACCTGAGTCCATTTGACCCACTAGGTCTTTCAAATACTCCTTTTTTTTAAGATGACATATTTTTTTTACTCATGAATAGAGGACAGGATCTTTAGCTACTATTGGATGTAGGAAGTCAAATGGTTACCGTCAGTATTTCAAGATAGGATGTATCTGAGCAATGAGTTAGAAGGGTCTTTGTTGGGTGAACAGATGTGGGATACAGGTTTCTCAAGGCCAATAAGTGGCTATAGCAATGACTTTGTCTTTGTCTAATTTGGCTTTCTGTATGAACCACAGCAGCAAAGATGAGAAAAAAAAGCTTGAAGAAGGAGAGGGAGCCACTGTGTCCTTTGTTCTCTTTCCATGTGGATGAGTGAGAAAAAAATAGCAGTATTTATAGTTCATCAGAAGTCATGTATGTTATAGCAAAATCTGGCTCTTTTGTGGAAATACCCACTGAAGGGCTGAGATACCACTAGTGGGGCAGCAGTACTTAACTGCCAGCAAATTGCCACCTCCAAGTATAATTATCCAGCGCCAATGGGCTTCTTCTTCCTATGCTCTTGTGGTTTCTCAGACACAAGGGAGGCAAATGCATTGATAAACAATACCACACACATGTTGTTTGAGTTGACAGCAGTACCACACACATGTTGTTTGAGTGGAAAGCATTTGTTCCTTTGGAAAGGAGTTACTGAAGGCTGGGAAGATCAGCAGGGCCACCACCATTTCCAAGATATTGATATGAGTCTTTGACCTGTGTGACAACTAGATGACCCAAACTCTGTCCAATGAAATGCCTGCCCTCACCTAAGAAAATGGTGGTGAAGAATTAATCTCTTGCCAGAAAAAGACAATCCATCCACCAGTAGAGGTGAGATTTGCATACTTTGGATAAGCAAACCTGTTGTGATTTTGCATATGAAATTTGAGACTACTGCACTTTTACAGTTCATTGTAAAACATTCCTATTGAGCCTGGTATAAGGCAATATTTTTATTTATTTTATTTATTTTACATTTGTTTACCAGGAAAGTCAGACTGGGCATGGATTCCATTTTCAGCGGAGGTCTGGGGAGAAAAGGTCCCCAAAGATTAGTACAGCAAATACAGTGAATACAATACACGTTAATAAAGTACAGTACAGAGTCAAAAAGTTATTAAGGTACAGTTGCAAGGCCAAACAAACGAGCAAAAAGTAAATATATTATAAGGAGCACAGTGTGTTACAATAAACAATACAGCTGAAAGGACATTTTGTTCAGTCATTTGGTTACATTTATCAGTAGCTAGTACAGTAAACGCACAGTGAGTAAGAGTATAGAAAGGAGTTGTTGCAAGCTGTCACAGAAGGTTAAAGTATGATATGATCTAATTAAGTGAAGTTACCCAGGGTCAGAACAATTACATAACCAAGAACTATGTAAATGGGACCGGAGGAGTTTTTTTTAATTATTTTTATTTTCAGTGGTCCTAATACGGAGATGGTATTCCATGCTTTTGTAACAGAAATGGAAAACAAGGAGTCCCCAGAACTACTGTTGCTTTTTCCTATGTCAGTGCTTTATTGGTGGATCTTAATAGGCATTTGTTAGATTAGATATTAAGTAGACCTTGAAGAGCAGGAACTCTGTCAAGATAATATAAAATTTGGTGGGCTATTGTAACCTGGTTATATGTAAGCAGGTTGGGTAATTTTAGCCAGGATAGTTGCTTGATTGCTATGAATTGATGTGTCCTGAAGAGTGAGTCAGTAGCAAACCTAGCTATTTTATTGTAGCAAGTGTTTAGTTTGTTAAAGTCTGCTTTGCTTAGGTTGATGATTTTGGGGGAGGCATAAAGGAGTGTGGATAGTAGGTGGGTTGTTGTGATGGTGGCTTTACTGTCACTGGTGGGGTACTTTTTGCATTTATATAGGGTTCCCAGTTTTTTACGGACTTTCTTTATTGTCTGTGCAATGTGTATATTGAATTTCATGTTGTGGTCTATGATAACCCTTAGACGTTTCGTGAGTCAGACAGATGTGATAGTGGTGTTATTAGCTGAGAATATTGTGAATGGTGGTATGGGGTCTAAGGCTCTAGTGGGATAGAATATCATTAGTTGTGTTTTATTGGGGTTAAGTATTAGTTGAGAGTTGGCTAACCAGGTTTCAACAGTGGTAAAGGACTTGTGTCAATTCCTGTAGCTGAGGGAGTGATGGGATGAAGCGGATTAGACGTCAGCCATTAGTGTAGTTGACTAGAGTGGTGTGCCGGGTAGCTTTGTGGAGTTGGTTGGTGAATATGTTGAAAAGAAGAGGTCCAAGAATGGATACTTGGGGGACCCCTAGGGTGACAGGTAGGAGGGGAGATAAGGAGTTTTACCATTTTACTGCTTGTTGGCATTTGGTTAGATAGTATTGAAACCATGCTAGTGTGGAGTGGCTGAGATTAAGATCAGAGAGAGCAGAAAGGAGTTTAGGATGGGAGACAGTATTGAAGGGCTTGGAGAGATCTAGGAATTCAGTGGATACTAGGTTACCATTGTTTCAATGTTGGTTTACTGTGTTGGTAAAGCTAAAAAGGGTTGTGGTAGTACTGTGATTGGGGCGGAATCCATGCTGGGTGTTGGTTAGCACTTTATTAGTGAGGAGAGAGTGCATTATTTGGGAATGTATACATTTTTTAAGTATTTTAGTAAAGGGGGATATAATGGCAACTGGATGGTAATTAAATAGTTCCACAGAGTTACCTCCTTTGTGGAGTGGTATTTTATGTGAAATTTTCCACAGAGAAGGAAAGCATTGTTCTGATAAAGAGTGATTAATGAGCATGGAGACTGGATAAGATATGGCTTTTGCAGGTAATTTGTTGGCGGCCCGGGTTGTGGGTTTAAGCCTATTTAGGTATGTATATACTGTGCTAGTTGGAACAGGCTGTAAGGAGAAGAGGTTTTTGGGTGCTGGTATGGAAGATAGGTTTGGATATGAAGTGAGAGAACTATTATTGGTGAGGGCTAGGATGGCTTTGGTGAAGTATTTATTGAATTGGGTGGCAATATTATTGGTAACAGTGTCAATGTTAGGGGGTGGAGTACTGGGTCCTGGTTGTGGGATTTTATTAATGGCATCCAGAATTTTTGTGGGTTATTTTTGTGTTTAGTTTGAATGCTTATATAGTGGTTCCTTTTGTCAGTTCTAATGTGTTTTTTGGTGATGTTCCTTAGTTCCTGGTATGCCTATCTATTAGTTTGAGTTTTATTTTAACTCCACGAGTCCTTTGCTTTATCTCTTTGTTTTCTCAGTAGACGGGTATCTCTGGTCAGCCAGGGGGCATAGTTGGATTTAGTTCTGACAGTTCTGATAGGAGCAAGATGATTTAGAATGTTTAGGAAAGCATTTATTTATTTGCCATTTGTTAACCGGGTTAGTCCAACTGAGCCATTGGCCAATTTTCAGTGGAGACCCAAGGAGAAAAGCTCCAGAAATACATTTAAAATTAAAGTACACTAAGTATATAAGAACTTAACATTGTGCAAAAGAGGGAAAAGAAAAAAGAAAAAAAAATTGTAACATTGAGATATAATAATATTAACATATTATAATATACAGTATAGCATACAGTAAAGGCACAGATAAAACCAGGTGTATGCTAAAATACAGCTTAACAGATTTGTTCAAGTATCCTGCACAGTCATGAAATCTTGTACATAACTAAATATCAATCCTTGTTCTAAAACTCTTGGTTCACTATTGGTTATTGCATTAGTGGTGGCAGATGAATTCAGAGTGAATGTACAGTCGGGTTCAACAGCTACTTTGACCAACTTGTTTTTCTCAGAGATCGTTTATAGGTAAAATGTTGTGAGAAAAGTTTAAGATTTTGACAGGATGAAAGACGGATTTGGTAGAAGGTGTGGCAGGAAGTATGCTTGAGTTCAAGGGGGGATTATGGCAATGACAGGGTTTGGAGTTTAGGAGGTGTTTTTTAACTTCATATTTGAAACAAGTGTAACTTGTGATGTTGCATATATGAAGGGGTAGCCTATTCCAGATGTGAGAGACAGAGTGTTAATACAGGTGTTTGCCAGTATTTTTGTGAGGTTTGTATACGTGTAGTAGGTTTGTTTCTACGCTACGGAGTGGGCGAAGGGGTGTATAGCGAGATACTAATGATGAGAGTGATGGGCAGGCTAAGGGTTTATTTAGCAGGGAGTGAGTAAGCTGCAGCTGTGATGGGTGTATAGTGAGATACTAATGATTAGAGTGATGGGCAGGCTAAGGGTTTATTTAGCAGGCAGTGAGTAAGCTGCAGCTGTGATGGGTGTATAGTGAGATACTAGTGATTAGAGTGATGGGCAGGCTAAGGGTTTATTTAGCAGGGAGTGAGTAAGCTGCAGCTGTGATGGGTGTATAGTGAGATACTAGTGATTAGAGTGATGGGCAGGCTAAGGGTTTATTTAGCAGGGAGTGAGTAAGCTGCAGCTGTGATGGGTGTATAGTGAGATACTACTGATTAGAGTGATGGGCAGGCTAAGGGTTTATTTAGCAGGCAGTGAGTGAGCTGCAGCTGTGATGGGTGTATAGTGAGATACTAGTGATTAGAGTGATGGGCAGGCTAAGGGTTTATTTAGCAGGGAGTGAGTAAGCTGCAGCTGTGACGGGTGTATAGTGAGATACTAGTGATTAGAGTGATGGGCAGGCTAAGGGTTTATTTAGCAGGGAGTGAGTAAGCTGCAGCTGTGACGGGTGTATAGTGAGATACTAGTGATTAGAGTGATGGGCAGGCTAAGGGTTTATTTAGCAGGGAGTGAGTAAGCTGCAGCTGTGACGGGTGTATAGTGAGATACTAGTGATTAGAGTGATGGGCAGGCTAAGGGTTTATTTAGCAGGGAGTGAGTAAGCTGCAGCTGTGACGGGTGTATAGTGAGATACTAGTGATTAGAGTGATGGGCAGGCTAAGGGTTTATTTAGCAGGGAGTGAGTAAGCTGCAGCTGTGATGGGTGTATAGTGAGATACTAATGTTGAGAGTGATGGGCAGGCTAAGGGTTTATTTAGCAGGGAGTGAGTAAGCTGCAGCAGTGACAGGAGTAATTCAAGCCATTGGAGTTGGTTAAGGGCAAGGCAATGATGGGATTTGCATGGTAGGTTACTGGGATATGAGTGATGACTGGAGGTGGGTAAGGATTGGGCAGGCATAGAGAAGGGAACGGAGGAGAAAGGCTTGAGCAAGAGGTGGTCTGGATTTAGGATTTTTTTTATTTCTGTAGAGGAGGCCTAGTTTTTTTTTTTTTTTTTGATACACTGTTGTATATGGAAGTCAAATTTAAGCTGGTCATCAATTATAGTTCTAAGTAGTTTGGTGTGGGGATCAACTGTGATGGGTGTTTTATTGAGGGAAAGAATGGTAAAAGTGGATTTATGTGGAGAGAGGGATTTGGGTAGGAAGAGAAGGAGCTTTGCCTTTTTGGGGTTGGGTAAACGTTGGTGTTCAGTTAGACCTTTTTCTTCAGAGGTATAAGTATGTTGTGTTATAGAAAGGAGGTTAGAGATATTGTCAGAAATAGAGATGATGGGGGAGTCATCGGCGTATTGAATGAGGGAAGAAGATGTGCAGGAGTGTAGGTCATTAGTGAAGATGTTAAATAGGAGGGGGCCTAGAATTGTGCCCTGGGTGACACCGGTTTGGATAGGTAAGAAGGGGGAACAGGCAGATTGCCATCTAACAAACTGTAGTCTGTTTGAGAGATAGTTTGAGAACCAGCTAATATTAGGGGGGAGACGTTGAGTTCAGTGAGTTTGAAAATAAGTTTAGAGTGGGAGACAGTATCAAAAGCTTTGGATAGGTCAAGAAAGTGACAGGATACTAGTTGGTTGTTGTCCATGACTTCAGCAACAGTATGTGTGAAAGAAAGTAGGGCAGTGGAGGTACTATGATTAGGTCTGAAGCCGTGCTGTGTAGGGGTTAGGAGATTACCACTGATTAGGTACTTAATAAGTTGGCTATGTATACATTTCTCAAGGAGTTTGGAAAGTGGACAGAGAATTGAGATGGGTCTATAGTTGGAGGGATCTGTGGCGTTACCTCCTTTGTGTAGTGGTATGGTGTATGAAGCTTTCCAGGAATATGGGACAGTGGATTCTTGAATGGAGAGGTTAATTAAGATTGAGACAAGATAGGCTATGGAGTTTAAGGAAACGGGGTGGAAGGTTATCAGTTGAAGGACAGCAAGGTTTAAGCTTAAGAAGAAGGGATTTAATAAAGGTTGAAGTAGTCTATGGCACTTTCCAGGTGGAGAGATGAGAGTGGTCTCCAGTTGCATTGATTAAGTGCAGATATGAAGTCATGAGTTTTGAAATTCTTTGTGTAGCACATTTGTTGGAGGGTTGAGGATTTGAATGGATTCACTTGGTGTCTAATTATAAAGGTGGGAAAGTGATTGCTGAGGGTGTCTGGGTGGAAGCCTGAGAAGTAGGATTGACGTGGTCTCTTAGTATGGATCTACTCTAGGATTGATGCTTTATCTTCCTGTGGTGTGCTTTTTATTAATGGAGTGAAACCTTGTAGGTTAATGTGGTTAGTGGGTTGGAGCAAGTTACAGGAGGACCAGTTGATATTAATGTCACCTAATATGATTGCTTCTTGGTGAAATTTATGGAATGTCCAGTCTAGAATGGATTCTACTGTATTAATGTTATTGCCGGGGGCCATATAGGTACTAATTATATATACGTGTTTTTGTGAGTTGTTTTTCAGATTAGTGAACATAGTTTCTGCATTTTTGAACTTGGGTTGTTCATTGACTGACATTTCAATGGTCAGGGTGTTTGAAAAGGAGAGCAATGCCTCTGCCTCTTTTGGATATTCTGTCTCGTCTAAGAACATTGTAACCAGGTGGAAGAAATTCATTATTATTACTTAGTAGCTTTAGCCATGTCTCTGTGAGAAGTACAATATTGGGTGAGTAGAGGGCCAGGGTAGCATGTAGCTCTGGGATTTTGTTCAGTATGCTACTTATGTTTATGTTGAGTATAAGGAGATCTGCTCATTTCCTGTGGGAGGTTAGAATGTTATTTGTTTGCTAACCGGGGGGGGGGGGGTTGTTATTGTTTGTAGGGCCAGGGTTTGGGTGCACTTCTCCACTAAGTATGATTCAAGATGCTATCTGCATAATAGTTTTTAGGTATCTGATTATAGATGTGTTATATTTTGAGGAAATGTGGTTGTTTAGTTGGTGTGGGGTTACTTTGAATGTGGCAAGGTCAACATTTGAGATGTTGTAGATAGAAGGAGATATTACTGAAAAGGCTGGTTTGTCTTGTGAATAGGTTGTGCAGGTAGGGGATTTTGTCTGAAATTTTGAGTTGCTAGTGTAGTGGTAGGAGGTTAAGTGTGAGGTGATGGCAAGGCTTGTTATTAATGTAAAGGTTAGGGGCCACATTTTGCTCTGACAAAGTGTTGATGTATTGTGAACTTTTAGTAGGTATCTTCACAGGACTGAGTAGGAATTTAGGTGTGGCTATACTTTATGTAGGTTGTGGTTGGGGGGGGATTAGGTAGGGGGTATTAGCCTGAAAAGATCGTACAATTTGGGAATTGTGTGAGTGAGGTGATGTGGACTGAAGGTAGATGGTAATATGGATTAAAGTGAGTGAGAAGAGGAGTGGCTATATAGAAATGAAGTTGGTGAGAGTGAGGCTTAGGGGAGTAGCTAGTTAGGTATAAAGGTCAGGAGCCTAGGGGTGTGTGGGAATGTGGGGGTAGGGGAGCAGAGTCAGCCCGAACATAACTTAGGGCAAATAGTGCAGGAAGATCCAAATTCCAGGCATGTTGAAGTAAAAACAGTCAATTGCTCTGAACTATTGGCTGCTTAGTAGTAAATTTGTTTGTCCATTAAGCTATAACACTTGTTATTGTAGATATTGGTGAGGCTGCCTTGGTATGGGCAGCTTGGAGCCTAAATAAATTTATATAGTAAGAGGGCTATGGTTAAACAGAACAATGGAAAAAGTGAGACAAAATGTATTTAAGTTGGGAAGGGAGTCTATAGGGAAGATATAAAATTCAAATGACGTCTGGCGACCAATCAAATTACTATAGGGACTACAGGACAAAACTACAATCTAGTGTTATGTGCAAGCTACTGTAATAATATTGGAGGATGAAGAAATAGAGTAACAAAATCCCTGCTGCTGGCTCAGGCATTTGTATTTAGCAAGTTAAGGATTATCATAAAATACAGCTTTTTAAATAACCTCTATGTGGTGAAACATACATATAATAGTGTTTGGTTCTTCAGGGCAGCATAAACTCCCAGTATTGTATAGGTTTCACAGAGTTGGATTTTTGTGCAGTAAAAGGAGCTGCAACAGTGCCACGAATGCTGGGAATACACAGCAATTTAGGGATATAATAGTGCTTGGTTATTCAGGGCAGCAGTGTCACAAATTAAAAAAAAAATCTGTTATAATAGATGCTGCCATGAGGCCTAGCAGTTATACACATAGATGTGTTGACACAGCCTGATAATCCTAGATTTGGCAAAGCTTTGCTTCTACAGTGTATATCTCTTCTGATGAAGAGTGAATGCCTACTAATCTGCAAATACATCTAATAAAGTGCATACCTGTGAGTCAGAACTTTGTAAGGTTTGCTGTTGTATGGAGAATGGAAGAGCAGCATCAGAGATTGCATGGAGGGAATTTAGCTAGGAAGCATTTATATAGGTAAATATGAAAGTTTAAAATTTACAACTCAGAACCATAAATAAATGCCACATGCAGGACTGCACATGCACTATTAAATCAAACTTAATATCTGTATAATCTGTTAAGCACTTTCATCTTACAAAATATGAGACTTCATAACAATACAAAAATTAACATCCATTGCTTATATAACCTCTTAAATCAAATGACTCACTCAAACTCTATAAATAAATTAACTTCATATTAAAAATACTAGACATAAGTATTTCATATAAATATTAGATAAGATGAAGCAAAATTCTCAAACTTTATAGACTTTGACTTTAAAATATGAACAATAGATGAATACTTATTAAGCCCAGGCTTGCTGTAGGCATTAATTCTTAATTGCCAGAGCAATTCCTGGGCTTCCAACTCATTCCATGCCCCCCCCCCCTTTAACTCTTGTTGACTGTGTTTAGATTGGGCATTATTTACTTTGGCTTTTTTGATATCATAGACATATTCAGATTCTGTCACCTAAACATTGCTCAGTTTTCACTATATAAAAGGTGGGGCACATATTGCACTGGACTAAGTAAACAATACCTTTAGAGCCACACCAAAAATATCCAATATTTTTAAAAGATTGAAGCACTACAATATTACAATGACAACCTTCCTTAACATATGAGCATTGTTTACATCTACCACACTTGTATGCCCCATGTTTTTATGAATCACCCTCATGTTGTCGTTGTTTTTCTCCATACAATCTTTAAACTGCATTCCTTTCTTATAAGTATATTTTGGGATTGTCACCATTTTTTATTTAACTCACTATATGTAAAATATTCCAATTTGTATCTATCGTAATTTAATGTCTAGATTATTGGTGTTGTAAGTCATTACCATTGCCTTATAATGATCATAATGTTCATCCCAATGTTTTTTGAAGCCTAAAAGCGTAGTATTCCACAAGAAAGATACATACATACTATCCTTTCTCTCGCTAACATCTTCTTGGTGTGTGTGTGTGTGTATATATATATATATATATATATATATATAGATATAGATATAGATATATATATATATATATAGATATAGATATAGATATATATATATATATATATATATATATATATATATATATATATATATATAAAATCCCTATCATCTTATCAGGGAACTGTATCCTTCCCAACATAATACACAAATTTGTTATCATTTCTTTAAAAGTAATGTCCTCAGATATCAGTCTTGCAATCCTAACCATGTTCCCTTTTGCCATCTCTTTCACCAGAAAAAACCCTCGTTACTTCCATAGTGTAGAAGGGGATTTGGAATATGTTGGTTTTCTAGATATGTTAGCCAAAAAATGTTTGTCTTCCATACCTTTTTTAATTTCCATTTATAAATAACACCATTTCTGTCTGGACACTTGATATGTAAACCTAAAACATTGTGTTATAGAGTTTCAAAAATCCATCTATTAATTCTCCTGATCTATCCAAAATGTACATATATCATTGGAGAATCTTGTATAGAGGCTCCAACAACCTACATATTGGAAATAATTGCAAATTTCCTATCCCCAAAATAATATTGGCTATGGTTTATTTAGCAATGTGTGATATGTGCCCCACCTTTTATATAGGAAAACTGAATAATGGGTTATGTGACAGAATCTATGGACATGTCTATGATATCAAAAATATATAAATTGTGCCTTAGTTAGACATATTAGACAGCACAAAGATCAAAATTTCATGTTTTAAGTGTTTGAACAAGTCAGAGTTAATTTAAGAGGGGGGCATGGAATGAGTTTTTGGAAGCCTGGGAACTGCACTGACAACTAATAACTAATGCTTAGAGCAAGCCTGGAGTAATGATTATACATCATTAGTTTCCGTTTTAAAGTTAGTCTATGATGTTTTTAGAATTTTGCTTTGCCATGTTTAATATTTATACAAAATATTCACATATACTATTTATAGTACATTATTTATTGGTGCAATTAATGGGGTTTGAATGAGTCACATAATTTAAGAGGTTATATAAGCAATGGTTGTTAATTTTTATATTGATTTGAAGTTTCCTATTTTGTGAGACAAAAGCACCTATCAAATATACAGGTTTTCAGTAAGTTTTAATAAAATGTGTGTGGTGTTCTCCCTGTAACATTTTTTATGGTTCCCTACAAGTTTGGAAGGTCTGCAACTAAGGATATTAATTTGGTAAAATCCCATGGACAAAGCCGAGCCTGAATAGAAGAGTTCAGAGTTGATAATGGCTGGCTCAAACTCAGAAATTGCTGCACTTGCTTGACTTCTTTGCTCTATCAAAGAGAAGGTAGCCATCTTGAAGGTCAAAAGATCAACATCCAGTCTCATTAGAACAAACAGGGAAGGATGGCCTACACCATCACCATGAGAAAGGTTTCTTTGGGAATAAAAGAGTATCAGTCACATAAGTAGAGTATGGGCACTGAAAAGGATCTGGAAACAAAATAAAAACCCACTTGTAGTTTGATAGGTCCTCACAGACGGCTGTTTTTGAAGGAGGCTGAGGGCCTCCCTTTCTGCTAATGGTAACTTACAAGGTGGACTTTGGGCCAGGATGAGAGGTCAGGATTAGATGTATCAGAAAAGGATGCTGGCTGTTGTACCTTCATGAGATAGAATATTGAGGGGGCTGACACATTACACCTATAGCAGTAAAGCTTTTCCCTTGGCTGACATATTATGCCTGTAGTAGGAAAGATTTATTCCTCAGCTGAGACATTACACTTATAGCAGTAAAGATTTATCCCTCAGCTGACACCTTACACCTACAGCAGTGAACCTTTATGCCTAGGCAGACAGATTACACCTATAGTAGTAAAGGTTTGTCCCTTGGCTGACTCATTACATCTACAGTAGTGAAGGTTTATCCATTGGCTGACAAATTACACTTGCAGTAGTAAAGGTTTATTCCTTGGCTGACACATTAGACCTACAGTAGTTAAGCTTTATCACTCAGCTGTCACATAACACCTACAGTACTGAAGATTTATGCTTCAGGTGACACATTACACCTACAGTAGTGAAGCTTTATCCCTAGGCTTACACATTACCCCTTCAGCAATGAAAGTTTATTCCTTGGCTGACACATTAACCATAGACTAGTAAAACTTTATCCCTCTGCAGACACATTACACCTACAGTAATGAAGCTTTATCCTTCTGCTGATACTTACATTCTCTCTCCTTTTCCTTTGCTTTCAAAGTGTGCCTTCACTTCAGGATCAAGCAGTCTGGGCCTTTCTAGAGGGAGACCATAATAGTCAGCTCATTATCCTAGCAAAGCTAATGGAAGATATTCTGAAGAGCAGCAATGCTGCATCCTACAACTCTGTTCATGCATTCTGCATCTTTGTAAGGGAACCACTTTATAATGTTTATACACAATGAAATAGTAGTAGATTGTGATGTCAGTTTCTCTTTTCATGGTCAATCTGGTAGCTGTTGTACCAGTTGTCATATTTCCTCAGACATATCCCTCTCAGGCTCCAACTTATGGAACTGATAAATCATTATCCTTAGGGAAAACAGAGGATGGTTAATTTGCTTCCCTACCATTTGTTGTACCTTCATGAGATAGAATATTGAGGGGGCCGACACATTACACCTATAGGAGTAAAGCTTTTTTGCAGTGAAACAGTAGTAGATTGTGACATCAGTTTCTCTTTTCATGGTCCACCTTGCGGCTGTTGTACCAGTTGTCATATTTCCTCAGACATATCCCTCTGAGGCTCCAACTTATGGAACCGATAAATCATTATCCTTAGGGAAAACACAGGATGGTTAATTTGCTTCCCTACCATGTATGTGACTCTAAATTCTTTATCTAATCAGTGGGCAGCTGGGCTCTGTGGTATCAGATCCTTTTTAGGCAGCTGTGGAGATAAGTGTATTAGGATTCAGAGTCTCAGATCAGCAGCCTGACTCATTTAGTGGTCAAAGGGTGGTCACAGAGTAGGACCAGGATCACTGCATTGTATTTTCCCAGGAAGGTGTTATGGCATCACTTATGAGGTCCTTTAGCAGACAGATTATCCATAAGGTCTGTTGGACAGACCTATATGGCTTATGCAACGTCTGTGGTTAAAAGGGCACATAGAATCCAAGAATTCAACAAATTTGGGCCTGTCAGGGGGTGGTGCAGGAAGGCCTGCATCCTCCTCCTCAGTCAAGTCTACTGTAGGGGATCCTGAATTTATTTACTTACTCTTATATGTAACCTCCCTCCATATCTTCAGAGAGAGAACCTTAGGGAGGAGGAATGGTTTCTTTTTAGGCCAAATGGTGCTAGAGAGAGCTACAAAAGGGCTAAGTTCTCCTTGGCCTGTTCGAACACAGGAGACAAAGCAAAGGGCAATGTTTGTGTCAGCTCATGTCTGGCATGCAGTGGCAGCTGAAATGACACCAAAAGGAATCTGTGGAATCATGAATATTGTCTTGGTGTTGACATCAGCAGCAAGGACTGAGTTGATGCTCATACAGTTTCCATTATAAAACAGTGAATGTCAGAGCTGGTCACTGCACCGACCATGAATAAGACAACACTGATATCAGTGCTGATGTCCCAAAGGTGGACATCCATTCCAGAAACCACTAGCATCGACAGCATAGATATTGCAGAGGGCAACATTTATTTGAACCCCAACAATGAAATCAACATCAGTGGGGGAGCAATACCAGCATCCCCAAGGCTGATGATGTAAATGATTGTGCTAGTGAGAAAGTCCAAGGTAGCAGTGGGTCTGCTAGAAAGACTGATTCTGACACCTGCTTTTAACATGTGGAACAATTAAATTTGTGAAAGAGAGGCTCCTTGGATCCCTAAGCAGCGTTTCTGTCAACCTGTCATACTTGATGATAGGTATAGTTAGGAAGGTAATTCTACTCAGCATAGCTGTCCACGAAGAAATGTGATTGTGGTATATCACTGTTCAACCTCAAAGAAAATGAATAGTTTTTCTTTTGGGACAGATTTAGAAGATGAAAGAACAGGTTCCTGCAAATTAGCAAGAACTTTAATTTTTAACTTTTGGACGGGCCCCAGTTCTGATATTCTACTTAAAGGAGTAGAAGAGACTGACAAAATTAATCTAGATTTATGGTGCTTAGTAGAATTTTCAGTGAATTAGAGAAGACTAAAGAGGTATATGGTTCCGAAAGAGAGGCACACATTTGCTCAAATAAAAATAAATTAAGGGTCTCTGCTCCATTTTAAGTGTAGAGCACAAAGTTGAAACAAAGGAGATACTTTTCATATTGTGCTGTTCTGCTATACACAACACACATTGGATGAGCTTGTTTTGGGGAGGAATATTTGCTCAAAAGGCAAACATTCCAAAAGCTTTTTCTGTGCTGAATTCTAAAGGGGTAAAACATGAAAAGGAAAAAAAAAAAACTTCCTTAAAAATCTAACTGTTATTCAAGAAACCCATAGAATGCTGAAGATGGAAGAAGGGGGATGTTCTGGGCCCAGAAGAGAAAAAGGAAACTCTAGTGTAAAATCTCTAAATGCTTTTTACACCAAAGTAGTAGCAAATTAATCCAGAGCATAACAGAAGAATAAACAGGGGGAAAGCAAGAGAAGTAGTCAGTAAACAAGGAAGCAGTGGAGGGAAAACACTCCAAGAATCACAAAAAAGGCAGGGAAAACACTCCAAGAATCACAAAAAAGGCAGGGAAAACACTCCACGAATCACAAAAAAAGGCAGGGAAAACACTCCAAGAATCACAAAAATGGCAGGGAAAACACTCCAAGAATCACAAAAAAAGGCAGGGAAAACACTCCAAGAATTACAAAAAAGGCAGGGAAAACACTCCAAGAATCACAAAAAAGGCAGGGAAAACACTCCAAGAATCACAAAAAAGGCATCTTGAGTCCAGTTACATTTTGTAGCTTAGACTGGCAATGAAGATTTGGTACACTATGGTGGATTATGTGACAGGCTGAGGAAATCTGACAGCCTGTGAAAGTTTTAACTGTTGAGCTATTCTAATTCCGACCATCCTTAGACATGTTTCTTTGGAGGAAGGAACTTGTACAAAATTTGATGTTCTAAAACATTTTCACTAGTTTTAAATGGAAAATCTGTAACTTTGATAAGTATAACTTGCTTAAATAACAGATACTATACCTGGATGAAAACATATATATATATATATATATATATATATATATATATATATATATATATATATATATGTGTGTGTGTGTGTGTGTGTGTGTGTGTGTGTGTATATACTAAGGCTAATCATATTAGAATGACATTTATTAAACTTTGTATGTTTTCCAACATTAGTACAGACTTCATAGTATTTCAGCTGCAAACTAGAAACACTTTATACATATTTGTAGAATTCAGTCTGACACAGGAATCATGTAAATAATAATTCCTGTAGCTGAGCAGAATTATCAGTTAGATCATATTTTATTTAGTTATTTGTTTATGTTTTGTTAACCAGGTTATCCATCCATCCGTGTTAGATCCCACTTTCATTGGAAGCCCAGGGAAAAGCTTCTGATAAAAAACTGCAATACGCAATAGCAGGCAGATATTTTAATAACTATAAATAAAGCAGATCCTGGTTAATAATAATAATAATAAAAAAACAGTTACCAAATTCTCATCAGAGATGTTTTAAAATATCTATTTCTTTCTAAAAAATTCCTATAGCTTAAAAATCCCTCCTAGAACTGCACCTTTGAAACTCTAATGGGGGCTTGGCCAAATGTAACCTACATGGTTTAGGAATAATCCATCACCACAGTGAAATGATTTTTGTATGATCATTGTATCAGATTTCTAGAGTTGGCCAGGTCGTCTGTCTCACTTGATAAAAGTATGTGATGAAGGTGAATATAGTCTTGGCTTTGCAGTGAGATATGGTACTGCTTTTCAAGCCTCACTCACGTCTAGACTTGCTTAGTGTAGCACACAAAGTAAGTCACTTGTAAGAATATTTAACTTAGGTTATTTTATATAATAAGGTACATAACTACATATGTGTAGAAGGTAGGTTGCAATGTTTTTTTTTCCTGCACAGCTTGCAATTTGTACTCAAGTTATTTTATATAATAAAGATAAATAAATATGCGGAGAACGTAGGTTACACTTTTATTTCACAGCACAGTTTGCAAACTGTACTGTTTTTTTTTTTTAGAAATGAGTCCCTATTCTCTTAAATTTTCTGTACAACTTGTCCCCATCCCTCTTGTCCATAACGGATCTCTCTTGTTTTACATCAGACTTGTATGGCTATTGGAAACACTGTTTGAATTTCCTCTGAGTGCACCCACAAAAGAGATTATTTTTCCCCTTTTTTAATGTCAATAAGAATGCAATGCAATGTAATATTTAAGCTTAGTATAAATGAGTATACATATGTCTAAACAGAACATCATGTGGTAACCAGATATTTTCCTGTGAAAAACAACTTGGGGTAAAGCCTAGGTAAAGCCTAAGCTATCTCCATAGTGTGAAAATACTTTTACAGATCCACAATGTTGTGTATTTGGTAAATTACACAGTATTCTAAATGTTGTATAAACTCAAACCAGCGCTTTAGAAATGAGCAAGAAACAAAAATATTTTAACTGCTTTCCCACTTACGGAAGTGCTGAAAAGGCTATTTTTTCCAGGACAATGACAAATGAAAGTTAATTGAACATGTGTACTGTGACTGGACTACTAATTCAAAACAAATTTCATTCTGCATAAGTAGCAGGGCTGCTAGTGTCATAGAATGATAATAGTTTGCATATAGGATGCAGTATAAGTTGACATTATTTAATAATGTAGTACAATTCATTTTCGTGTTGGCAACATAACAGCCACTAATATAAAATGAAAAATTGGTGTTCAGTAGTAGTTACAGCACAGTGCAACCATCTGAACACCCATCACTTGTCACTTTCTAAGGAAAGAACTGCAGCTGTTCAACAGTCCAGTGAGAAAAGCAAACTGATTAGCTAATTTTATTTCAGAACTGCTTAAGGGTTGACTTGGGCTATAAAATGCAGAGAATACCTCTGTATCATCCCACATGCAGAATGCTACTACTTTGCTATTATTTATTTTTCATTGCCAAGGGATTTGGCATCATAAACTTCACACATGAAGAGTATGTTAGCTAAGAACATGTGTTGAAGGAACAGAATTGCTATATGCTGCTAACAGTTTTCTATCAGTTCTTGAGTTCTAGTTGATGCATGTTGTTGTCGTTTGTCTTTTGGCTTTTTCCCGGTAAGGGGTCGCCACAGTGGAACTCCGGTCCGCTAATGATTCAATGCATGTAACATGACACATAATGATAGCCCGGCATACGCAATATCTCTATAGAGCATGGAAGAATTAAACGTTTTCTAAATACAGATTATTCCATGTAATGAAAGAGTAGATGAGTTTGACTAGTCTTGAAGTTAAAGCACTTCAGTGCAATAGAAAATATGTCTATGCTTTAAGGATTGTGCGGATACAATAGACTCTGAATGCATCAAGTGCTTCTATATGAATCTATCACTGTCTATTGTAATTTACTATAAGACTACAGAATGTCAGTAAAGCAGCGAGGTTATATAAAATAGTAGGCCTCGGTTCTGTAGGGTAAACATATGAAATGTTGGGACCTGTTACAGTGAGTGCTGAAATGTGGAGATTGAATGGCCAAACGAATGGACTTTTACATGCTAAGTCCAAGATGCTATTTCTCCCTTTTCTCAGAGGTATGGAGATCTTGGAGTTGGTACATATAAGTTCTTATATGTATATGTGTATGTATGTATGTGTATATATATATATATATATATATATATATATATATATATATATATATATATATATATTTTTTTTTTTTTTTTAAATTCGCTCTTCTCTTGCGTTTCTGGCCTTTTTTTCCCCAGCTTGTC
>NC_056738.1:530948875-530978875 GCF_019279795.1 Protopterus annectens | reverse complement strand
TTGGCCAGATTGCTGTGTTACAAATTACCAATTGTGATTATGATTATTTAGTTTATTAAGATGAATATTACAATGACTGATAGTTCCCCAGTCAGGTAATGTAAAGTGATGGCACCTTACATATTTGTGCTAGGAGAAAAGGCTGCAGTGCCAGAAATCACCAGCAAACACTGGGATTTACTGAGTGTACGTTTTCAGTATGCTATAGGTACTGTGGTTAAGAGAGCATTGAAAGATTCTGAATCTCAGAGTAGTGAGAAAGAGGTGTGGGGGCAAAGAAAAATACTCTACTCTGTGATGTTTTTTTTGCAAAGCCTAGTTTTGGGTATGGATTGTGTATTCCTGCATCCAGGGCAATAGCACATATTTCCTATGCACTCTCAAGTCCAAGCTGTACTTAATGGGTTGTTTAATGATTCATGTTTGTTTGCATTTTTTTTTCATACTTTTATTTAAATGTAAAACCTACTAGGGCTAAACAGATTATTTATTTTTTTGGTAATGTAGTGGATCCAAGGACCACGGCCCTTGTCCACAAGACTTCACAGTGCTTGACAGATGTAGGATTCAAATAACCATGTGTCAGTCCTGACTAAGCAATCACAAGGATATTGGGTTCATAAGTTCATAGATACATGCCAGGCTATCTGCCTTTCAGGACCATTTTAAACCTAGTCAATTTTCCTTGGTGAGATTCAGATGCTGCATCTTTTCTCTTTGAGGTAAGTACCTTAACCATTACACTAGCACTCATAATAATACCCATTTGTTAACCTAGTAGGCCAGTTGGACACATGGTCCCTTTTTAAGGATGACCTAGTAGCAATGTCTAGTTAAGTGACTTGCTGAAGGTCACATAGTAAGCAAATGAGGGCTGAGGGAATCAGACCTTGGACTACAAGGACTACAGCTCACAACCCTAACCTTTGTACTACAAATAAACTACCCAGATGCTTGTTTGCATTAAGCCTCTAGAGAAAATGAATAAGACATTTTTATGGAGACATTAATTTCTCTTGTGTGGCTTTTAATCATAGCACAAAATTTCACATGCCACCATCAGGGGGTGTAGGAGGCAAGCCTTCAAACAAAAAATAATTATGTACTTATTCTGAGTTTTTGGTCCGGTTATTGGATGTGAGTAATTAAATGCATTAGACATTACACTTATTAATTGCATCACAACAAAGCAAAATGTTATTAATCATACTAAATCCATTTGTATTTATTAATGTGCTATTGTACTGTAGATATCAAATAGGAATCATCTGAAACTAGTATTTGCCTGTTCATTATTTAAAGATGTTAAATCAACAGATGTGTTACTTTTAGTAAAGTAGCGTAAACAAAGAACATGCTTCAGTCACTTCACAATGACTTGATCCTGCTAATGTTTCCATGCCATTGTATGCACACTACCAGTTAACAAACATATGTCTAGCATGTGATTATAGGATTAGAATTAAGGTGGCTACTGCTATATATCACAGCACTTGTGTACTTTTGGATAAAGAAGGAGAGAAACTTGTGTGAAGCAATATTTTATTCTCCTTGCATTTGTTAATTTAAAAACTCAGTTGTGTCTGTTATTTTTTTTTTACAGTAAATTTTCTTATTTATAGAAAATTTGCTTGGAGTTCAGTTTTCTTACTGAATTGAACAACTCTATAGGATCTGTGCAAAACACTAAATAAAGCAGGAGAGAAACACGGGCACGTAAGCTTGTCAGTAAACTGCATTAAAATGCAACCATTCTAGAAACCTACTTCACTGGTTTAGAACATAATTAATTTACAGTATAGAAACAAAAATGCAATGTTTGGCTGTAGATCACAACTTTTTTATTAGTTCTGTACTGCAAAAAATAGTGTTAAACCAACAGCTTACTTGTTTAACCAACAGTTTACTTATTTATTCAGATCTATAACCATATGCCCTGCCTACCTAGGCATTGTGATGCACACATGGTATATAAAGCAAACAAGATACTGACAACAGCTCTCAGAACACCCACATGGTAAACTGGGAGCTGCAATTTACTGAAGCAGCACTTGGCCCCTGTTCAGCCTCACGTGCACTTTTACTGACTACTGTGAGTTATATTTATAGAACCTAATAATGGAGTTCGGATTTTTCTCATGGTTTGTACACAATGTATACAAAATCTGTAAACTATGATCATGGAAAGCTATGTACATATACATTACTGATGTGGGGGTGGAAATGATAGACTACTCATTTGCCATGTGCAGTTCTGCTTCTGTGCTTTATATAATAGGCAATCAAATGACCAGTAAACATGCAGCTGGTATTCAGGGTTTGAGTATAGGTGGTTGTAAAGACTATGGAGACAACCTGCACTAATGCTGTCCAGTGCATTCCTAAATTGTTCTATACATGTATTCCAACAACTTCTTAGGAAACCTGATACATGCATTAAAACTTTTTCAGTGAAAAAAAATACTTTCTAAAATTTCCTTTGGCAAAAATCCCTTTTTCTAAAATATTTTTATATTCATTTACATAAATATGTTTTTGTAAAAGATTCTGGTTAGATAAACATTTAATATCCTGCATGGTCAACCTTTTATTACCCTTTGTTCTACTGTCATCCTTCTAAATGACTATCAAGTCTGTCTGCATCAGTTCTATTATATCATATGGAACAAAGGCTTATTTGCTGCTAAACAAAGCCATAATGAAGACTTGTCAAAATGGAATCTAAATATGGCATGGATAGATTACAAATAGGCATGTGACAGCATCCTACACTGATAGATAATGCAAAGCTTATATATTTATAAGATCGACTCTACATTGCTCAATTACATTCAGTGTCTATGAGGCTGTAGCAAAGCACTGTGCAGTTAAATTCAAAGGGGAATATTCTGGGGTAATTCTTTGCCATCACTATGTTGTCTTGCCTTTAACCTATTACGCTATTTATTAACAGATTAGGTGATGATTACAGTTAAACTTCCAGAAACCAACCTTGATTAAAGACATCTCATCTATATTTTGTGGATGATTTTAAAATTGTATAGTTCATCAGATGAGGAGCAGTGGTGGTGCTGCGGTAGCGTTGTCACCTCACAGTTAGACATTGCATGTTTGATTCTCAGTTAGAGCGTCTTCTGTGTGGCGACTTGTGTGAATGGGCGTTCCTTCATTGATGGTTGTGCGTTAGGCTCAGCAAGCCAGCATGTAAAATCTACTGCCAATCATTAGCGGACCGGAGTTCCGCTGTGGCAACCCCTAACTGGGAAAAGCCGAAAGACAGTTTATAGTTCATCAGATGAGGAGCTAAAACCACAACTATGAATGATTACAACATTCTCAGATGATATAAGAGTGATATTTGGTTTTGATAAATGTCCAAAAGCAAAATTTAAAAAGGGAAAGCCCGCAGCACCACATAAATATCAACCTGAGACAGGAATGTGATATCAAGAAACTTGAGCAAGAGGGAGTGTATAAATATTTGGCAATAGATAAAGGGTCGACAATAAAAAACAGTCACATGAGAATAAACCTCATTAAGGAATGCTTCAGAAGATTAAAGCTAATATTGAAAATGGTTTACTATCAAAATCCCAAATGTCATAATAAATTTGGTCAACATATTAAGGCTAAATGTCGACAGTCTGCATATAATTAGCTAATAAGGTCAAAACTACATACCGACAATACTGAATTCACTATTTTCAACATCCTCAATTTCTTCCATGCTGCCACTTAACTGCCTGCTTTCCATCAGTACAAACGTACACAATTCAATACTGAAAGCCACTGTAATTAACATTTTTGCAGGGAACAAGCTCCCTTGCTCCCCCCACATTCCCTGCAAATTATATAGTCCAACTCTGAGGTTGCACCGCAGTGAGAAAAAGGGTAAATGTCCCAGTCTGTACTGTACTGCAATATATATTCGTAAAGTTGAAATCATATTAGCAAATGCATAGTGACATTCACTACAGGACACTCTTTGAATTGCAGTTCAACAATATAAGAATCAGCCAACACACACACTCAGCATTTCCGTGTTCATCGAACTGCAATTCTACATTTTTATAGTAAACCGCCTTGACATCTAGGAATAATGTGCAAGCTATAAACCAATTTGTTGTTCTTCTTCTGCCTTATAGCTTTGGTGTGATTAACTGGCCACAAAAAGTATTGACTCAGTCAAACATGAAAACAAGAAAAATTCTTCATGCTTATCAAATGATATATACAAAAAACAGTGTATACCCAAGATTATATGTTTCTTGCTCTGAAGGAGGTATTTGCCTCCTCAAAACTGACTACATTATTAAATCGGCAATTGTGGGACTGCATACATATCTGCTGACCTCCTCAGTTTCAAATAAGCATAAGGAGAAAAAGTCTAAGATGACATCTTTGCTTAGTTAATCAGAAACGTTTCAGAATAAAGTGAATGAAAATTAAACTAGGAGTAGGCAAGAATCAGGCAGCAACTGAATGTGCCAAAAAGAAGAATGTGTATGTTGTTGTTGTTGTCTTTCAGCTTTTCCCGGTTAGGGGTCGCCACAGCGGAGCTCCGGTCCGCTAATGATTGGCAGTAGATTTTGACAAACACCGAGGTACCAGCTCAACGTTCAGCCTTCAATGAAGGCACGCCCATCTACGCATGTCTTTCGAACGCCCACCCAACTGCGGGGAGGACATGCAGACTCCACACAGAAGGCACTCGCCGTACTCCAGCCAAGAATCGAATGGGAGAACCTCTTGCTGTGAGGCAACAACGCTAACCTCTGCACCACCGCGGAAGTATACGGAAGAAAAAGTAAAGTATAGTGTAAAGTCCAAAAATATAATGGCAAGTATAGAAATCTTCTGAAACAACCTCATGGTTGACCAAGATTTAACACAGGAATGGCTAAGGAGAGGTGAATTAAAACCAGAAGATAAAGGTTGCTAAATAGCTCAGGATAGTGGACAACAGTGGACTACATCTACATACACATTGGTTTACAAACTCCATTGAAAATGTAGAAGAAGCAAACAAATGCTGGTTCTGTAAAACAGAACTGGAAACAGTTGCACATCTCATTGCTGGGTATGATACACTCATTGCAGAAGTTTTGTATGCTAAAAGACAAAATAATATGGCAAGACTGTCACATTGTGGATTGTGCAAGCAGTACAACACAGAAGTGGGCTAGAAGCATTGAAAACGTAAGCCACAGAGCATTAAAGAGATGATGAAGTTTATATCACATGGGATCACCCATTACCAACAGTTCAAAAAAGAGATGCAAGAAAACCAGATATAAGTACTCCATGAAAAAAGACAAAAGCAGCATTGGTCATTGAAGTTGCTACACCCACTGATTAGTGTATTACATAGAGAGAAACAAAGTCATAAAATATGAGGATTTGCAAGAAGAAATGAGACCAATGTGAAAGATAGTCAGAAACTTCTAATAGTAGTAGAAGCACTACGACAAATAAAAAAGTATGTACAATCATACATAAATATGCTACCAATACATGTTGCTCTATATGAAACTGATGAAAGCCTTGCTGCTGAAACCGGTCTAGTTTCAGTTTTATTTTTGGCTCTATATGAAATGCAGAAGGATGCGATTCTGAGCACACTGTGAGTATTGAAAACAGCCCTCTTGGTTATCATCAAAAACAACTAATTTTATGAACTTTAACTGTACCTTGAATTAAAAAGGAGGTCCATGTCTGTGATAGTATTAGAAACAAAAACACTTGGAAACTTTAATCAGAAATCAACCTACACCTCTGACTTCCCTTCTGCCCTCAAGTATACCTATATCTTACTGTTAGTCTTTCATTATGTGGATTCTGGTGATGATTATACATCATTCCATCATTATATGAACAGCTGTCATGCTCTCTATACCTTTACAGTGAAAGAGCCACCAGGGTTCCATGCATTTCATCAGATATGGGCTCATTAGCTGTCTATATGAAAATATAGCAGCTTTCTGCTTTGTACTAGTGATGTTTCTTCCAGGTCTTGTGCAACCTACACTGAATGTTTTCCATTCCTAGTCTGTATCTGTATCATAGGTCATATGATGAGTCCTATATTTTTTCCTGTCATTGTAAAATAGTATTCTTTTAATCTTGCCAAGCTCTGTCCCCTTCCAAATCATTCACCATGATCTCCTGTAGTATGATGGTAATTCTCTTTACAACTTTTCCTTTCCGCAGCAGACATAATTTCCTATTACAACATTTCACATCTTCCATGTTACTCCCCAGGAAACAAAAAACAAGCAAAAGCTGTCATTTATAGGCTATTAGTTGATAGGCCAAATAATTAGGGCTAAACTTTAGTACTGGTGTAAGGTCATGCTGTTTGATATGTGTGTGTGTGTGTGTGTGTGTGTGTGTGTGTGTGTGTGTGTGTGTGTGTGTGTGTGTATGTATACACACACACATACACACACACACACACACACACACACACGCACACACACAGGTAGAATGGACCCATCTTATTGAAATATGTTTTGGAGGCACAAAGAAAGAGAGATGAAGCATGCAGGATAAATTAAAGATACAGGTGAGTGACATGGCAATCACAGTGAGGGCTTGGAAACAGTAGGTTTGTTTTAGAAATCCATTGTTTCAAGAAACCCAAAAATCGTAACAGACCTGTTCAACTCATTCACACCATTACTAGAATACAATGTCTCTTTTGTGTATGTATGTTCCTTAAATGAAATAAATATGCAAGCACTAGTGAAAAAGAAGTTTCCTAAAAAGCACCTTCCACCAGTGACTTCCCGATACTGTAATAGGTGAGATTGATCAACCATTGCTTTTCATATGACCATGATTAAACTTTGAACTACAAAGGTTTTGGGAATGAATCTCTGATGTAATTTCTCAGTCTGGATTTGCATCAGAACCCTAAAACACATAGACACAGCTGTATACAAGTCAAGATCCAACTTAATAACATAATCAAAATTGTTCTTTTTTGTGCCCAGTTAATTCCAAAATGTAGGCAGCGACTACCAGTAGAACTAAAATTTGCGAGAAATATCTCTCAAGTAGGTAACCATTAATACAGTTTTAATACAAGGCAGCCTGCATTCCTAGAAGGATTTTAAGTCTGAACACAGGAGACAGAAATTATGAAAATCTAAAGCTTTATCTAATTCCTTTATTAATCTATTGTACTTACTCTTTCATATACCTTGTTATGTCTAATTAAGTATTATGCACAATAAATCACTTGCAAAATTCACTGAACTGCTTGTCTGAAAATTACATATCCAAAATCATACAACTATGGTATAAATTACAAATTTAATGTCACATAAGAATATTTGTTTCTAAACTGAAAAACAACCACATTCAGAACCAATGTATTTGCACAGGGAAATCCCCTTCACCCCCCCCCCCACACACACACACCTACTAATTATGCATGCCAACTCTGAGGTCGTACAACAGTGGGGAGAGGACATATACTCTTCTCTAGCACAACTTCAGTTTTGTCATTATTTTGTGTTTAGATGTTTTTCAGTTTAGATTTTTTTCAGGTTAAATATTTTTCTGTTGATATTTTTACTGTGGATCTTATGCTGTGTTAGATCATTTTGAGTAATCATATATATCAGTATCCCAGCATAAATCAAAATCTGTATGGTCACCCAGTGCATTGTTAATCCACACTGGTTGACATATGCAACTGGTCAACAGCTGTGTGAGAGTGACAGTCCCCAGCATAAGGGGCTATGCCCTTTCCCTGGGGAGTTAGTATATGTAATTATCAGGTGGTGCAGTGGGGACTGACCCCTGCAAAAAACACTCTTTTCTTGTTTTCTTGTTCAGAGGATTAGCTTCACAGCATGTGTGGTGGTGTGTTGATGTGTTTTTGTCAACTTAAAGCATGCTGCTGTTTCCATGGATCAACTAACACTAGCAAATCTATAAAGAAATAGGTATAAATATTTATGAGTATACTTTGAAACGTTGACATAATACAAAGTTATACACCAAAAGATAAATCCCAAAGATCAAAATGTATATAAAAAAAATTATGAGCAAGAGGAGAAGCCTCCCTGCACTCCCCATGTGAGGAAGACTGAAAGATCACACAATATCAACAAAAGGTCAAATTCTCACTCCCCAGTGCAATGAGGCATCCCAAAAAGTAATGCTGGCATTCGGCAATCATATGATTATTCAATTCATTCTGTTGAATCATAGACATTCAATGCTATGAACATTTGACTACAGGGGATGTTACCATGCATGTATACATAGATAGATAGATATGTCAACATACACATAGAAACTTTGCTCTATATATACATATATATATATATATATATATATATATATATATATATATATATATAACCTTAACTAGGATTCAAAATATTTCCCTAAATGTATTCATTTAATCAGTATAACAGAATAAAACAAGCATGCTGTATATCTTCAGTGTAGTAAACAGAGGTAGGCTCCTTACTATACTGTTAAGTAACTCCACAGTTACCCACCTCTTCAGTAATGCAAGTTAATAGAGTAAGAAGTAAGCAGCAATGCTTCATAAACACCATTTTGAAATCATTTTATACTTCAGCAGTATGGAAGAGTATCTTTTTATTCATCATAAACATTCTCTATTATTGAATAAACATTCTATCGCACAGATGTGTACTCAAGGTAGTTGTGTACTTGCTCTCCCAAAGATGTGTCCTTAAGTTGTTTGTGTACTTGGTGTCCCACAGATGTGTACTCATGGTGTTTGCGTACTTGCTCTCCCACAGATGTGTACTTGAGGTGTTTGTGTACTTGCTGTAACTTCAAGGTTATACATAGCCATTTTTTATTTCAGAATTTTCAGTCAGCTCATAAAATTAATTGCTACCATAAGATGTCATTGGGATATGTGTCTAACAAACATTATGTGGGCATCACTGTGCATGATTTATGCTACTAATTTCAGTAAAGTGAATTACTTAAATTTTATGAAACTTAAATTATTGCTGTCTGTTAAGTAGTTACTGTATCATATAAACTCATCATATCTTGTATATAAAGATATCCCATTCCTGTTTTATTTCCTCAAACTTCAGACTGTCTATCTTCCTTAGAAGTCGTACTTTCCAGGGTACTCCTTTTATAACCTTGACATATGCTATAGTCATGATATTTTATAAGCCACACCACCTCTTACAAAGAAAGCAGATTATTTTCTAGGCTTCAGTCCAACACACTTAGATTGTAAGTTTCTAAATGATGATACTATAGACATACTTTGGCAATGTTCATTTTTGTTCACAACTGTGGTATCAAATTAGAACCAGTGCAAGTAACTTTCAAATCCCATGAGGGAAATTCACTTGGCAGCAAGTTATATTAAATCTTAAATATGTCCAAAAAGCTCACTATTTAATCATTATAATTATTAGATTGTTACATCTTTTATTACTACCATATACACCCCCTTCAGGAAGTACCTTTTAAAAATGTTCATCAACTATATAAACATACTTTAATGCATAAAAAAATAATACATTTAACAAGTTTGATAACTGGAAAACTGCTTAGAAAACCCTGTATTAAATCATCTGTATATAACTTTTATTCTGATTGTATGCATATATGTTTTTATTAATTTATTAAGTTTATGTGGAACTGTTCACTTACTGTAATAATATCTTTAGCTTGAAGTTGTCTAAATTAGAGTTACATATATATGAATCATTGTTCTAGCCATTGAAAAACATACTGTATGCTCTGAAACAATATTTTGTTTTACTCACTCCTTAATCCGCATTTAATGTTTCATGGTTTCATTTTATGTTATGCTGTTTTTCTTTCTTTATTGTGTTGCATAAGTGTTTTCTATATATAAATATATAATCAATAAAATAAGATTTTTGTTAAAAAACTGCACTCTGACTAATCATTGTTATTATATATTATGTATTATCATTAATTCTGTTATAAAATGTTATATCTCATTTAGAAGGGACACGTGACCAGCAATTTAAGGAGAAAACTTACATCTATAAGATACCACGTAAAATTAATTTATGGTAGATAAACAATGCCAATGTAATAAATCTAATGTATGGATTGAACTTGTAACACTGTATTGACCCATAACACTGAGCACATCCATGGCTGAGTAAAAGTAACACAAAGTCATCATAAAGGGAAAATCAGACGGTTGTTAATCACCAGTTTTGCTCTCACAATTGCACTTAAATATCCTTGTAGGTAATTTTATATTAGAAAATTACAGGTATTTATGCATGCTACATACTTGGTTGAAGAGTTGACACAGCTTTAGAAATGTAAAGTTAAGACAAAAAAAATCATTTTGAAGTTTGTACTGTTTACTTATTGCTAAATATATGCAAGTACTTTGAGTCTTTTCATACTTGATGATGTGTACGTCTGCAGTCATAGCATTATGTATTTTTTCAGAGATGTCTCTAATATAAATAGGGCCTGGGCATTACAGAACATGCAAACATTAAACACACAAGTGTAATCATAGTATTAACCAAACTCATTTAAAAAGCATGATAATACAATAACAGTGACATAATCAAGGATACCATTTTTCCATTCTTTTGGGAAAATGACATAAATTATGGAATAGACTGTCTAGGTTTTGGAAAAGCAGAAGACTCCATGCACGATCTCATTTTAGGCCACTACATTTTTGTACTACAAGCTGCATTTATTCTTATACTTATGACTTTTAAAATTGTCAGTTTACTTCATTCAGTGTTTCCTACTTAGAATTTGTCATAATTTTACTCATACAAAGATACAGGAAAATATAACAACATTGCGATCATTTTAAGAAATTACACTTAACAGTCATTGATATAAATCTTGAATTTCACCTCAAGATACTAGAATTTATTTATTTTTAATAACCATAACTCATCACTTTTCAGCAAAGTTCTTTTCTATTGGGACATAAAGCAAAGACTGTTAAACAGCATCCTACAGGGTCAACACAAGTCAAGGACACAAACAGCTTAATAAAAGAACACCTGACAGGCTGCAGCTCTATACCCAAGGCAGGAGAAGGCCGATGTACTACACAACCAAGGCCGGAGAAGGCTGATGTACTAAGCAACCAAGGCGGGAGAAGGCTGATGTACTACATGACCAAGGCCAGAGAAGGCCGATGTACTACACGACCAAGGCCAGAGAAGGCCGATGTACTACACAATCAAGGTTGGAGAAGGCTGATGTACTACACAACCAAGGCTGGAGAAGGCTGATGTACTACGCAACCAAGGCCAGACAAGGCTGATGTACTACATGACCAAGGCCAGAGAAGTCTGATGTACTACACGACCAAGGCCGAGGAAGGCTGATGTACTACATGACCAAGGCTGGAGAAGGCTGATGTACTACATGACCAAGGCCAGAGAAGGCTAATGTACTACACAACCAAGGCCAGAGAAGGCGGATGTACTACTCGACCGAGGCCGAAGAAGGCTGATGTACTATACAACAAGGCCGGTGAAGGCTGATGTACTATACAACCAAGGCCGAAGAAGGCTGATGTACTACACAATCAAGGTTGGAGAAGGCTGATGTACTACACAACCAAGGCTGGAGAAGGCTGTTGTACTACGCAACCAAGGCCAGACAAGGCTGATGTACTACATGACCAAGGCCAGAGAAGTCTGATGTACTACACGACCAAGGCCGAGGAAGACTGATGTACTACATGACCAAGGCTGGAGAAGGCTGATGTACTACATGACCAAGGCTGGAGAAGGCTGATGTACTATGCAACCAAGGCCAGAGAAGGCTGATGTACTATGCGACCAAGGCCAGAGAAGGCTGATGTACTACACAATCAAGGTTGGAGAAGGCTGATGTACTACACAACCAAGGCTGGAGAAGGCTGATGTACTATGCAACCAAGGCCAGAGAAGGCTGATGTACTATGCGACCAAGGCCAGAGAAGGCTGATGTACTATGCGACCAAGGCCAGAGAAGGCTGATGTACTACACAATCAAGGTTGGAGAAGGCTGATGTACTACACAACCAAGGCTGAAGAAGGCTGATGTACTATGCAACCAAGGCCAGAGAAGGCTGATGTACTATGCGACCAAGGCCAGAGAAGGCTGATGTACTACACGACCAAGGCCGGAGAAGGCTGATGTATTACATGACCAAGGCTGAAGAAGGCTGATGTACTACATGACCAAGGCCAGAGAAGGCTATTGTACTACACAACCAAGGCCAGAGAAGGCTGATGTACTATACGACCAAGGCCGGTGAAGGCTGATATACTATACGACCAAGGCTGGAGAAAGCTGATGTACTACATGACCAAGACCGGAGAAGGCTGATGTGCTACATGACCAAGTCTGAGCAAGGCTGATGTACTATATGTCCAAGGCCGAATAAGGCTGATGTACTACATGACCAAGGCCGGAAAAGGCTGATGCACTATACGACCAAGGTCAGAGAAGGCTGATGTAGTACATGACCAAGGCCGGAGAAGGCTGATGTACTATACAACCAAGGCCGGAGAAGGCTGATGTACTACGCGACCAAGGCCAGAGAAGGCTGCTGTACTCCATGACCAAGGCTGGAGAAGGCTGATGTACTACATGAACAAGGCCGAAGAAGGCTGATGCACTATACGATCAAGGCTAGAGAACCCTGATGTACTACATGACCATGGCCGGAGAAGGCTAATGTACTACATGACCAAGGTCAAAGAAGGCTGATGTACTACAAGACCAAGGCTGATGTACTACAAGACCAAGGCTAATGTACTACATGACCAAGACCGGAGAAGGCTGATGTACTACATGACCAAGGCCAGAGAAGGCTGATGTACTACACCACCAAGGCCAGAGAATGCTAATGTACTCTATGACCAAGGCTGGAGAAGGCTGATGTACTACATGACCACGGCCAGAGAAGGCTGATGTACTACATGACCAAGGCCGGAGAAGGCTGATGTACTACATGACCAAGGCCAAAGAAGGCTGATGTACTACACGTCCATGACTGGAGAAGACTGATTTACTATACGATTTCACGTCTTTAAAAGTTAGCAAACCAGGCTCAAGAATGACCAAAAGTTGCTTGGCAGTTGGACTCAGGAACCAGGACACTGTGAAACAAAAAAACAAATAATACTACTTCATCACCATAGGAAGCAGACACTTGAGTATGACTCAAGATGAGATAATAATCCCAATAATTATTATATTTGACATTAAGCAATTACATTCAGCAACAAGTGAAAACAGAATTGCAGCAGATAGTAAAGACAACCACAAGGCCTTCTATAGTTATGTAAAGAATCTCCATAGCAATACCCAGATTTGCTCTGAGCTACTGCATAATGATACCTCCTATACTGAGCCAACAGATATTGTCAGTATACTGGCCGACAGATTCAGTGCTAACTGTACCCCTCTCCCCCTCAAAAGGACCAATCACAAGATCAGTAGATTGCCAGGCACCCAGTATTACTGCTGCACAGGTTAAAACAGCACTGTCCAAGGCCAAGAATACAGCTTCTATGGGACCTGACAATATCCCTGGCTGTGTTCTACATGAACTACAGAGTGAGCTGGCACTTCAGCTGTGTGCCCTGTTCAATCACAGCCTCACCTCAGGCTTTGTCCCTACCAAATACCGCACTGCTACAGTCATCTCTCTCCACAAAGGAGAAGCAACTACAGACCCTAGGAATTATCGCCCCATTAGCCTGACAAGTCTGATATGCAAAGCTATGGAATGCATAATCATGGAGCTAATAAACAAGGATATATGGAATCACCAAACTCTGGATCCCACACAGTTTGGTTTTGTGATGGGTAGATCATGCTTGCTCAACTTGGTCAACTTCTTTGAGTCAATCACCAGAGCTGTGGATGAAGGCAAGGTGGTTCATACAGCCTACCTTGATCTGGCCAAGGCCTTTGATACCATTGCCCACTCAGGAATCATAGAAAAACATTCCTAAGCTAGGCATCAACCCATACATCACTAGGTGGGCTGCAAAACAGCTCACAGATAGAACCCACAGTGTGAAAGTAGTTGACTCCAAGTCAGACTGCCAACCAGTCACAAGTGGAGTCCCACAGGGTTGGGTCCTGGGTCCTCTCCTATTTGGCATCCACTTCTCTGAAGTCCAGGCCAACACAAAGGGACTCTGGCTGACAAAGTTCACAGATGATTGCAAGTTGGGAGCTATTATTAACTACCCAAGTGATGTTGACAGCCTACAGAAAGGTCAAATAAGACCAACAACTGATGTCAGAACCATGGCCTTAAGGTCAAAGCCAAAAAATGTGTTGGCATCCCTCTTGGGAAAAATCCAGTTCCCTTGAATTACCACATCGATGGTAGTCCTCCGAACACAGAAGCAGAATCTGTGTTATAAGAGATCTGGGAACACAGGTTGACAGCAATCCCTCTTTTGACCACCACATTGCCACTGTGGTCAGGAAGTCCTTCTATGTGGCACATCTCATTACTAAGGGTTTTGCATCCAGGAAGAAAGAGGTCATTGTCTCCCTTTGCTCTTCCTCCATTAGGCCAGTCATTGAGTACAATGCCCCATTTGGCATGTACCTCACTTGACACCTGCAACAACTGCAGAGGCCACAAAAGTACCTCACAAAGAGGATCCTAGACCTTAAACACTTGTCCTATATGGACAGACTCAAAAAACTCCAACTATTCTTTGTCTCATATCGCCTACTTAGAGGCGATCTCTGCTTGACTTACAAAGCCATGTCTGACCCAGCTCTGTTAGAAATGCTACATCTGAAGAAATCCCAATCCCTCCACACTACATGCTCCAAAGACCTCAACCTCATTACCACAATCAACAGAACATGTTGGAGGGACAGGTTCATAACCCAGAGACTGCCTGTGCTATGGAATAGACTTCCTATGCATGTCAAGTAGAGCACCTCACTGGCCCTCTTCAAGAGAAATCTTGATGAGTGGATGGGAAATAGAAAATTCACCCCGGGGATCACTCCAGTGGCTCTACTCGACAAAGGCACTAGGAACTAAGGTCGGGTGGCACGATGCTAGGGTAATCCTATGGACTAGGCTTGTAAAGGCTCCAGGGCCATTAGCTTAGTACACACCAATGAACCTATGAACCTATGAAGTAGGATCAAGGCACAGTAATAAAAAAATCAGGCACAGGATTTTATGAATTAGTAAACTGTAAATAGAACTGTATCTACCTCACAGTTTAAAAGGAAATGTGGGTGGTTTTAAGAAATGCTTTGTGGCAAATCACTGTATTGTCTAAACTGCATTTGCAGCTTTTCATTATTGACATGTAGTATCTGAAGAATACAACAGTAGTCTACACTGCTCTTTAGTAGCTCTTATTAATGGTTTATGGCTGTACTATTCCATTATATATGTGCGCATACACTCACACAAAGCAAACACAGTGAAGCATTCCTTCTCCCTCACCACCTCCAATCTCCTTTTGTGTCTTTGGTGGGGACCACTGCCCTTTGAAACACAAGAAATCTATATTTGTCAGTCAAAGAACAGTGAGACTGACAAGAATTCCAATACTGATTCTAGGGAATAAAAACTAGATGTGCTAACAATTTAGAATATACATTATAAACACTAGATTACCTAACCCTTTAACATATACATTATACATTATACACTTATTTATCTTCAACACAAGAGTGTTAGTAGTTTTCCTTTGAGTACACACACCAGAAAAGATAGAAAATACTTCACCCTAAATGGGCAGTGCAACATAAAAACATATTTTTGAGTTTTATGGGAATTGAATATAAAAATCAGTTGTGTATAACCCAGATCAGTGATACAGTTTACATATCTGTAAAAGTTTCTGTATAAACTTTCCTATTTTCACAAGGTGACCTAAAAGCAAATGCACGACACTGTGTTCTGTTGATCTATAAGGGAATATCAATACAATGACTGAAAACCACCCTTCCTGACCTAGAAGGGAATATCGATATAATGACTGAAAACCACCCTTCCTGACCTAGAAGGGAATATCGATATAATGACTGAAAGTCACCCTTCCTGACCTAGAAGGGAATATCAATACAATGACTGAAAACCACCCTTCCTGACCTAGAAGGGAATATCAATACAATGACTGAAAACCACCCTTCCTGACCTAGAAGGGAATATCGATATAATGACTGAAAGTCACCCTTCCTGACCTAGAAGGGAATATCGATATAATGACTGAAAGTCACCCTTCCTGACCTAGAAGGGAATATCGATATAATGACTGAAAGTCACCCTTCCTGACCTAGAAGGGAATATCGATATAATGACTGAAACCACCCTTCCTGACCTAGAAGGGAATATCGATATAATGACTGAAAGTCACCCTTCCTGACCTAGAAGGGAATATCGATATAATGACTGAAAGTCACCCTTCCTGACCTAGAAGGGAATATCGATATAATGACTGAAAGTCACCCTTCCTGACCTAGAAGGGAATATCGATATAATGACTGAAACCACCCTTCCTGACCTAGAAGGAATATCGATATAATGACTGAAAGTCACCCTTCCTGACCTAGAAGGGAATATCGATATAATGACTGAAAGTCACCCTTCCTGACCTAGAAGGGAATATCGATATAATGACTGAAACCACCCTTCCTGACCTAGAAGGGAATATCGATATAATGACTGAAAGTCACCCTTCCTGACCTAGAAGGGAATATCGATATAATGACTGAAAGTCACCCTTCCTGACCTAGAAGGGAATATCGATATAATGACTGAAACCACCCTTCCTGACCTAGAAGGGAATATCGATATAATGACTGAAACCACCCTTCCTGACCTAGAAGGGAATATCGATATAATGACTGAAAGTCACCCTTCCTGACCTAGAAGGGAATATCGATATAATGACTGAAACCACCCTTCCTGACCTAGAAGGGAATATCGATATAATGACTGAAAGTCACCCTTCCTGACCTAGAATGGAGTATCAATATAATGACTGAAAACGGCCCTTCCTGACCTAGAAGGGAATATCGATATAATGACTGAAAGCCACCCTTCCTGATCTAGAATGAAATATCGATATAATGACTGAAAACTGCCCTTCCTGACTTAGAAGGGAATATTGATATAATGACTGAAAACCAACATTCCAGTACTTCAGCTTCCAGATTCTTACACTGGTTGCTCTTGTTTCTCTTTTGACAATGTGATACTGCTCTGTGTGAAGTAGAAAAAACATATTAAATTATAAAACACAGCTTTGAGCTTGCGTTCTTGAAAAGTTTGTAAGTCAGCTAATCGTTTAAATCTTCTCAGCTGTAGGCCTCATCTACATCATCTGTGTTTGGTGCCATGATGAAATGATTGGGGTACTCCAAGCCATGGTTCTCAGCAAAATCTTGCCACCGAATGTCATCACTTTCATGTGTGATATAGCGTTGCCCGATTCGTGTTTCAAATTCTCGTAGATCCAACCAGGTCTGGAAATCCTAAAACAGCCAATAAAAATGTACATTTGAAGTTTAATATATCATTTAAGAAAGATTAATTCATCATTGTGCTTCTGCAAAAAAAAATGTTTAACATCAGGATTTAGGTATGGAAGCTAGATTTCCATAAGAACAAGATGCATAATTAAAATGAGATAAAAATAAAATGAATGGATATGAGGTTGAACTATAACTCTAAAAACTGAAATAAACAAACTGGATACTCAAATTAAGTATAGTGTGTGAGACAAGATCAGGAAAAAATTGAAGAAAATGTCTATAAAGGTACTAAGTATAATAGAAAACCATTTTATGATTATCTACGATGTTGGAATAAAGACATACAAATTAATAAACTACTCATAGATTCTAAAATGTATTCCTCAGCACAAAAGACTATAGCTATATTTAGAAAATCCTATGCAAAATATTTTGTATCCATGGGGGGGAGGGGTAATCTGTGCTAGTGACTCCCATATAACTAAAATACTACAATTAAATTAATTATGTTGAAAAATTACCATGCAAACTGGACCCAAACAAAGGACAGGGAGGAGGTAGAATTAGTAATAATTACCTGAAAACACTTCAATCTGAACTTACAGTATCATTATATGTGTTAACCACGGAGAAATTCTTCAAGATTGGAGACATGCAGGACAAAATGAGATTCACACACCCATACGTGTACTTTCTTGTTGTGGAAAAATAATGGAGGTTACTTGTGTTGCTCAAGTTTCAGTTATTGTCAGGGACAGGAAATGTTTTATATATTCTGCACTACATTCCACATTTGTCTCTTTTTGGTAAAACCCTTCATTCTACCTCAGAGGTGTGTTGCTTGGATTTTTTTACTAACTTAATATATAATACCATTCTCTGAAAGTTTAAGACAGAGAACTCTTTAAGTTTCCCAGACACTTATTCACACTGCCACTCTGACTAATTCAATACCTTTGATTGCATTGTCTACACTCTTGCTGGAAGAGGATCAATAAATTACCCAGGGAGTTAATTGCAGTCAGATGAAACTAAATTATTAAAAGCATTGGGAACAGCATTCCTGATTACCCAGTGAGCTTCAGATATCACACACATGGAGGACTTTACTGGGTGTGAGCAAATCATCTAACTGAAGGAATATAAGGCCTAATTTGATGGTGCCATGTACAAGGTAGCACATGAAACAGAGATGGGTAAAATCTGCTCAATATAAAGACTAGGGTCACCCAGGTACTTCATGAGAAGAACAATGGTGAGATATTGTTCCAGGGGCAGAGGGGATCTGGCCACATTCAGTACAGGACTTTCAGTCTTATTAACTCCCACTGACAATCTTCCAATAGGATGGGACTTGTTTACTAGGGTAAACATTATTTGGGGAATGGAGATTCAGATGAGTTAAGAAATAGCCTTTTTCAAGGAAACAAAGATGTGTTTGAGGAGAAATAAGAGAAACGATCAAATGTTTTCTCAGAACTACTCACCAGGAGACTTAGAGCTAGCAACATATACCCAGCAAGATGCAAAGAAATGCATAGGATGAAGAGTTTGGTAAGAAACAAAAAATACTATGAGTAAAGTTAAAGTAGCAAACATGGTAATATTGGTTACATAAGAAAAATAACTCTAGCTTTTTAAGACTAGAGAGACCACCATAAGGTTAGTTCTCAGGTGACATTCTGAAAAAGGAAATTAAGATATATAATCACAAAAGAAATGAAAACTGGCATGACTGATGGACAGAACCGGCATGACTGATGGACAGACGCCTAACAGTTACTCAGTAAGCATGTGCACCACTGAAGTATCCCATAATCTGTCTACCATTTAATATACTTCTGTTTGTAACGGAACTCACAACAGTTAATGGATAATTAAGAAGTGTGAGCTATAGTAATATGCAACAAAAGTCCAAAAGGAACTTGAAGGAAAGTGAAAAACAGCAGAAGTCAAAGTGTTATGCCTGACAAAGATGTCTTATTAAACAGAGGTAGCAGAATTCTGTCCTGTAACTGATTAACCTACAGAGTTGGAGAAAACAACAATACATATTTACTCTCAAGAGCTTTACGAAAACAGTTTACTGTTGGCTACTTAAGACTAAAGAAGAAAAGCAAAGTAAGCAGACAGATAGTCAGTAGAAGATGCGACCCAGATAATAAAAATCTGAATATTCTGCCAGACATGTAATGGGAGTGTGACGTTAGTTACTGAAACATCAGCATGGAAAACAACAAGACCAGGAAGTAACATGGGGCTGCATGCCAATAAAAGAGAAGAGCAAGAAATAAATCCCAAAGGCGATCACAAAAAGGAGACAAGATGGTGGAGGGGATAAAATGAAAGATCTATATCAAAAGGAAATAAGGGCAAGCATCTTCCAGGGAAGATTCAGACACACACACAAAAAAAAGCAGCAGCAGTTGAGACAGACAAGGGGCAGCTACAAAGAAATGGGCGGATTGTGTGCCAAATGGGTTGGGTGACTCACAAGTGAACTGCAGGACAAATGAAGGTCTAAACAAGCTGGATAGGAGCATTTATGATGGACGGCAGCATTAAAGAGGTGGAAAGCAGGATTACAAATGGTTCACAGGTACTTGCTGATCGTAAGAAGCCTAGCCTTACATTCACATGGTAGTTTTAGACCTTCTGCTCGCATACAGTTAGCCCAGAGGTGGACAGTACATGGACATGCCAGGACATTACATGTTGCTCCTGTCCTTGACTTCATGGGTGTTAAACCCAGAATAAATTTGAAGCTACCCATTTATTCCTCCAAATTACATTTGACAAGAGTAAGCAAAGTACTTAGCTTTATGTGGAGTGGAATATGGTTTCATAAAGGAGCTATATTATATACCCATACCTCCAACATGCTCTATTTATGTCACATGGAGAATATGCATATCAATCCTGCTACGTCTTGCATGCTAAGCAAGAGCGCTACCATTTGATCTCATTCCCGCAGTAGATGTGAGATTCAAACCTGTGTCCATGACATAGTTCACAGTAAAGATTATCGGCGTAACCACTACACCGTATCAAAAGGATTGAAAGTGACCACAGAATGAGGGAAGCTATAAATATATGGAAAGAATGGTAACTGAAAAGCAGGTGACTGTGGACAGTGCATAATGTATAAGTGAAAGAGATCCTTACTTTGTGTAAAATGCCCCAGGGAATACAACATCAAAACTTTACAAACAATGGGAGGAAATGAATAAATTCCTGGGACGACGATATATAATCTAGGCAAGGGGATACATAGCTATGTAATATATTTTTCATGATTACTTACTGACGTACAATAAACTGCAGCGTGTCTAAATGTCAGAAAAAATAAATAATTCCTAAAGAAACAATTATGAGAATGAAAAGAATTATATGAAGGAACAAGTGAAAAGTAAGGTAAAGAACCCAAACCCACAGATGAATGTAAAATAAAGCAATGGTTATATATAAGTAGCATGAGCTGTTAAACTAAAAAATAAAAAAAATAAAGCTGGTACACCAGACTGGTGAGCAACAGTGGGTAGGGGAGACCAATGAATGGGAAAGCTGTAATATAAAAGGCTGTGACATCACTACTGGGTTGGCATGCAATGTATTAGAGACAAAAGACATAGATTCAGAGGCTGGGGACTGGGAGGAGGGGTCAAACCATAGCCAGGTGCCAAAGAACACAATGTTCAGATTGGAGGGTAGGCCAGATTAAAGGGGTTTGCCTCATGGCAGCAACTGGGATAACAAGAAGGGGGTGAGAGAAACAAGGAAACTGTAGTTAATTATGTGGAAGATTAGGGGGTTCATTAAATGCTATCAGAAGGAGGAAATGTGAAAAGTTAGAGAATGGAGGGAGATATTTTTCTGCTACAAATTACAAAATTGAAAATCACAGATGGGGAGAAAAAACTGTTATGAGTACCCAAAGGATGAAATGGACAACAAGGCAGGGAGACGAAAGAAGGAAGTAGCAGTTGTATTTCATAGAGTGTTTTTAAACAATTAAATAGAAAGTGATAAAAAGTGGTATAGGTAGATGGATCACCTGGCAGGGAAGGGTTGAAGGTGCATGCTACAAAACAGGAAATGTATATGCACCAAACAGGGATGAAGATGGATTTTACAAAAACTTATTTGTTAAATGGGCACAAGAAGAGATAAAATAATGAGGTATTGGAAATGCTACCACAGAACAGGAAAAAGAGTGTATGGAAGGAGGAAATATAACAAAAGGATGAGAAAAATGAAGTATCCCAAGGCAATAAAGAAGGAAGATAGCTGGATATATGAAAAAAAACATGAAAGTGATAAGGAATACACCTTCACAAGAAATATTTGGTATAGGCAAGTAGGTTAGACATGTCCTTAAGGAAGAAACCCCTAATGGAAAGAATGGAAGAGATCCTAATAAAGGAGAGATAGACCATGCAGCAGTGATACTTAAGGTAAATGTGCAGGAACTGAAAACTATGGGAAGGGCACAGGTGAGCTAGCTATAAATGGAAAGAGACAGAGGACAAAGAAACACTACAAGAAAAATAGGGTGACATGAAAGACAGGGACAACATGGAAGAATGTTGGTTGGATGGGATCATGGTTTCTCTCAGGGGAAAACTGATGAGAGCAGAAAGAGAGAAAGAAGGAAGCTGGACAAAGAGCCAGATGTGGTGCAGAAGAAAGGTGGAAGAAATAAAAGTCGAAGGGAAGCACTACTGATGAGAGAAAAGCAATGAGGAATTAGAGAGTAAAATGATCATGGAGCAAGAAATAATACAGTGGTACTGGACGGGCTACTGATGGATAGGGGGAGAGGCACAACTGCAGGACTGGCCTTAGCCCAGCTGGTGTGCTAGGTAAAAGGGCTCCACAGTGCTGCCCCACAACACGCAGTGCCCCCATCTCGGTCTATCTACACCATCCAGATTACTTTTGTATTCCTTTTTCTCACAGTTTATCTTACTCTTCATTTCTTCCTGCATTCACTCAACATATTTTAAAGAAACCACTTCTTCACTACAAAAACATTAAACAAATAAATACTGGAAAAGTGCCCCTGCTAAAGTGGCACACTAGGATGCCACCTGGTTGGCCTATGCCTAAGGCCAGCTATGGGCACAAGGGAAGCAGCTAGCAAAGAAATACAAGAAAAGGGAGGCAGGCAGAGAAAGCTCTATTAGAATGCTACAATAGTGAAAATCATACCAGGAAAAGAGAGGTAGTATCCAAAGGGAAATAATGGAGGAGAACAGGGATAGGATAAGAAATGAAGCAGCCAATCACTGGGAAGATATGATGCACCATCCAAAGGGAAATGAAGGAGACGAATAGAGACAGGATAACAAATGAAGCAGCCAATCACTGGGAAGATATGATGCACCATCCAAAGGGAAATGAAGGAGACAAATAGGGATAGGATAAGAAATAAAGCAGCCAATCACTGAGCAGATATGATGCACCATCCAAAGGGAAATGAAGGAGACAAATAGGGATAGGATAAGAAATGAAGCAGCCAATCACTGAGCAGATATGATGCACCATCCAAAGGGAAATGAAGGAGGTGAATAGGGATAGGATAAGAAATGAGACAGCCAATCACTGAGCAGATATGATGCACCATCCAAAGGGAAATGAAGGAGGTGAATAGGGATAGGATAAGAAATGAAGCAGCCAATCACTGAGCAGATATGATGCACCATCCAAAGGGAAATGAAGGAGACAAATAGGGATAGGATAAGAAATGAAACAGCCAATCACTGAGCAGATATGATGCCCCATCCAAAGGGAAATGAAGGAGGTGAATAGGGATAGGATAAGAAATGAAGCAGCCAATCACTGAGCAGATATGATGCACCATCCAAAGGGAAATGAAGGAGGTGAATAGGGATAGGATAAGAAATGAAGCAGCCCATCACTGAGGAGATATGATGCACCATGCATGGTGGCTGTAAGTGAATGAAATGTACTGTATGGAGTTAATGAAGTTTAAAATAAAAAGATATATCTTTTCATTGGAAAAAAAATAACTCACAGTACTAAAAAGCTATTAAAGCTTAACTCTGCACTACAGTAGTAATAAATGGAATATGTCATTCTTCCTAAAACTCAGTCCCTAAACTTACACAGCAAGATGTTTAATATTTTACACATCACATTCCTCTTTTTTCTTGATTTAATGATGCTCAGGTTTACAAATAATTGCATTAACCAAAGTAACATTAAGCATTCAAAGACACTAATACAGAAAATAAAATTTAAAATATATAAAAAGAAATAAATATGTGAAAAATGGAAAGCAGACTCGTCAGCAGAATGGATGAAAGCTTGCTAATTTCAGTTCAGTTATTTTTATTTTTACTGCATGCATCCCACTAACCACTTAGTCAAAATAGTATATGTCTACCATTTTGATAATAGAAAGCCGGGTAATGGCAAAGCTTTCCATTTGTTTTTTAGGATACACTTATTGTTTGCTATATTTGTAAGTGCAATCTGATTGAATAGAATTTGGTTTTGATGCTAATGTAACATTAAATAAAAAATGTTACTAAACAACTTGCATGGATCTTCTATAGTATATAAATTAACTCCTTTGTTTTTTTCATGAGTGAAACACTAATTTAAAATGTCATCAAGCTAATGTAACCATCTTTATACTACATCAGCATCCAAAATGTGAATACTGACTTTATAAATCATCTTCTATTGTTGTGATGGATTATGGCATAACATATTTCATTCTACAAGAATCATAACATTTATAATCATAATGAGTCATGAAAAGATTCTTGCCAAGAAGTTTCTCATTTCATTTGCCTTGACAATTAATTTAGTTGTAAAAGGTTAATTATTTTGTAGCGTGAGTTATTTTTTGTCTTCAAAATAATTATGATGTATTTAATGGAGAATTTTTTCAACAATTACAAGGTACAGCCATGGGGACAGCTTTTGCCACCATGTATGCTAATATTAAGATGGCTAAGTTTGAGACTGACCACATATATAATCATATTTTTTTAAAATCATGTGGTTAAATATTTTAGATAGACTGACAATCTAATTTTTTTGTGCAATGGTGGCATTAATGAAGCTCGACTTTTCATTCAGGCCATACAGGTGCATAATTTCAGCCTAGAGTTTGATGGGGCTACAAATAGGTAGACAGGTAACCTTTTTAAATATTGATTTATTGAGAAATATAGGTGAAGGTATTTGCACCATCATAGAAAACATATCAATGGTAATTTGTTTTTATATAGTACCAGCTGTCATCCCCCGCATTTAATGCCTATGCTACCATATAATGAGTTCCTACAAATAGAAAAGCTGTGAGGCTTAGACAGTGGTTTTGAGAAAGAAATACAAAATATGATAGCTGTGTTTATTAAAAGTGGATATGATAAGGAAATGGTATTTGACTCTAGGCTGAAAGTTTTGAATAAACATTATGGTACACCTGCTTTAAGTAAGGATGATTATAAGATCCCTTGGGTGAAAAGTTTTGTAAGGAATTTATATAAAAGTAACAATAGTAAGGGCAAGGAAATATACTTTGTTACAACATATAATATCTTGACTGAACAAGTGGTTAAGGAATGAAGTATCACTGGCCGGTGCTGTTTAGAGACAAAGATTTGGTGAATACACTTCAGAATTATATAAATATATCATATAAAAGTGGTAGAAATTTGGCAGACATGGCAATACATAATAATTTTATTCCTCCAGATTCCACTTTGTATAATACTGTTTCTTTAAATATGGGTACGTTTACTTGTAATAAATGTTCTATTTGTAAGTAAGTTGTAAGATACTTTTCTATTATTAATGATACTAAATTTGGTACTTACGTATTATCGCAACCACATTTGCAGCATGACAAACAGCTGTTTTCCAAGGTGCAGTCATGCCGACAAATGTTCTGAAAAGCAATGAAACCGTATATCGCCGAGAAAGTTAGAAAGAGGTAGTAAGAGTAAGAAACATTGTGCTTAATGTACAGAAGTGGCCCAACACTGGCTACTAATCACTGCAGGTACACCTTTTGCTTCAGTAATGTCAACTAGTTCTGCATTGTGAGTGACAGAGAAATGGGCAACACACCTCTGAACTCTCTCTTCAGCTTTTTGCATAAACTGCACAGGTTTGTGTCCTTTTTTTATTTTTGCCCTGTTGGCCTCACTTCTGCTTTACAAATCACACTTTCAGCTGGGAGACATGCAAAAATTAAAAGGATCAAGGAATGGCATTGTGTGACTTATTTTGCATATACCTCTAATGTGATCACAGGGCTTGTTGTATCTCTAAAGTAGTAGGCAGTTGGTTTAACTATTTGTACTACTTCCCTCCCAACCATTTTCTTTTATTTATGTCTTCAGTGAGTCTTTCCTTGACTGCATTTGTTGCCAGGATAAAACGGAACGTGCATTACGCAGATTGCGACTTGTACAAAGCAACATGATATAGTAGCGGTGAAGTGCAAACTTTTCAACAGCCACATTACCCATTTCATTTTTTGAGTGATAACCCTGCATTAAATAACCTTCGGTGTGAAAGAAAACACACTGCTTCACATTTCCACTGCATTAACGGTTACATTTGAACTTTGGGAAACAACCGGCATTATCGTGCAAATGTGGTTGTGATAATACGCAAGTACCCTAAATTTTATCCAAATGGAAGTTACACATGTAATAGTGAAGGAGTTATATATGTACTGAAATGTGCTTGCAAGTTGTTTTATATTGGAGAGACTGGTTGATCTTTTAAGATACGTTTTCAGGAACATACAAGAGATATTAAAAACAAAAAAAAATAGTGAGTCCACTGGGTGCACATTTTAAGGAATTTCATGGAGCTAATCCAGATTGTTTGATGGAGTGTATATTAGAAAAAGTTAATTTATTTGTGCAGGATGTGCTGATATTAAAACCACATTATTGCAGAAAGAAACATTATTTTAAAGTATAGTACTTTAGAACCATTTGGTCTTAACAAAGAAAGTAATTGAAACTAAGTAATTTAGCAAGTATTTGTTAATTACTTAATTGGGTTATATGGAGTATTTAAATGGTTTTGTGCTAAATGTTTTTTACTCTTGGATGGCTTTTGGCTGAGATGCTAAGTCTTTTAATAATTTGTGTTTGTTCCTAGTTCGTGGTTGGTTGTTGTTTGACAGTTAGTTATAAAACACTCCTAAATGCAGTGTGTAATTTTGTGTACAAAATATAAAGTGTAACTTCTGTTTTAGGTGTATTTGGTGACATAATGCATAGTCCTTCCATAAATAATATAATATTTTATAATTTTTGCTAAACTTTTACAAACAAATTCTCTTATATTGGAAATTGTACAACCTAGACATATAGTATTAGAATATTTTTGTTAACCAGACATAAGTTGTCATATGACACAAAGAAATTCATCTTTGAATACATATTCACTGAGATATTTACAAAAATATGAAAACATATGCTTAATTATATAATTAGCAACATAACACTGAATATCTGTAAGGATGTGAAACTTACAGTGCAAATATAAAAGATAATTTTCTTCAACAATATCTAAGGTTTCATCTGTAATTTTCTTCAACAATATCTAAGGTTTCATCTGATGTAATGCAACAGTTTATTCTTATTGTTGAAGTTCCAACTTATTGTTGAAGTTTTTTCTTCAACAATATCTAAGGTTTCATCTGATGTAATGCAACAGTTTATAAGTCATTTGTTTTTTGAAGTATTACGCACATATGGGCATATTGTTTATTTTCATAATTACTAGCAACTAGCAGTATCTCAGGTATAGTGTGATATAGATGGACATTAGCTATGAATTTTTCTGTCTCCCACCATGGCATATCACACCATACCCCTCAATAGCAAGTAGAGCTGTCAGTTATGAAAATATGAACACAAATAAGAAAATATGAATAATAACTGACAGTGATTAATTTCTATACTGCGGCATATCCTAGATTACCAACCAATCTTAGAGTAATTTTGTTAATAACTTCTTGCACTTTCTAATACTGCTTCTTATTAGCTTGTAAGTTTGGACACTCTAAATTGGACCTAGGTATGAGTGTGTGCGAGTCCCTTCCATGAAAGGTTGGGCGCCAGGTTGGCAACTCGACACCATAAAAGCTCTACTGCCAATCATGAGCAGACAGATGATCCGCTGTGGTGACCCCTAACTGGGAAAATCCAAAATAAGAAGATTAGCTTGCAAGTTGCTTTGTTAAAACAAAAAGAAAACAGACTTAAAAAAGCCAGTATGCCATGAAGAACTATGGAGGGAACTAGAATTATACAGAAAAGGTGTCATAGGCTTGAATGAATTAGACTAAGTATTCTGGTTAAGCAACTTCTCCTGGTACATTCAGTATTGGTTTGGATTATTTTAACTCTATGAGAAAATTGATTTAGATTAATGATACCTGAATATGCACTAAGGATTTCAATAACAACTGGTTATTTATCAACTAGAATACATTAGTGATATAGCAGACTTAGCATGTTTCACCTAGTAAAAAGTCTTTATATATATATATATATATATATATATATATATATATATCTCAAGTCCATGAGGATGAGGTGCCCAAAACAAAACCAATAAACAGGAAAAAAGCACCAGCAAGCCATAACCACCTTAAAACATTTAATGTGTTCCACAGCAAGCAAAGCACAACACAGCACACAATGATAACGTTGAAACCACTACCAGTTCGTTTTTGTCTCCAACTTCATCAGAAAAATGCTGACAATCCAAACCCTTCCCCATTTATACCTTTGCAAATTGCCAAAACTTAAAATCATGTGACAGTGAATTAAATTTTAACCCTTTCCTAAACATACCTTAAAAACTGGCATAATAAATACAAGCATAATAAACACAACTTTTCCCTGTTTAAAACACTTTTAAATATCTAAAAACACACTTTCAAAACCTGTAGTAAATAAACAGATGGATATAAAAAATGAATGCATGTTAAAAATGAATAAATGATAGTAAAACAAATCAAGTAAAATCAATCTTGTTGGACAGTATTTCAAACCACATGTGTGTGAAATTCATAACTTCGCTGCTCTTAATTTTAAAACTGGGGCTAGGGAGACCATGTCATTCAAACCCGGCCACCTATTGGCTTCTAATACCAGTTGTCAGTAAACCTCTCTATATTCCAACATGGTCTCCCAAGAACTACCCCTACCATCCATTACCACGTCATCTAATACAAAAAAAGTGTAAGAAGCACCTTCACAGCTCAAAGTGTGTTTATATAATGCATTTCTGTTGTTACCCCTCGTAATGTCGTAAAGATGCTCATATATTCTTTTCTTTAAACACCTTTCCGTCTTACCTACATAAAGCGCTTTACATTTCTTACAGGTTGCAATGTAAACAAGTCCCTTACTTTCACAATTCAAATGGGATTTAGAGGTAATGTGTTTATTCCTGTTACTGACAGTAATTTCAGAAGTATCAGCTATAAAAGGACATTGTTGGCATGCTCCACACTTGATGGTACCCACTTTTCTAATTAAGTTTCCCCCAAGTTTGTTTTCCATAAGGTCCTTAATACATCTACCTTTTCTGAAGATGAATTTTAATGGAACATCAAATTTTAAATTCAAGTCAGAGAGCTTGGAAAATCTGCTCCATTCCTTCTGGACAATGTATCTAATGACCTGCTCATCACCACTAAAATCCACAATAAAGGCATTCTCATAAGAGTCACTGTCCCCATTGCTCATTACTCTTTCTTTTATACCTGTATCACCTGAATGTAAAATTGGTGTAAATCTGTCCTTCCTATGCTGCAATACTTCTTCCTGGATTTCCTTAATCAAGGTTTCTGGGTATCCTCTTTCTAAAAACATACATTTTAGTAAGACACACTCATCCAAAAAATCATTGTCATCAGAAGTCATTCAACTACCATGTACATATTGACCCTTCACTCTATATATATATATATATATATATATATATATATATATATATATATATATACACTACCTACTACTGCCTACACTCTGTCAATTCAGCTCGAGACTCTGGGAATCTAGTTTCATCAGTCCTATTAGACTTATCTAAAGCTTTCGATACCATCTCCCACTCCCATCTACTAAACCATCTCTCTAACCTTAACATCTCCCCAAAAACTATAACCTGGTTCTCCAGCTACCTTTAAGACAGGTCCCAAGCTGTAAAATGGGGCCAAGCCTCCTCCAGATTCATTCCTACTCCCACAGGAGTTCCCCGAGGGTCCATACTTGGCCCTCTGCTATTCAACATCTTCGTAAATGACTTCCACAAAGCTATTCCCAATACCAAAATTGTCTAATATGCAGATGACTCTACTTTGATCTGCTATGCCCCTAACCTTACAGAACTCAAATCTCTAACCCAAACCGCCTTCTCAACCACTGAAAAATGGGTGCACCAAAACCACCTCTCACTAAATGCTAACAAAAC
>NC_056738.1:530851375-530946375 GCF_019279795.1 Protopterus annectens | reverse complement strand
CTGTGGTCAGTCTTTCAGTTATCAGTTTTTTGTTTGTTTTTTTTTTTTTTTTTGCTTGGGATTCTGAACGTATCTCATGACACACATATTAGGCATAGTGGGAAGCTGTGTTGGATGTGTCTAAGTACAAGTGAGGTGTGATGTGATTCATAGAGACCTTCTGTGCTTAGATTCAGTTGTTTTTAGTAACCCAAGAAAACTATTGACTGATAAAGGTATACAATGAAAATGGAAGTATTTGAAAAATTCGGCAACTATTGCATGCTAATTAGGATCCTTTTCCACCTTATTGGGATTCATAGTCCTTTTTATGCACAGTCACACATTTTCTATCTGCTTTGCAGATGGAGGAGATGCATAACTTTGCTTCTACCTTACCTATTTCCAGTGCTTAGCAGGCAGGATGCATTTAATTCAGGCAAAGTTTGACACAGCTGCACATTTCCTTTTTTGTCAGCAATAGAAATTATGTCTTTTTGTAGAGTACCATCAGTCATCATGTGTCCAGTGCTGAGGTGTAAGTGACACAATTGCTACTTACAGTAGAAGGGTTTGGATGTGGAGAAGCAGGTGTCCTCAGCAGCTTGTATCGACTGCTGGGTATGAGGAACTATTACTATCATGAGTCTGGATTTTTTTTCTCTGTTATTACTTTCTGATATGTTTCCTTCATATTAGAGCAGGAAGTGATGCAGTAACCTTCATTGTAATTGAACATGCTGTGTGAGTACGTCCTCCTATACTGTCCTCATGCTGAAGCTCTCTCTCCTTTGTCTTGTTTCCTACTGATGCATCATGCCACAGTGTTTAATCAGATGTAACAGAAGTGACAAAGCAATACCTGCCATCTTTCTATGATGCTTTTAGCAAATGCGGATGATAAATGCCTCTGTATGCACCTTGAAGCGGTACTTCTGAGATGTAGTTTTCTATGTTCTCTTCCGTCTGCCTGTTTTGTGCTGGCACCTGTGGCACTGGTTGCAATAGATAAGCATGTATGTGTTTGATGTGAGTCTATTCTAGTGAAGAGGGTAACACATTTAATTTATTTGCTGAAATCACCTGCTATTTTACTCTTTAAGTGTAGCAATTGTAAGCAGTGCACAGCCTAACACATAGACAACAATTCAAATGGTGCTCTACATATTTCCATATCTTGTCAATCATGTTCTATATTATACAGCTTATAAACAAAGGGATTGTGTCTAGATCTAGGAATGTCATTGTCTCCATTTACTCAATCCTCATTAGATCAATCATTGAGTGTAATGCCCCCTTCAGCTTGTATCTATTTAGATGCCTGCAACAACTGGAATGCCCTGTGACAGCCCACCACTGGACCAGTAATCAAGGAGCCTCAATTCTCACCACTGGCAACCGCGGGGGACATATACTGTGAGGATGAAGAGGTACACACACAGTATTTCCAGATGCAGCTGTCTGCATCAACTGCAATTTCCCTTAAGTGCACACAGAGACCACAGTCAGCCCAGGGCTCTCCCTCTTTCTCCAGATACCCAATAAGACTCCCCACTGGCACAGCTATAGAGTTGAGATCTCACCTGAGTGGCCAAGCCAAGACCTCCAGCACCCTCTCCGCCCAGCCAGTGCTTTGTGTCCCTGCCCAAGTAGCTGACACACACACACCCTTTGAGGTTTGATTTATACACACACCTGGGAAAGGCTTGCACAGATTTACTAGCTATGCCCCCCCTTTTGCCCAGGCTATAAGGTAGTTATCACTGCTACCAGTCTACTCCTTATCAGCTACTTTAAGTCCCTTAACAAAGGGTGTCCAGTCTTACTGTGTAATGTTACTATTAATACAAATGGTAGTTTGACCAAGAGCAAGGTTATTAGGAGAGATCTACACAGTGTCACCAAATAAATATGAAAGACCTCAGAACTTAAATATCTCTACACACCTCAGCCACAATGAAAGTTTTAAATATATTTAACAATAAATAATAAAAGAACAAGACAATATTACATGTATATTCACAGTGACATCAGAGTTCAAAATCACAGGAAATATTTAAAGCAAAATTGCAGGATAGTCTTAAATAAATAAAACTATCTAAATTAAGCTTCACTATACTCCTGACTGTATCTAACAGAATTATACTGTTCCCTAGAAACTTACACAGCAAGGCAGATGTAGTAAATGGAACTTCTAGTTGTTGTCAGGTCAAAGATAGAAATCAGAATGCTTTGTCTCTCTCTGAGACCACTGAAATTAATATCTCAAATATTACTGTTGGGCTAGCTTGCAGAATGACATAATTTCTTGTCATCTGACATCTGGTCCCCAGGACCAAAACAACCATTGATGGTGACTGGTAGCATTTAGCATCTACCTGTAAAAAGATAGACAAGGGCTTTTAGTCAGATCTTTGGCAGATGCTAGAAGTCATAAAACAATAAAACACTTCCAGACAATACAGAAAGTTCCCTAGTATAGACATTCTGTCTCTAGCTGCCTTAAAGTAATTTAATTTCAACTATTTTTCTGAAGTTTTGCTGGAATGAAGTTAACCTTCTGTGTTCCAGTTTCCACTGTTAAAATACATACATTTAAACAGCTGTAATAGTGCATGTACATATCTGTTCTATTCCAGTAAGGTGCACTATGTATACATTTCAAGCACTTTGCAAAAATCTTTTTTCAATACACATGTCTGTACAAACCTAGCTTGTTATATATACATGATATACAGATCTAATACATTTGTAACACAAGCATCTTATATGAATCATGTTGATATTCTCAAATGACATATAATTATTTACAAAATTCCAGATAGTTGGTCTGGCAGTATCTCCCTTTGTCACATGCCACAGAGGTATCTTACTTAAAAGGAAAAAAGGCTTAAACAATATGTCCTACATGGACAGACCGAAAGCCCTGTCACTATACTCAGTATCCTACAGACTGCTAAGAGGTGACTTGTGTCTGGTATACAAGGTATCTTCCAACCCATTACTGATGAATTTACAGAACATCAAGAGATGGCAATGTATAATTGGGATTCCTGCCTTTTCCAACTCATTTCTGCATGTTCCTGTTACTCAAAAGTTATTTTAGTTCAGAGATGCTTACATGGTATGTCAAAGCCAAATGCAGGTAGGCAGTGCCTAAAATGGAGGGCTGTGGTAAGTTTGCATAATTTAGGGCTGATTTACAACTGTGTTATACAAATGAGGCTCAGACATACTGTTTTTTTTTATGAATCATATCGTAGTGTAAGTGTGCATCTGTCTTATAGATGAAAGTGCAGCTGACTTACTAAACATGCATACATACATGCACACATACATACATACGTGCACACATACATGCATGCACGCACACAAACATGCATACATGTTCTTCCACATATGACTAAAATGCATTGAGAGGACTGTAATATGCAGGTCTGTGTGTGCTTCTGTGAAGGATTGCACACTACTGTAATCAATGATGATCGTTGTTACTCGGCTAATTTACATTGTGATGTAGTGCCACTCTTTGCCGATTACTCTTGCACTTCTGTGAACTACAGGACAACGAATAACATCCCTTATTTATAAATAAGTCAACAAAGTTGTTAATAAAGTACCCCTTTCATTCCCAAAGATATTGCCCTTGGAAGGAAAAAATTGCATAACCATGATAAAAGTTAAAAATCACATGCCAAAAAAAAACAGTTATTTTTCCAACTGAAATTAACTGGAGAACTTTTGAATAACCCCACTAAATTGTGTAGGGGAAGAAGGCAAGCTAACTAGTTTGAGGTTTCAGTTAGACTTGGAAATTAGAAAAAAAATATTGGATTATAAGAGTAGGACTTTATGGGAGATGATAAAACATGGTTTTGCTTAACAGAAGTAATTGTGTTAGCTTTAATAAGAGAGTTATCACTCTGAATAATGTTCCTTCTTTCTTATTTTCCTTGTGGACACTTAAAGATGTTCGATGATTTCAAGTAAAACCAGGCCTTAACAATGTCAACTTATGATTTATTAAAATTATAATTATCTGGTATGGCCTCTTGCTATTTTATTTAATTTTTCATTTTTAGGAGCATTATTTTCTTCCTGATGCAAGCATTCTGTAGTAACTTCACTTTATAAAAAGAACAGTGAAGATGAACATAACAGTTACAAACCAGTTACTCTTCTAATGGAAAAAATTGTAAATGAATGACTATCCTGAAATCAATCAGTTCAAGAGATTTTCAACAAAGGTTTAAACAAAAATATTATATAACTATTACTGCTCTGATGCCATTGTTATTTTGAATGAATGACTCCTGTATCTTTGCTGATTATTATAAAGCCTTAGATTCTTGTAATCATAATGACAACTCAGTATCCTAAAAATAGTTTGACTACTTCTTCTTCTAATAGTTTGACTGCTCAAGTGATAACATTTTTGTGGTTGTCATCCTGCTTAACTGGCAGAACTAATGTCATTAAGGTTAGGGGAACCTACTTCTCTTGTTTTTGATATAGAGCCAGTGTTCCCCAGGGACCTCTATTCGGTCCAGTATTCTTTATTATTAAATACTTTGAATTATTAGAGTTGGTCTAAGTTCAAGATTTTTTGGAATACAGAATACAAACAGAAAAAGTTCATAGCCATTCATTGAGAATTAACATGCAGAAAATAGGGAAATATGTTTCTCCTGTCCCCTCCTTAATATCTTGTATAATGATGGTAGTTCTTTTATTGGGTCATGGATATTTTGTTAACTAAGAGTTGATATTGACAGCCTTCTAAAGTTTGATGCTTATACTGGCTTTTTGGGCAATATACCTTTGTGGCTTATTTCAGCCAATTTTCAGCTGAGGCCTGGGGAGAAATGCTTCAGACGCATGTCTTTGTAATCTGGGAGGAAACCAGAGCACCCAGAGGAAACCCACACAAATGCAGGGAGGACATGCAGACTCTGCATAGAAGGCATGCCAGCCAAGAACTGAACTGGAGAACGTCTTGCTGTAATTCGACAATGCAAACTGCTGCACCACTGCACCGTGTTGATTAGACAAACTATACAAGGTTATGATGTACTCTGCTAAAGAAATCAACATTTACTACATACATTTCCGCTGCCATAATCATGTTTATAATTTGGTACAATTTTCTGGCTGTGGACAGATGTGTTTTTAATCTAGAGGTTATTGATTATTCTATGTTAAGGTTCAGATGTAATGTTCCTTTAAGAACTATAAGCGCTTATCATTATCTGGTAAACCTTCTGTAGGTGCAGAATAAAATAGTTAACAGGTATTTTATTTAACAAGCTTTACCTCAGGCAACTCCCTTACTGTATCATAAGCTGTTTACTGTATCATAAGTTGTTTACATTTTCTTGTGGTAAGAATACTCACTCCAACGTATATTATCCTTGATTTGTGTTTTTCTAAGAAAACAAAACTCAATATTCCTTATGTTTTAGGGCTACTCTATTATCTAAATATGTATGAATATATGATTGCTCCTTCACTGCGGTGGTGGTGCTGCGGTAGCGTTGTTGCCTCATAGCAAGACGTTGTCCCGTTCGATTCTCAGCTAGTGCGTCTTCTGTGTACAGGCATACGTGAATGGGGTGCGCCTTCGTTGAAGGTTGTGCATCAGGGCTGGTAACCCGGTACGTAAAGATCCACTGCAATCATTAGCAGACCGGAGTTTCGCTGTGGCGACCCCTAACCTCTAAAAGCAGAAAGACACAAACAAACAATATGATTGTTCCTTCATTTACCAACCTGTTGCAACATTGAAAAAAAACAAAAACAGCAAACTTTTTAGATTGAATCTGAAAAGACTGAATCAGGAAAAAAGGAATAAAAAGCAATATTTGTTGCAGGGAGTCCCACACACTATGTATATGATATATATGGGTCTACTTTAGAACAAAAAAAATGTAACTTACCTAAAACCCATATCACAGAGACAAAAAGACTGACAGCACCAACACACTGAACTCCCAGAACATCGACTTTGCACTCCAGGTAAGCAACCTCTCAGCCATCTGAAACAAACACGTAAATGGAAGAAAACCAAACCCACCCATGTGGGGGGGCTTCATCCCCCCAGACCCCCTAACTAAATATACTAACTCCAAGATTGCATGACCATGGGGGTAAGGGGCAAAGTTGAGCAGGATGGCCAAGCGGTTACTTACCTGGAGTGAAATGTCAGTGTTCTGGGATGTTGCTGTGTTGATGCTGTTGGTCTTTTCATCTCGGTGATATGGGTTAAAGGTAAGTGAAATTTCTTTGTTCTAAAGTAGACCCATATATATATATATATATATATATATATATATATATATATATGTATATGTATATATTCTCCAAGATCAGACAATATTTATATCAATTCTGAGATCACACAACAGTTTTTGATCTTTTGCAGTTTGAATTTGCAGTTCTTTGATCATTTGAAGATAGGTGTGTTTGTATATGTGATATACACAGGCAAATTAGTTATAATTATAGGGAATAACTGTAAGAAAATGACTGACGCTCAAGTCTGGCTTTGCAAGATTATTTGATTTGTGCAAAGTAACATGGAATAATTTAATGTTCAGCTACTGACACTGTGGATCAAAGTTGAAATTGCGTGCATGGTCATTTATTTTTATCACGTCTGAAATGCAGACAGAAGTGTCTATAACTGTTTGGTAGTCTGAGCTGTCTGGAGGTGAAATTAGCTGACCCTATTACCATTTGCTCAGTTTAAATAGTCACTGGTTTGGCTTTGTGAGATAAGAGTGTATGAAGTAAGATGGAATGTTTTATTATAGTGTCCTTTATTTATTTATCACACTCTGATGTTTGAAGTATACACTGTAAAATAGATGCTAATCATGGGTATGGAGGCCCCCTGTGGACACAAGTGATATAAAACTGTTGTTATTTGATCATTGTTAAACAGTAGTGGTGTGACAGGAATACAGCCAATACATTTGCTAGATCAGTGCAAAGATAGTATTACTGCATGTATTTGAGGGGTGGTATTTAAAATTAACAAGTTGACCATAATTAATCTCACTTTTCATCACAGACTATTGTGTACTATAAGTTGCTACATTTGGTAGTCTGGCATGAGCAGGATGTGTGCGGAAGTAACTGATGATTGCTACAGTGGCACAGAGAAGGTTTAGTTCTTGGATGTGGCATCTCCTGTATGGTGTCCACATGCCTTCTATGTATCTGTGTGGGTATACCCATGTGCTCTAGTTTCCCCAAAGACAATGGCATAGCTGAACTGGTGTTCCACCAATATACTGGTAGGTAAGAATGCAGAGTGAGTGTGTGTTTGTGCATGTGTGTTTGGCCCTGAAAAGTCATACCTATTACAAGATGCTCAACATCAATATGCATGCAATTGTGTGAAAATCAGATAGATTGTGACAGACATGGATTGCGGGGGGGGGGGGGGGGTTTGAAAAATAATACAGGCTCTTTGCAGACCATTTTAAGCCTAGCCAATTTTTCTTTTGGTGCTTGAATTAACCTATCCAATATGGTGTTAATTTGGCCTTATTCATCCACAGTTGATAACTGTATGTTATCCAGGTGAGAATCACAATCATGCTATAGATAATTTATGGTGGTCCATGCATAGGATAATGGATTTTCAAGCTGCTTCTTTCCATTAGTAGTACAGGCAGTCCTGGGGTAAATTTTCTGTTACCCATCCATAGATACAAGCTGCACTTGAATATGGACAGATAATATGCTTTGTTTTACATGGATGAGGAGTCTGTTCCAGAGCAGCAGTATCCTCTACAAGATGTGCCCGTCCCTCCAAACCACTCTGTTGATGTAGAAGAAGTTTTAGACCCCTTAACCAAGTAATTCTGATGCCTTTTGACTTGGACACTTTACAGCAGCTTGTAAATATTTAATTAAAGTCTTGCAAAAATTTGCCTCTTGTAATCATCATACTCAATAGTTCTTATAATTCCAGTGGTGGGGAAAATGAAAATGATGAAGTGTATTAAAACTGAAAGAAACGCATTTGAAAGATGTTCTCTTTGTATTGGTGAGGTGCTTTCAGAATGTAATCTTTTTTTATGTTGCTGGGAACTACAACTCAACAGATGCAAGTAAGTAGACAAAGGAATGAAATATATGTCTAGCATTCTACAAAGAAAACATTTACATTACTTTTACTGTTTCACACAGTATGAACAATAAATACCTTCTTACCTGTAACCAGGAGTGGCTGAGTGCTTTATCCACGCTAAATCTTTTTCTGATTTTTACTTGAAGCAAGTTGTTTATCAGATCAATGGCTGCAGAGAAAAGCAAAGATGAAAAATCTGCTCATATCTCTAAGCACATCAGTTATATGCTCTGAGTATCTTTTAGTGGGCATAGCATTGACATTCACTCCACGTTAGAATGTTGTACTTTCAGAAAGCCAGTCTTTACTTGATATTTACTGCCACCTGCTGGTTGCTGCAACAAATGACACTTTTACATTCCTTACTGAATTTTGCTGTTACTGATAATGTCTTTAGCTACTTCAGCTGAATGCTTATGTTGATATTTTTAAAGTTAAAGGAAAAATACTTTTTCCTGGAATTAATATAGAATGGCTATCCATCTAAGGTGCTGTCTGCCAACAGCAGATAGTATAATTACTGCTCTGTGACTGGCACCTGTGCATCAGTTAAGAAATAAGACAAATAAGGTTATATAATAACATCATCCCTATTGTGACGTGAAGCACAAATTAAAGCTAAGCACTCCAACCTCCCTATGACTATGTTTAGAATACACTCAAACTTAGGGTACCTTTTATTTTTCTTTCTATTTCAGATGACAATAAATGTATTTTCATCATCATTATTATTTTGGTACTTCAGTTTTACAGTGGTACATGCATCACAGTGATATTATTTTGCCTGCATAAACTAATGTTTTGTGAATCTAGACAGTCATTGCAGCATTGATGTTAACCTTTTCATTGCTTCTTTGAGATCAGAAATTAAAATAAACATTTTGTAAGAATGCTTTGCATATATTAAATTTACTCACACACACACACACACACACACACACACACACACACACACACACACACACACACACACACACACACACACACCTTCTGTAACTGAGGGAAATGCTATTGTGCTGTATACTATATTTCATCTACAATAACTCCTAAGCATTACTGATCAGCACCACATCTACGGTAAGACTGAATAATCTTACACTATGATACCCATCGTAAAGGCACTAAAACTATGTTGTAAAGGACAACCTGAAGTATTTTTTATGCAGGACTCGGGGCATACCAGTTCATTTAGAAATTAATAAGGTTTAAATGTTTTCCAGTTGCCAAGATTTCTAGAAGTGTGTTACTCTAGTCTGCTCTCCATGATGAATGCATTGTTGTGGTTGCATACACTTAGGGCCTATTACATCTTCATGAATTTGGTCCAGGAAACTGCTTCAAATTCTATTCTCAATATTACTAGCCATTAAGTAGTACTGATGAAAACAAAACAATGTAGTAATGTACTTTTCACCTTCAAGCTGTAAATCGGGAAACGTGCCTTAATTTATTTATTTATTTATTGATATTTGTTGACCGGGAAAGTCCACTGGGTCAGAAACCCGTTTTCAGTGGAGGCCCGGGAAGCAAAGCTCTACAGACATTGTAATGTCCCACATGAAATAGAAGGGTCTATATTATATGCTTAAAGAGACTTTTCTTCGAACATATAATCATTGATACTTAAAGATCGAACGCTCTAAAGTGCGAACGGCCACATCCGCAAATTTTTTCCTTGAGGATAAAATTCACGGGGCCATACACAAAAAACACAAACTGGGGGCCCGGGGGGGGGCTTCACCCCCACATCCACCAACATGGGGGCTATGCCCCCCACACAACTGAAACTAAATATACCAATGCTGATAACGCTCTATGTTGTGGAAAAGGGCAATTCCCGATAATGGCCAAATTATTTTTTTCCTGGGGAAATATAGACTCAAAATAGAGAGTTAATACAGAGCTATACATACAGTACACAGGATAGATACATTGGTACAAAGTGAATTTAGAACATTTAAATATTATTACACTGTAAAGATACAGAGTAAAATACTATTTTTCAATTACATAATGTAATCATAAGTGTAAATACAATACTGTAAGTTGGAAAATTAGTAATATAAAGAGGAAGATGTCACATTCAAACTGAGTACTTCAGGTGCTCTCAGATAACACAAGGAATATTTCCTTACCTCAGATTTGTCTTCTAAAAAATACATATCTATTCATTAACTTAAATTCTTTAATTTTATTTTTATTTTCCTTCCTAGCCTTTCCATTATTTTCTTCTCAGTCTCCTTTCCCACCGTCTCCTTTTCCGTTTGGTTAACCCTTATTTCCGTTTCATTTCTCTCATCACATATCTATTGATTTTTGTCTTTTCACTTCATTTTTCATGAGTACAGCCTTCAAATGAGAAGGGCTTGAGGAAAATCTTACCAGCCAACTCACACAGACATTTACCATAATTGCGATTTCCCTGACATGCCCCTTGAACACTTATAAAATTAGGATAAACTAATTTCATGAGTACAGTTTCTCCATCAGACAAATGCAGATCTGAACTTTGTATGAAAATAACAGAAACACTACAATTTTAAAGCAAAATCAATACTGCTGCATTACTGGCTTTGGAGTGCTGAAAACAGTAGGTGAGATCAGTTTATAAATGCATTCTTATTGTAAAACTGTTTCTGTAAGACATGCTGTGATCATTTATGGCACTACTTTCCCTGACGAATGCATGTGTGAACTTGCTAACCTTCCAGTGAAGTCTCTCCCCAGAGATCAGAGGGGTACATAAATGCAGCGTTCTGTATTTGATCATGGATGTCTTCTTCCTCATTGAAGGGGAATGTGCCACTCAGACTGACATAGATTATAACGCCAACCGACCACATGTCTAAAGAGCGGTTGTAACCTCGACTTCGGATAACTTCAGGTGCAAGGTAAGCTGGGGTTCCAACAACCGAACGCCGAAAAGACTTCTCCCCAATAATACGTGCAAACCCAAAATCACATAATTTCACCTGAAAAGTAATTTCAAAGAGTATTACTTTAATATATATTTTTTAATATGAAGTTTATTTTATTTATTTATTTTACATTTGTTTAACAGGAACGTCTGACTGGATGCATGTCCTTTTTCAGCAGAGGCCCAGGGAGAAAAGGTCCACATTAAACATACAGAAATATATCAGTAGTATACATAGGACAAAGAAGTTATATACTAGCTTAGCCACAGCCGGACAAACAGCTATACATAAAAGCTAATTAATGGATTACTAACGTTACATGATACATGATAAGTTTTAACCAACTCAATAAGAATCAAAAGATTAAAAAGAAACTAGAGAGACATTATATCATTATACATATCTGTGTAAATAGAGAGACAATATGACATTACATGTTTCTGAATATAGTTTACAAATAAATTGCGATGTCTAGTTCTTACCTAAAGTTCTTACCTCAAACAGCAATTTAACATATAGTTTGATTACTTTTACATGAATACAAATGTGCCTATGTCACAAGTGATAACTCAATAAAGGTGTTTACAAAAATAGCGCCTTTCCTTTCTCTCCCGTAAAGAAACAGTGCTCACCTACAGGACATGCAGATTAAAATGACATCCAGTCTCCCATGCTTCAGGCTATATCCATGTAAAAGGACTTGATCTTTCAGTAACATATACGTATTTTTGCTTTCAGTTTCAATATCTTTTATTTATAATAAAAATAGGAAAGTAGCATCTTTGCTGCAATTATTTCATTTACTTGCAAGTTGTATCACATTTATAACTGTGATTCTAAAAAGCAGACTGTTTAAAGCATAAACACACTTATGGCTTGATGGTAGCAATAAACAACCTGAAATCTCAAACATGCATCTTTAGTTATAGCAAATAGGAAGACATACAATGTAGTTCTTGTTACATAAGCTTAATTAACAGTAGATCTTCAAGGAATACTTACTGTAACAGAAAATTTTAACATTTGGGTTATATCCTGCCTTACCGACATTATCTGTGGCCTAAAACCTCCAAACCTGTGGCTTCCTTGTTTGTAGACCAAATCAGGCTCAGGTAACCTACTGGTGGATAAAGAATGAACGCTCAGACTCTAGCTGCCCAAGGTTAAAATCATTGACAGTGGAGATCCTCCATAGGAAATCACTGTCAGCGAGTTGTTCTAGAAATGATCCCCTTTTGGGGGAATTTCCCCCTTCTTTGAGACAGTGCATCTGTGAAGATGGTACATAAATATATATATGGGTCTACTTTTCTTTATCAAAATTACATTATTTCAAAAAAAAGTACGAACCCACTTCTGTGAAAGTGCACTTTCGCGAAAGCCGATTCACTGAATCGGCTAAATAAACAAAATAACTATTCAAAACACAGTTTTGTACGGCGGCAAGCCCCCCTGCATCCCCATGTGGGAGCCCCTGCTACTTAAATATACTAACTCTGAGATCACACTACAGTGGAGAAAAGGATATATTTCCTTATCCCCACTGTACCATGCTTCGATAAATCGACTTTCGCAAAAGTGCACTTTCGTTGAAGTGCACTTTCGTGGAAGTGAGGTTGTACTTTTCTTTTTCGAAATAATGAAATTTAAATAAAGAAAAGTAGACCCATATATATATATATATATATATATATATATATATATGTGTATATACACACATATATAAAGAAAAATGTATAACCGTCAGCAGAAAAAACTCACTGTATATGATGGACCTGCCAGCGAGATGTCAGAGCTACAAGATTCTAAAAAAAACTTTTATTAAATGAACTTCACTTAAAATGTTAAGTGCTTTCATCCACCTCAGTGTTTGTAGACTTCCTCAGAACCTACAAAAGCAAATATAAAATGTAAAACAACCATACAAGAGGGGAAAAAAATTGAAGAACATCTGTTAGAATCAGACACCACGGGATGATACATCAACAAGTTGCATGAGAAAATGTGGGTTGTGTAACCAGTGTCACTACATTTTAGAAGGAAATGCTATAACATTGATTTCACCAAAAATGGTTATCTATTTAGCAGACTCCCTCCAGTAACTGTGCATCCACAGGAGTTATATATATTGCTATTTGCAACCCATGTGGAACCTTCTACATAGAGAAGATGGAAAGGTCCCTAAACAAACACATGCATGAAGACCTTTATGAACAGCTTTATGACATCCATAGGATGAATGACAATTCACTGATTTTAAACATTTGGGTTTGCGATACTGGAAAAGGTAACACCCAATCCTGGGGTGGGGGTGGGGGGCTTGAGAAACAATTTTAGAATACAGAGAACTAAGTTGGCAGCTTCGGTTAAATTTCCCAGCCCCCCCCCCCCAGGTTTAAATGAAAATGTATGCATTAACAGTATTTGAAAATTTAAAGCTATGGATTTGTAGTAAAGAAATGGGAAGACAAACTTTAAGGTAGTTTGGGAGACACATTACACTATAGGATCTATAAATATAAACATAAACAATTTTACTGGATGTGTATTGCTTGAAACCCTATTAGAGATTTATTGTTCATATATTTGTATGTTTTAAGCCAGTGAAAACTGGGAATAGTACAACATGTAAATACTTTATATTTTATTATTTATATTTTTATTTATTTATTTATTTATTTTATTTGACTATGTATGGTTCCCCACGAGGTTCAAAACCATTTAGTGACATTTTATTAATAGTTACAAGATATGTAGAATGTTTGAATAGTTATAAAATACACATGGATTGTGCCACGTTTTAGTTAGACTTATGAGAACAATGGTATTTTTGACGGTAATATACCTTTAAGGAACAAGATTTCCTGGATGATGTACGTTTGTATAGCATTCAAACTGAGGTGGTTGTTTTACATTTTGTATTTGCTTTTATAGGTTCTGAGGAAGTCCATGGACACTGAGGTGGATGAAAGCACTTAACATTCTAAATGAAGTTAAAGTTTTTGTAGAATCATGTGGCTCTGACGTCTCATTGGCAGGTCTATTGTATCCAGTTTGTATATATAACTTCAGGGGGTCTGGCCATTATTCAGCAGTTTGAAGATTCTGATCCTCAGTGCATTTCGCTTCGTCCACTCATAGCGGAAGTAGCAGGCTCATACTGATGGATATTAAATAGGTGTGTTTCACTGGCGCACATCCTCTTTAGTTGTCCGAGACAGGACTCCTTACAGAAAAGGATGGATGGGCTGGACAGATAGCTCTATTATATGTTAATAAACATGCATGAAACTTAGGTGCCAAGAAAAGTAGTATGTATAAATGAAGTAACCTATTACCATTGCATGACTGACTGTAGTCTAGGTAAAGAGCCTTTTAAACCTTGAATAGAATAACAGTACTGATAAAATGATTATTGAGGAAAAGCTTTCTTATAACAAGTACTATAAAATAAACAAAATTATCCACCTTGGACATGATGGAATTTGTGTTTAGAAACACTGTCCTAGAATAACAGGTTGAAGCAAAAGTCTCATTTAGCCAACCAAGCATTCTGGGAAAAAATCTTTACCAAACTGTATGACCATTTTTTACCTGTGTGCCATCATGTATCCCACCATTTCAAGGGAAAACCCAGCAACCACAAAGAAAAAGTTATGCAAAGTTATTTATATATATATATATATATATATATATATATATATATATATATATATATATACCATGTTTCAGTAGATGACAAACAAAAATCCACATTATCTGGTCTGGTATCTCCTCCTTATAATAGATGCTATTGCACACTAGTATTCACTAATGTAGCCATTGTTGGATAGTCCTGGCTACAGCCATAAACACTCCATTCAAACAAAACAAAAAAAAAATGTAATATGGAGTGTTTATTGTGTTTTCCCGTTGTCTCTTTTGGTTGCTTTTTTCTTGCGCTGGATACATAATCGGTTCTGTCATGCTGATTACTATGGTATGACATTGGACATTATTTCTGTTGTATTACCAACACAGTGTAATAGGATGAAAAATGTCATTATATATAATGCTAGTTTTACACACACACACACACACACACACACACACACACACACACACACACACACACACACACACACACACACACAATTCATATTTGGGAGGATGTATTCAGTTTATCATGCTATCGCCCTGAATGTTTCTGACAGTGATGCTCAATGCCTTTTGGAATCTGCCCAGAAATTATGCCTATGCATCTTGGATAGAAAATGTCACAACTGACCCAATTAGGAAGTTATTCCATTTTATTCTATTTCATTTGATTTTGGCATATTGTATGCTTTTTATGTTTTTTATTTTATATATTAAATATATAGGATGCATTTTACATATGTTCTACAATTTTATACACATTTCATATTTTTATATTTACCATTGTAGAAACTCTGCATCTACATTTTTATGCTGTTTTTATTACCACTCAACAGTGTTTTTTCAGGGTTTTACTGTGGTTTACTAAGGGGTTAACAGTGGCTGGGTTAATTTGTGATGGTGTGATTACTGCAAACTGACTCCATTACCAGTTTAGGGAAGTATAAAATGTGAGGGAATTGAATGTTTGGTTTTCACATCTGATGAAGTCCATTCTGGATGAAAATGCTGTTGTGAAGGTTGTGTTAATGTATTAAAATTGTTCGTTATTTCAGCCATCAGTGGACATTTTCATTTCAACCTCCTGTTAGTGCCTGGTTTTGTGTTTTACTATTACCTTTTGAAAACTGGCTAAATTGTTATATAATAATATACAACTGTTCTGTAGTAGCTCTAATAAAATACATTTCCATAACACATTTGGCTTTCCTTGCTACTCATTGGTTTAAAACTCACTTATCCCCCCATACTTCCTGAAGGAAACAGTGACAGACTTATTTACACAAAATGAGATGACACAGGAAAAACACTGCATGTCACAGCCAGGTGATTATACTTCAGTGCATTCAGTTAATCATTATATATAATAGCAATTATACAATGATGGCTCATTAGTATTCAAAAATGTGCACTCTGATTGGTCAGTTCAACCAGTGTGCTAGTTGTAAATCAAGCATATACCAAAAGAAAAAAGTCCAGTCACTGAAGTGCAACCAGACTTTCATCTAGTAGCATATGCTATGAAAGTATACATTTCAAGTGTCCAGATTTTCACAATGTCCAATATTTTGACACATATTTCAGGTCTATCCCTTAAAAATGTGTGTTTTTTCCAATGAAACACTGAGGAGTGAGGTCATCAAATAATGACAATGCATTTCAGTTTCAGAATTCCTACCCTTCAGGGAGTGCATGATAGCATAAATCATGTTATTTTAGCAGCTTTCTAAATTTATTAGTGCAACAATTACACTAGGGATCTTTGTCCCCCATTATTTAAGGCTTTGCTAAGAGGTCAAGAGATATGTATGGAGGGCAGAGCAAATACAAGGAAAATCAGGTACGTACTGCAAAAACTAAAGAAATGTACTCTATTTTCCTTGTATTTTTGCCCTCTCTCTCTCTCTCTCTCTCTCTTCTAAGTCAAGAAATATTGACTTTCTGGATGTTTGTTTGATTTTAGATGGGAACGTTCGTATTAACACCGAATTGTACAGAAAGGAGTGCTGGAGGAATACGCTCTTACATTGTTCCAGAATGTACCCAACACATATTTATCATACAGTTATGAAGAGTTAGTTCTTACTGTTGTCTAGACTCCATAGTGATGGAGCTAAGTTCAGGAATGCAGCTGATGATATATCAAAAGTTTTTGTTGCCAGGGGTTACTCTTTTAATGAGGTGCATAAGCACAAGGACAAGGGTTCTCTCCTTCGTTCAACAGATGGGGCCCCATATTTTTTTGAGAGAAGTTGGACAAGGATCTTAGGGGACCTGTACATGTACAAGAAGTGCTGAAAGAGTGGCATGAATGATCCTGACTTACTCCAGCAATGTGCATAAGATCTGTGATGTTATTACTAAGAACTGGTCCGTCCTGCATTTGGATGACCATATTAAAGGAACTGTTGGAAATAAACCTATCTTTAACTTTCGGAATGCTAAATCCCTGAAAAGGCAGCTATGTTACAGACCTCCTATTGATAGATTTAATTCTGTTCCCGGGTTTGATAAGTTTGGCACTTTTCCTTATTTGTCCTGCAAAGCCTGTAAATACATCTCCAGAACAGATTCTTTTTGTCACCCCCAAACTGGCTTTGTTTACAGATTTAAACTGAGCTAATTGTAAAACCCAGAAATTAGTGTATCTTGCTACTTGCACCAAATGTTATCATTTTTATGTTGGCCAGACTAACATGCAGTTTAGAGATAGAATACTGAACTATCTTAATGATATTAGGTTGAAAAACTCAACTAACGTTCTTGCTAAGCACATCATGAATTGCCCAGGACATTGTTTTAAATGTTTTGCTATACAACTAGTATTTAAGGGCAAAATGGAGGCGACATTGTGCATAGCACAGAGATGGCCGAAATTTGTTTTAAATTTTATGCTATACAACTAGTATTTAAGGGCAAACAGGGAGGCGACATTGTGCATAGCACAGAGATGGCCGAAATTTGTTTTAAATTTTATGCTATACAACTAGTATTTAAGGGCAAACAGGGAGGCAATATTGTGCATAGCACAGAGATGGCCAAAATTTGTTTTAAATTTTATGCTATACAACTAGTATTTAAGGGCAAACAGGGAGGCGATATTGTGCATAGCACAGAGATGGCTGAAATTTGTTTTAAATTTTTTGCAATACAACTAGTATTTAAGGGCAAACAGGGAGGCGGTGCATAGCACAGAGATGGCCGAAATTTGTTTTAAATTTTATGCTATACAACTAGTATTTAAGGGCAAACAGGGAGGCGATATTGTGCGTAGCACAGAGATGGCCGAAATTTGTTTTAAATTTTATGCTATACAACTAGTATTTAAGGGCAAACAGGGAGGCGATATTGTGCATAGCACAGAGATGGACGAAATGAGATGGATAGTGAAATTACAAGCTGATAGACTACCCGGCTTCAATGGGGTTGTCTCTTTAAAGCTGGCATTGAGAGCAAGCAAATTACTTCATTCATTGGCCTATTAAGGGATTGGCTGGATGAATTTGTGCAGAGCTGATAGATCTAAATTCTCCTGTCTGTGTGCAGAGTTGGAATCTATTCCCATCTGATATTCCAAACTGATAAGTACACTTTTTGCAACTCAATTTTCACTGTGCTGTATTTATATATTTGTTGTATTGTTTCTGCCTTTTGTTGTCTGCACTATGTTTTTTCTCAGGTAGCTCAGAAGCTAGTTTCAGGTGGGGGGGGGGTTGTTGAGCCAGACCACATATTAGCTGTTAGTCATTGCCTGAGGTGTATTTTCTGTGTTGTAATTCCAGTACAGACTGCATTTTTGTGAATTTGTGCAGAGCTGATATATCTAAATTCTCCTGGTTGTGTGCAGAGTTGGAATCTATTCCCATCTGATATTCCAAACTGATAAGTACACATTTTGCAAATCAATTTGCACTGTGCTTTATTTATATATTTACTGCATTTTTTCTGTCCTTTGTTGTCTGCACTGTGTTTTTTCTCAGGGTAGCTCAGAAGCTAGTTTCAGGTGGTGGGGTTGTTGAGCCAGCCTACATCCTAGCTGTTAGTCATTGCCTGAGGTGTATTTTCTGTGTTGTAATTCCAGTACAGACTACATTTCTGTGAATTTCTGCAGAGCTGATAGATCTAAATTCTCCTGGCTGTGTGCAAAGTTGGAATCTATTCCCATCGAGTTGAAATCTATTCCCATCTGATATTCCAAACTGATAAGGACACTTTTTGCAACTCAATTTGCACTGTGCTGTATTTATATATTTGATTTATTATATATATTTGCTGTATTGTTTCTTTCCTTTGTTGTCTGCAACAGTCTGCATCTGTTTGTTTGTTCTGATTTCCTGCCAAGGAGTGTATCATATAACTGATTTAGTTTCTCACCCCCACTCCCTATTGGTATCTTGTTCTTATACTTGGTGGCTTTGCAGTTGCCTTCCCCTGCTGTGGATTTCATCCGGGACACTCCTCCTGGTTTAGTGTCGTTGGCTCATTCTGCCTAATACAGAGGGAGCATTTGGGGGGGGGGCCCACTTGATTTCTTGACCTTGAGTTGTCTTCTGCTCCTCCCTTCTCCCTTTCCACTCTACTGAAAAAAAATTCTAAGCTTGTTTCCTGCCTTTCCTGTAACTAGTCTAGTCCAGATACAGATTTGCTGTATGCAGGACTGTTTGTAAGCTTCTGAGCCCCCCAAGCTTTTCTGTGTTGGAGGGGAAGCCTTCTAGCTTATCAGTGGGAGTGGTAAGCACTAGGTAGCCTATCTACCACAAGAAAGGTGGTTTCTGGCCCAGAAATTATAGTTTATTGGCCGTTTGGGCAGTTTTTCTACCTCTTTCAACTTTCTGGTTTAAAAGCCCACATTTGCACTTGTTTCCTACCTTTCCTGTAACTAGTCTAGTCCAGATATAAATTTGCTGTATCCTGGACTGTTTGTAAGCTTCTGAGGGGTGCCAAAGTCTTCTCTTCAATATTTCCCTTAGATCTGCTAGTTCTCTCCTCTCCTGCACTTTTACTAGCATATTAGTCTAACACTTTATCCAACTTCTTGTAGCAATTATTGTAGCACACAAAATTGCTACCAGCAGTAAATGTTCTACAAGGAAACAGCTCCAGTACTTCTTATTAATGCCCACCCCTCCAGGCATGTCTAAAGGTCAGTTGTGCTTTCACCTATTAACCTGGTGAACTTGGGAATCCTGAGGCAATGTAGCAACTGCTTCATGTACACTGATAATCCTCTCCTCTTACCTGCCAACATTCAGACTTGCGAGAAATGCACTTATATATCCAAATTGGAAGACATGCACTCTCCAGCCAAGACTGGAATAGCTGGTCAAGAGGAGAAGGTCAACATCACACGGAACACATAGCCTTCCAGAACACACACCAGCACTGCCTTCACATAAGTGCACAAACCATACACCCACCTTCATGGAGGCTCTCAATAAAAATCTCCCCAAAGAGGAGAGACCTCCAAGGCAGAAACGCACTTGACCACCACAACACAACACTAATTACGGGACACATAACCCTCCTAAACAGTTTCCAACTCAACCAAAGCCCCTAAGGCAAAACAGCATGCCCAACACACTAGTCATAGGTGACTTGATAGTGAGGCACACTGATGTCCCACTCACTAGGCTGAATAAGGGGAAAGTAGCAGTTAGCTGCCTGTCAAGTGCTAGGATCCTCCACATAATGCACGCACTCTGGTCCCACAACAACCGGTACAAATATGACTCTGTCATTGTACATGTAAGTGTGAATGACCTGAGATGTACCTCCCTGGACTACATGAAAAGAGACATGGAGGAGCTCTTGGATTATGTAGCCCCGGCGGGTATGACCCTAGCTCTGAGCAGCATCCTGCCATCACCCAGAATTATACCATAGTACAAGCAGAAAATGATTGATTTCAACAATTGGATAAGTTTCTAATGTCATTCTAAGGGGATCCAGTATCTATCTGCCTGGGATTACATGATTGACAGACCTCAATGCTTTGCCAGAGATGGTCTGCATCTGTCACTCCTGGGCTTCTGGATACTGGCCAAGGCTCTTGCCACCCCTATACTTCCTTTTTTAGGCGGTGCTCCAAAGACCAAATTACCACTGTAACAGCTACAAACAAATGCAATCTGAGGGTCATGCTGCTCAATGCTAGAAGTCTAAATCTCAAAATGCACTCACTCGAAGCACTCCTTAAAATGGAGAACATCGACATTTGTGCAGTAACAGAGACCTGGTTCAAGGCAGCAGAAAGCACCCCTGCACTATCAGGCTATAACTTATTCCACACCTGTCAGCCCCAGAACCTGGACTGTAGCTCCAAAGGTGGTGGTGTTTCCATATTTATAAAGGATGCACACACCTCCAGAATGGTAGCCCAACATAATGCCTCTGAGATACTTCAGGTGCATCTAACATTGGGTAAGACAGCGATTCAGGTTGTAGCCTGCTACAAGTCCCCAACCATGTCCCAAGACTCACACTCCATGTTCCTAAGCACCCTGGAGAATATTAGGGTCCAACCTAACACTCTCATACTGGGTGACTTCAACTACCCTTCCATTAACTTGGAAAACTACTCATGTACCAATACACTTGCCCAACATTTCCTGGAATTCATTAATTCCAGTGCCTTGGACCAGCTCGTTGTTACCCCCACTAGAGGTGGCAACATCCTTGACCTGGTCATTACTAACATGGGCGACCATTGCTCTACACCAATAGTCAACTTGTCCGTGGTTAGATCCGACCACAAGCTAATCACCTTGGAAATCCACATCCCTATCACCCCCCCACCCCTACTGCAAAGGTAACCACCATGAAAAACTTCTCCAAAGCTAACTTTGGGCTGTTAAAAACAGACAGTGGTGGCTAACTTCACAGCACCCATGCAAATGGAGAATAGTTGCATGGCCACCAAATCATACACCAATGTACTGTACGAACACGTACACAAATGCATGGATCTCACCATACCCAATAGAACCAAGACATTCTCCTCCAAAAAAAGGAAGCCAATCTGCTGGTCCCCTGCCATAAACAAACTCTACAAGAGAAGAAGGAAACTGATGCGGAATAAGGTGAAGTCCCAAGACTGGAAAAACTCCCTTAGCAGCCTCAACAAAAAGTTGAGATCCATCATCAAATCCTCTAAAGCTAGCTATGAAAACAGAATTGCAGCAGATAGTAAAGACAACTACAAGGCCTTTTATAGTTATGTAAAGAATCTCCACGGCAATACCCAGATTTGCTCTGAGCTACTGTACAATGGTAGCTCCTATACTGAGCCAACAGATATTGCCAATGTACTGGCTGACAGATTCAGTCCAACTTTACCCCCCCCCCCCCAAAAGGACCAGTCATAATACCAGTAGATTGCCAGGCACCCTGCATTATTGCTGCACAGGTTAAAACAGCACTGTCCAAGGCCAAGAATACAGCTTCTATGGGACCTGACAATATCCCTGGCTGTGTTCTACATGAACTACAGAATTAAATGACACCTCACCTGTGTGCCCTGTTCAATCACAGCCTCACCTTAGGCTTTGTCCCTACCGAATGGCGCACTGCTACAGTCATCCCTCTCCACAAAGGAGGAGTGACTACAGACCCTGGGAACTATCGCCCCATTAGCCTGATGAGTCTGATATGCAAAGCTATGGAACGCATCATCATGGACTAATAAACAAGGATATAGGGAATTTCCAAACTCTGGATCCCACACAGTTTGGTTTTGTGAAGGGTAGATCATGCCTGTTCAACGTCTTTGAGTCAGTCACCAGAGCTGTGGATGAAGGCAAGGTGGTTCATACAGCCTACATTGATCTGGCCAAGGCCTTTGATACCATTCCCCACTCAGGAATCCTAGAAAAACTCACTAAGCTAGGCATCAACCCCTATATCACTAGGTAGATTGCAAACTGGCTCACAGGTAGAAGCTACAGTGTGAAAGTAGCTGACTCCAAGTCAGACTGCCGACCAGTCATGAGTGGAGTCCCACAGGCTTTGGTCCTGGGTCCTCTCCTGTTTGGTATCTACTTCTCTGATGTCCAGGCCAACACGAAGGGACTCTGGCTAATAAAGTTTACATACAATTGCAAGTTGGGAGCTATTATTAATTCCCCAAGTGATGCTGACATCCTACAGAAAGGCCTCACTGAGATCAACAACTGGTGTCAGAACCATGGCCTTAAGCGCAATGCCAAAAAATGTGTTGTCATCCCCTTTGGGAAAAACCCGGCTCCCATGAATTACCACATTGATGTAGTTCACTGAACACAGAAGGTGTTATAAGAGATCTGGGAACACAGGTTGACAGCAACCTCTATTTTGACCACCACATTGCCACTGTGGTCATAAAGTCCTTTTATGTGGCACATCTCATTACTAAGGGTTTTGCATCCAGGAAGAAAGATGTCATTGCCTCCCTCTACTCTTCCCTCATTAGGGCAATCATTGAGTACAATGCCCCATTTGGCATGTACCTCACTAAACACCTGCAACAACTGGAGAGGCCACAAAAGTACCTCACAAAGAGAATCGTAGGCCTTAAACATTTGTCCTATATGGACAGACTCAAAAAACTCCAACTATTCTCTGTCTCATATCACCTTCTTAGAGGCGATCTCTGCTTGACTTAAAGCCACGTCTGACCCAGATCTGTTAGAAATGCTACATCTAAAGAAATCCCAATCCCTCCACACCACATGTTCCAGAGACCTCACCCTCATTACCACAATCAACAGAGCATGCTGGAGGGACAGGTTCATAACCCAGAGATTGCCCACGCTATGGAATATACTTCCCATATATGTCAAGCAGAGCACCTCACTAGCCCTCTTCAAGAGAAATTTTGATGAGTGAATGGGATAGAAAATTCACCCCACGGATCACTCCAGTGGGTTTACTCTACAGAAGCACTGGGAACTAAGGTCGGGTGGCACGATGTCAGAGTAATCCTATGGGCTGAGCTTGTAAAGACCATTAGCCTAGTACTCACCTATGAACCTACAAACCTATGAAGAGTTTCTCCTTTTTTATGGCTTGTCTTTATGTTGGAACAGTAGATCTGATGAAGGGGTGATAGCCTGAAAGCACTTATCCATTCTGTTTTATTGCTATTTTATTAAAAGTGGTTTTAAACTGGCATTGGCTGTGTTAACTGTGCCATTTTTTCTGCTTTTATTTTGATTTTAATAATTGTCAAAGTTTCTGGTGTCATTCCAGGGGAGATCCAATATCTGTCAACATGGTAGGAAATGGTCAACAGACAGACCATGTTGTTTTGCCAAGAATGGGCTGCAGACGTCCCCCTAGGCTTTCAGATATTAGCTAAAACTGTGCCCATCTTCTTAGAGTTCTTTTTAGGGAATGCCAAAAAGACAAAACTATCAACATAGTGAAAATATCTTCAAGCAGTCTTAATGTGTTAATAGTCAGTGCTAGGAATCTAAACAAGAAACTCCACACTCTTTAGTCTCTTCTCCCTTTTGAGAATGTAGACGACTGTGCTGTGGAACAGATCTGGTTTAAAGCCATATAAAGTATTCCAACAGTGCAAGGTTACAGTACCTTCCACACTTTCAGACCAACAATAGCACAGACTGAGACCAAAAGTGGAGGTGTCTCACTCTATGATAGCAATAAAAATACTTCCAGGTTGGTTAAATAAGATGATACCATGGAACTCATCCACATGCAAGTCACCATAGAAAAGGTCTTCACCATATCATGGCTAGCTACATGTCACCATCTATGCAGTCTCACAGCTCTTACGTAACCCTACTAGAGGCACTCACCATCCAACTAAACACCCTATTCATGGGTGAATTTAACCACTCTTCTACAGACTGCAAAACCTATACTGCTTCAAACTCATAGACAAGATGCTTCCTAAAGTTTAGCACAAAACCTTGGAACAGATAGTGCATGTCCCAGCCGCGGGATCAACCATACTGGATTTGGAACTCACAAACATTGGAGAGAGCTGACCCCCCCCCCCCCATGACAAGTCCTCATTAGTGAAGAAGGATCACAAAGTTGTCTCCTTTGAAGTAAAAATCAACCCCCCTCCCAAAAAACAGCAAAACCAGTAACATTTAATTACAAATACAAACCAGATCCTATTAAGTGACAGTTTGTCAAAATTCAGAGCTCTAACCCCATGACCACAACTACCTATGCAGAATTATTCTATTTTTCTATTCCATATACAAACATGTAAATGGCCATAACTACCAGAAGTAAATCCAAATCAAACATTAAAATCAAATCCCACTGGTGCGATCCTCACCTAAACAGGATATATAATAAAAGAAGAAAACTCATGACCAAAATCAGAAAGAGCAACTCTTAAAGACAAGTGCTCTCTTTTACATCTAAACAAGAAACTAAGAGGTCTAATTAATTCCAACAAGGCCAACTATGAGGTCAGGATAGCCTCACAGACTAAGGGGAATCAAAAGGCCTTCTTCAGCTATGTTGGGAACTGTAAAGGTAAGCCACAGCAGTGTGAGGAATGGGTGAACGGGTGGTGAATGGTACCACCTTTCCCAAAAAGGGTGACATAGCAAATCTACTGGTTGATAAATTTGTCCCAAACTTCCCCCACCCCACCCCCACAGCTCCACCAGGGGAAATCTTTTCCATCATACTTAGCCCAACTATCAGCAGGAACCAGATGCTGGCAGCACTCATGAAAACCCAGAACACCAACTCTATGTATCCTGTCAACATCCCTGGTTGCCTCCTGAACAGTCTTACCCTATCAAGATCATTCGAGGCACTCTTCAGCTACAGTCATGAAACAGACTATGTTCCAAGTGAATGGAGGACCTCAACAGTCATTCTTCTCCACTAAGGTGGACCATCAACCGCTGCAAGGAACAACAGACCTATCAGTCTAACCAGCTTAATATGTAAAGCCATGAAATGAATTATCATGTAATTGATAAACAAGGGCATTTGTAACCTACAGACTCTGGACCCATCCCAATTTGGCTTTGTTAAAGGAAGGTTGTGCCTACTTGACCTGGTAGACTTCTTTGAGATGGTCACCAAGGCAATAGAAGACACTAAATCAGTTATATACTGCGTATCTTGACCTGGACAAGGCATTCAATACAATACCCCACTCAGGCATTGCTGACAAGCTCTCTGAGCTAGGAGTAAATCTGTGCATAACTCACTGGATTCCCAGCTGGCTCACATGACCCAAGAAGTCAGGATTGGGGACACCACTTCCATAAAGAGACAGGTCAACAGTGGAGTATCCTAGGGTTCCTTGCTGGCCCCATTCCTATTTGGCATCTATGTCTTGGAAGTCAATGCTAATGTTCAAGGCCTCTAGCTCAACAGGTTTACAGATAACTGTAAACTGGGAGCTATTATAGTTTGATTATCCCAAGACCCCCAACAAGAGGGTTTACCACAGGCAAATGACTGATGCCAAAGCCATGTCTTAAAACTCAATGACAAAATATGCATTATAGTGTCCTTTGGAAACTCCCAATGCAAGTTAATTACTTGATCGATAAAATACCCTTAATATTTAATCCAGTAGTAAGGGATCTGGGAACATATGTAGACAGCAACCTAGACTTTGACCAACATGTAGCTAGATATCATTCTATGTCACCCAATTTATAGTTAAGGGTATGGCATCCAGTTCCAAACAGGTTAAATCATCAGTTTAGCCCCTCGGCTAAAACAGCCTTCACAAAGTCAAGTTAAGTTAGGTGATGCTGCTATGTTAAAAGAAAAGTTGTTGTTTAAAAAGTCTATTTTTATTCTTAAGTATAACACTCTAGTCCCTCATGGCCTTAATTGTGAAATTAATTGGAAATATTTATTATAATTAAATTGACTGTGGTCCTAATTGTCTTATTGATTTATTGTTGACTATATTTAAGAGGAATGTATTTTATGTGTATTTGACTTCATGAAGGCTGTTTTAGCTGAGGCGCTAAGATTCATTAATAAAGTGCTTTGGATTATGTTGCCAGTGGTTATTTGTTTTTTATTTTTTCATCATTTAGTGCACTGCTCCTTCTGCATGTACTTAACCAGACACTTGCTGCAGTTGGAACTCTCACAAAGGTTTCTCACCAGGAAAATTCAGGATATGAATACCCTCTCCTATACTAATTGCCTAAAGGCTCTGCCTCTGCATTTAGTCTCCTACAGGCTAATAAGACAGAATCTTTCCCAGGGTTAGAGCGCTTCCTCAGACCCACCCCTCATGGATCTGTTGCACATGTAAAAAAAAAAAAAAAAACAGTTTCAGAAACACTAGATGCAGAGATCTGAACTTTGCTTGTTATGTAAAAAGAACATGCTTGATAGACGGCTATCTATCCCAAAGGATAGATAGCTGTGTGTCCCAAAGGATCCCTGCACCACAGAATAGGCTCCCCATCCATGCAAAACAGAGTTCATCCATGATTCTATTCAAATGAAGACCTTGACAACTGGATGAGAAATCGTAAATTTACTCCCAGTCTAGTCCCCCATGTCCTTTATGGACAGAGGCTATAGATAAGAAAAGTATGATCCTAATAATACCACTAACACCCTCCACAAATTCCTTAGTTACCTCCCTACTAACATGCCTCCCTCATATAGACACCCATTCTGCTTAGGACCCAAATGGTTTGAGGTGCATGGCTAGGCTCATAAGGGCCCTAGTGGTCATTAGCCTAGTAACCTGTGAACCTATGAACCTATTAGTCTGCCTTGCAAGACAAACATGCATTTATGTAAAGCATGTTGGGATATTTTATTGTGGCTTTCTAAACTGGAGATTTGATGTGTATACAGTCAGCTGGCTGTGATTAATGTGTACGGGCATAAATAGAACATAAAGACAATAACGCTAATGATTTTAAATCAGTAAAGTGGATCCAAAAAAAATATTAACATTAATGCGGGGTCCAAAAAAGTGTGGGGGGCATGGTTTTGGAAACTGTCCAGTATCCAAGGTGCACTTAGTCTGCTACTACACACACACAAATGCACGCACACACAGATACACATACCTTGTTTCAGTTTTTGCTTGAAGGTGGCTGCATTTAATAGAAACTATTGAAAAAAGGACAAGTACTTTAAGACAGCGACATAATGAAAACTTATTGTGGAGGAATTATGTGGAAAAGAACAAGTATAACTGTGTTACAGTAATCTGCAACAGAAGGGCTGAGCTGTATAGTTTTATTAGAAAATAACAATCTATCTAAAAAAGCCCAAATATTACTTATTTACAATGTAAGCCCATTTGACACAATCACTCCTTTATAAAGATGATCTGGGAACATGACCTGGTAAACTAACTTGCTTAAGAGTCGCACAATAGTTAAACAGAAGTTGAGGGGCACAAAACTTGGACTATATGAATCAGCTTGAAAACTGCTCATTGCCTTAACTCTCCATATTAACTGACAGAATTTGCACTTGCTGCAAAGCATTGAGGATATTATAGGTGAACAGCTGGGCCTTAAGCCAGTCTTTTGAATTTTTAAGTTTGTGCTACGACTAGCAAAGTAAAATACATTCGGCTACAAGAGTAGACACTATCCATTTCTTAAAGAACCTAGTCGCTTAACAAATCCTGTGCTAAATCAGTCTTCTTTGATAAAAAATAGTATTTAAAAACATCATCTGTTTCCAAAACACCTTGATCACTTAAAACAACTTTATTGCCTAGAGGTTGAAGTAACATGCTAGTGCTTGGTGAAGGAGGCAAAATGGAATTGAGAATAAACTTAAATTATGTATTTACTACATGTTTACAAACCAACTGATATGTATATACTGCATATGAATATTACATTGCAAAGTAGGCATATCCCTACACATATTCACAGCACTGTTTTCTATATATTAAAGTGTGTTTATTTTGCTCTGTATACTCTACACGCAATATTTATACTTATTTCGGCATCAAAATATTAAATGCTCTTAATGTATATAATTGTGACCTGTTTTCTGCATGAAAACAATTTGTGGATAAGCCCACCCATCCCATTAACAGACTACAAATACATAAATCATGCAAGAGTGGCTGTCAGCCAGCTGTTCTATCCATTTGAGGGATGAAGGGTCCCCAACTGTTCCATCCATTAGAAGGATGAAGGGTTCCATTCTGCTTACTTGACCTGTAGAGGAGACCTGACACTTTACAGGTTGCAAAAGGTTAAGGAGTAATGGCTGATGTCCGATGCATAATGTTTGAGGAAGATGCATGCATCATGTAAGCTGATGTCACTACACATTGCTTCACTTTGGGTTCTTGACTGGTCATCATTCCAGCTTATGTCTGCCTCTAGTTAGGTCCTCATTCTCTAGTGCTAGGACTTAGTTACCATAAGACTCTGCCCTACAAAAAGGTTAGAATCCCATCCAGATTAAGGATACATATGGGATCTTCCAGTAAGGAACCATACAGGTAGTCAAGGTGATGGAGGAATCAGCCATAAGCTTCCAGTGGATTGATGGGGAGCAAGAGCACAAAGGTCAAAAAAATTTAAACAGATCTTGCTATGGATAATTCATGACTGAAGATTAAGGTTTTTTTTTTTTTTTTACTTGCTTGCTTTCACTTTGATTTAGTAACGTTAATTTAATAACCATACTTACACTGCTCTTTTGAACTATATCACCCCTGCAGTGAAATACTGTGCTTTTCTGGAAAGCATTTGCATTTTTAATCAGAGGTATACATGTCCAGAATTTATGCACAAGCTAACAGTCTTTAATTAAAAACTACAGCATGTGTTATACTGATGTCTGGCCCAAAATGGCAGTGCTAAAGAATTGTGTAATGATGGGCCACATGAAACTCAGGGAAAAAGCAAATGTCTACAGATTAGGAAAATAAATGAAGAACAGGAGCAGACAGTGATAAAATGAAATATCTAGCCTTACGAGTGCATGCTGTAATTGAAAAAAATATATCTGCAGCTGGAAATTGGAAGCAAACTGTTCAAATGCTTGCCTCTTAACTTTGGTGTTGTGCATGAATGGATGAACGAGAGTCCCACTCTCCCTACCTATTATCTAGTGACACTACAGCCAAGGGAACGGGCTTGGCAAATCAACGGGGAAAGAAGACCCTGTTGAGCTTGATTCAGTGTCAGTTCTCAGCCATGATCTTTGCTTCATGAGTGTCTTTAAGGGGTGATTTAGGGTTGGAGTTTCAATGCTCTATTTACTCTTTGGGAACTCAACCATCCCAGCTAATTACCATGTCGATAATACACCCCGTAAGAGTCAACCCAGTGGTCATGGGTCTGGGTACACAAGTAGACAGTAGCCTTATCTTTGACCATGACATGGCCACAGTGGTAACAAAATCCTTTTATTTTGTGCAACTTGTAAATAAGGGCATGGCATCTAGGTCCAAAGAGGTCATTATCCCACTGTACTCTGCCCTTATCAGATCAACCATACAGTAAAATGCTCCCTTTGGTATATAATTGACCAGGCATTTGCAGCAACTAGAGTGACCTAAAAGGTTCCTTACAAAAAAAATCCAAGGCATAACAAACCTGCCTTATACAGACCGCCTTAAAGTCTTTCCTCTCTAGCCAGTCTCCCATAGATTGCTGAGGGATGAACTATGCCTGGCTTAGAAGGTGTCTGAAAACCCCACACTTATGACTCTCCTACATATTTGTAAGTCAAAGAGTACCAGAAATACAAGGTCAAGGGAGCTGAATTTTGTCTATGACTTAAATAGAACATGCTGGAGAGACGATATGTGTTTCAGAGACTGTCCCATCTATGGAACAGGCTTTCCATCCATGTGAAGCTAAGTTTATCTGTTACATAGTAGGCATGGGGAATAGGAAATTTACACCAGGCCTGGCACCCATGTCATTTATGGGCATAGGTAGCTTATAAATGCCTGGTCCTCAATGTTCTGTTTGGATACAGGACAGCATTATTCTTTAGGGGAAAATTTGGCTAGGCTTAGAAAGGCCTGGTAACAGTCTATGAATCTATGAACCTAACAAAAAGGCAAGGCACTAGCATAGGTCATCAATCACCCAGGTTTGATATTGAACTAGACCGGAGAGGAAGGTCAGTGTATAAGGAGATTTGAGTGACTAATATTCTGGTGTGCGTGTGTGTGTGTGTGTGTGTGTGTGTGTGTGTGTGTGTGTGTGTGTGTGTGTGTGTGTGTGTGTGTGTGTGTGTGTTCACATGCGCATGCATGTGTGTGCATGCAGACGCATCTGCTTGGGGCAGGTAGGAATGAGGTGTGATGGTGCCCAGACTTAGTGTAACCAGTACCACCGGGAAAGCACAACAGACTGCTTAAAGAAGTGTGTGGGAATGCACGTGTTAACTTAGTGACAGTTCTAACCACTGTATTTTGGTGCTTTGTGAATAAGAATAAAAGTTAAATTTTCCAAGTTTCTTGTGGCCACAGTATGATCTACACTACCATAATACTTGCTCCAGTTGCTACCAAAACAGAGATAAAAGAGAAGTGGGGCATATAGCAGGTCAGAAATTAGTGGTCCAAGAACAAAATAAAAAAATAAAATGTATATATTATGCAAAGAGTTAAGGACTAGGACTATATTTTAACAACCTAGGTGGTATTCTGTTAAACTTCATCCTTGAATTCAGTCTTCTCTACAACTTCTAATTAAAGCTTTTACCATTGTCAGAGCTGTTTACCTCCTGGGAACAAACACACGCTCACCTGTGGAAATGGGTCCTCAGATGCAAGAAGTACATTCTCTGGCTTCAGGTCACAGTGAACAATATTCTTGAAATGCAAATGTCGAAGTGCTTCCAAAATCTATATAAAGTAAAACAGAATATGAGCTGGCTGAAATGTACTCTCCATTAAAATTTATCCTCGTTAGTTCTCAAAGTCTTCAGCATTATATAAACAAATCAAGTGCTCTCCTTGTTAAAATATTATAAAAACAATACAGAACAAGAACTTGAGTTTACCCATAAGACAAAATGACTTATATGTAATCAGTATGTTACATTGCAAATACAACACCAATTCACTTTTTTTGCAATACCTTAGTGCTATATAATAAAGTCCTTTTCAATCTGTATACCTGAGCTATCTATATAAAATATTTTATACATCCTTACTGTTCTTAGTTTTAGAGGGATTACAGTCTATCTGGTAATGCTTATGAAGACTAGAGAAGTTCTAGTTTTCAAAGACTTGACTATAAGGAATGACAAGTGGATACACAAAAGGTGGTGAGAACTGTTCCAGGACTAAGATTTGGCATAACAAGCCAGGAAAAGAGAACGTTTTTTGTGGATAGCAGGATTGCACATGTGCCACAATGGTCTGTCCAGTGGAACTAAAGACAAGACACTGGAAGTGGCAATGGAAGTGACAAAGTCATGCAGACAGTTGGTATGTTCAGTGGCCTTTTCAGAGATGCTGCTGGTACTGAGTACTTATACAGCAAGTTAGAAGAATGAGGACTGCAATGCCCAAGTAGAAAGTGACCTAGTTAGGAGGGGTCTAAATCATTTAATCGAAATACATATTCATTGAATACATATTCATCGCTCTCTAAACATCAAAATTCATTTTTGTGAACCTTGGACATTTTTGCAGGGTTAGGAAGCACTTGGCAATCACCACAACTTTCCCTTTTATCCACTGTAGTGTAATCTCAGAGTTGGTGTATATATAGTTGAGGGGGTGTGAGGGGGCAAAGCCCCCAAGTTGGGTTGGTATGATTTAGTGTGATGTGTGTTCCAGAGTGCTAGTGGGTGATTGGCTTCTAACCCTGGAAAAAAGTCTGATGTTCACTGAAATTAATTTCAATGTGTGGTGGTGCTGTGGTAGCGTTGTCGCCTCACAGTAAGACACTGTCCGGTTCAATTCTCAGCTAGAGCGTCCTCTGCATGGAGACATGCGTGAATGGGCATACCTTCGTTGAAGGTTGTGCGTCAGGCCTGGCAAGCCAGTGCGTAAAAATCAACTGCCAATCATTAGCGGACCGGAGTTCCCCTGTGGCGACCCCTAACCGGGAAAAGCCGAAAGACACAAACAAGAGTTTGATGAATACATAATCGATGAATACGTATTTTGATTAAATTATATAGACCCAGTTAGTAGGGATCTGGACTTAGTGCATGATTGTAGGAAGTATGGTAAAGACAGAACTTGTGCACCACTGCTGGAGTTCACCTCACTCTTTAGGTGAGGCAGCCTTGCTAAAATCAAGAATGAAAAGGTAGAGCAGAATGATTGTTCCATTAAAATGAGGTGGGAGAGGGTGTGGAATAGAACTGGATGGGCATAAAAAGACAGCAGAAGGATATGAGTAAAGTAAGTAGATAAAGACAGTAACAAGCAGAAAGACAATAAATCATCTTTAAGTCCAGACATAAAATGAGTAGAAAAGGTACAAGAATGACATGAGATATAGGGTACAAGTCAAAAGTTGTGAATGGTGAACAGTTCAGAAAATGGCAGAAAACATACAGGTAAGAGTAGTAGGTAGGGACAAAGGGCCATGTTGAGTAATGCCACTTCAGTCAAGAAAAGAAATGAGCTTCACACACTGTTACAAGATGTGAAAGCAGTTATAATAGGTGTGAAAGAAGCCTCAATAAATAATGAAGGGGACTAGGATATAGAGATCTGAAGACATCTATTGTTCAGGCAGGACAGAACAGATAGGACGGAGGAGAGTTAGCAGTATGCAATAGACAACTTATTAATTGCTTGGTGTTTGAAGGCATAGGAATAGAAAAAGGAAGAGAAGAACCTCAAAGACCAACACAAGTTAGCAATACTGCAGTCTGACTCAGGAAAAAGAGCTAGTAGCTAGATGCAATATATCGTCCACCAGATTCTGAAAGAGAAGATGCTAAGAAGGTGAAGAAATGAATAAATCTGAGACTAGAAAAAGAACTTTCTCATGCTAGGACATTTTCATCTCACTAAAGCATATTTTTTTATTTAATTGTTAGCTTTTATTTGTTTTTATTAGTCCCTCTGTGCATTGGCTATATTCAGGGAAGATTTGAAGTGACACCCATATTGACTATGGGTGATTTGACCTTTCACAACTCTCTTTAATAAGTGACATCTCATTTTTTACACCTCAATTTATTGGCTCATCTGAAGGACAGCACAACGGAAGTGCAACCCCCCCCCCCCCATGCTGCAGTACATTGTCAGTGCAAACATATGAATCCAGCTAACTAGTATGAGGACAGAACTCACAAAACCTCATCTTCTCAGCCCTCAAATGGGAATACTAACATGGTTTACATTCAGACTGAAGAGAATGGTAGTAGACTAAAACTTTAACTTTGTTTTTTTCATAAAGCACTGATAACAGTAGTAAAAAGTCCAAGAAATAGATACAGTAAATACAATAAATAAGGGGAACAACAAAATCAGAATTAAACAAGACAAATATAAATCAAGTATAAACTACACTTCTTCTAGACTAGGAGGGATTTATTTGGATACTATATGGAAGATACAAGGAAGGGTAAAATACCAGACATTGAGTCTGTGTCAGAAGATCAAAAGTTCAAAAGACTGAAAGTCAAAATACCTAAAACTCAAAATATCAAAAACATTTTTAATGCAGGGTCAAGCCCCCTGAACCCCTTAAGTGGGGGGCTGTGCCCCTGACCCCCTGCTAATTATATATACCAACTATGGCCAACTTCGAGATCGTACAACAGTGAAAAAGGGGCAAATTCCATTTTCGATATTTTGATTTTCGGTCTTTTGAACTTTTGATCTTCTGAAGGGGACCTGACGTTATACTTAGTACGAAGGAGGCAGTCTGAGACCTACAATTTGAAGCAGCCCTAGACAGCTACGACCATGCAACTTTCTGGTTCATTGTGAGTGAAGGGGGCAATAGGCAAGTAAGTTAAGCCAAAGTTGGACTGCAAAAATGCATAGCAAATGAAGTAAGAGGAACTTTTAAGAGAGAAATAAGACATGTAAGATAAATTGGGAGAATTAGCATGCAGTAACAATAACGAGAAATCCATGACCAGCTATTTAAAGGAACTAGGAGAAAACAGCACGGCAGAAAGAAGTATGACGCCAATGCGGTTTAACAGGAAGGTTAACAAGACATGCCATGCAAAAAAAAGTATTTCACAATTTAAGAAAAGAGGACATGAGTGCATACATTAATATGATGGAAGTAGGGGAGAAACTACAAAGCTTACAAGAAAGAAAAACATATCTAGATAATCTAGGTGAAGGACTAAAGAAAGGGAAAAATGATTTTTTAGAGGAGTAAGAGAAAAAAGAAAGATCCAAGAACTGAGCTGCAGATCTGTGAGAAGTAGTAGAGTGAGGACAGAAAGAGCAGTTTTTAGTGAATTCTTTGCTTTTGTGTATACAAAAGAGAATAAGGTAAGGTGCAGCTTGGGAGGAGTTAAGGGGCAGATGAAAGGACATATAATAGATAGATAGCTACCACTTCAAGTTATATAATGGAAACTCAAGGAGTGAAAGGAAAACAAGGTGAAAGGTTGTGAAAGCATACTCCAAGCCAAGGATGACAAAAATATTCCACAGGTCAATCAGCAGTGGTGATGCTCTACAGAAGGATTCACAGAAACTAATTGAGATTACTGTAACTGCAGTAAAACATTGGAAAAATAAAGCCAGCATGTGAAATGTTGATTTTGACAATTAAAACTAACCAAAGTTTTTTTGCAAGGGCAATTCCTTTGCAGCCCTCCATGTTTGCGGGTGGCTGTATCTCCCACACCCAACACATTCTAAGTATTCCTCCACTGAGATCTGTCAGCCATGGTAAAAAGGGGAAACGTCCTTACCCACAAGGTTCTGGATCTTCATTCTCTCAAGGTGCATGTTAAGATTATAATTAGCAAATCGAGAGAATTATTTAATTGTATTTATTTTGGCATATCGTAATTTGTCAAGTACAATAGATATTGACTTCATCTATAAATGTAGTTATGGAATAATTTTTTGGTATAAGATATATTTCTTTTAAAACTTATACTATACCCAACTGATGATTTTAAAAGAGATATAGTTTACTCCATCAAGAAAGGCAACATTTAGTAATGCTGATATTATTTGTGTCTTGTGTAATTGTAAATCCTCTACACTTATATGGGCCATTCTTTAGTTGTGCATTAGTGTGGCATTTCCAGTCTTAAAACCTATTAGCTGGCAATTTGCTTTGTTACATCTGCCACAGGAGGATGTGGGCCAAACACTGTTGAAATCTTTTATTATTAATTTTACTATGATAAAGTTCTATATAATGAAAACATGGTGTATATTGCAAACTATATCATGGTCAGAGCTTATCAAAGTAAAGAATAAACATTTAAGTCATCAGGTTAACTTCCAAACACAAATCTGAATCTCAAAATCTATTCAAAACTTAAGACATTGTCCTAAATATTTTAGACTAATTGACTTATCTTGTGGAGAGTCATCTAATTACTAAACTATGTAAATAAGATGCTGATATTTTTATACTGTGGATAAATAGTACTTTTGTTATATTTTTGTAAATACTAATTATCTCTTTTATGCTTTTGTTTCGTATGGTCTTTAAGTGTATGAATATTCAAATAAAATGTGTTTTGAGAAAAAATAAATTCTGTCAAGCTTAATGGTGTTTGCCAAAAAAAAAAAAAAACAAACAAAAAAAAACACAAATGATATTCCAAACAAAGTAACATCGATTTAACCGCTATGTCCCCCATAAAGGAGTAAGAAGAGATCATTGTGGTGCCACTCTACAAGGTCAGAAGCAGAAATTATCAGAGAAATTACAGACTCGTACACCTGACCTCAGTAGTAATAAAAGTTATGGAGAAGATACTGAAGAAAACTCTAACTAGTTTTCTAGAGAATAAGCAATCTGCAGGATAAATCACAGTACGGGCTTGCAGAACTAATATCATTTTGTCTGAAATGATTCTGTTTTATGCAGAAATCATAGAGATGATTATAACAAGAACCAAACAAACAACTATTTTGTAACTCGAAAATTAAAGACCCAGACAACAGAAGGAGCATACACCTGTAGCAATACTTTGAGTTCTAATGACCGCTTACCAATAATTACCTGCCACTGTACATAAGTCACTGAGTAATATGGCTAGGTGTCACCATACTCAATTCAGTGGTAGCCCAAAAGGCATATAACATCTCACCATAATCACTAAACTGGAACAAAGGAAATCTACACCTGTAACAATACCTCGTAATGCACGCTTCTGTCAACTTGACAAACTCTGTAGCTGAACTACCAGAAAATTCAACTTAGTTCCAAGGTATTTATAGCACTGGTCATCCAAAAACTAAGTTTCATCTCACCATTTAAACACGTTTGTGAAGATGGAAATTCCCAGAATAAAAAGCGATCCACAATCTGGTGTATTCACACCAACTTTAATCCAGATATATATAAAAAAATCACAGGCACATGAAAACTAAGCGCTTTCATCCCATACATCCTGGGACTTCATCAGAGTTAGTAAAACAACATGTCATTTCCTTTTATAACAGTACTCTCAACTTGAATATTTCACTGATCTTCTCCTCTCTGAATTAAAAGTAAGTCTGGATTTGTTTAGTAATGGCACTGTTCTGTCAGACCAACCAACCATGAACACATTTCTTAGTATTATCACTGGATCTTCTTCAGTATGTGGTTAGTTGCAATTTAACCCAGTTAATGTCTGGTTCATCTCACAGAAAGTCTTCTTTCTACTCATTAAAAAAAAAAAAAGAATTCCTCAAATGTTTTGCTTCATGCATCTCCCTCTGTGATGTACAGCTCATTCTTAAGTCTTATTCCTGCAAATGTAGTAGCAATCATGATTCTTGGAGTATTGATTTTTTTCAAAATATTCCATAATGGCCCATGATTACTCTTAAGTTGAAGTTTTTCTGATATACTACACAGCTGAATCAGTTCCTTATCAGTTTGAGCATGTATTTTTTTTTTGTACATATGCCCCTGTCCAACACAATAATGAAACCAATAAAGCCAGTGTGACCAGTGTATTTAACATTCAATAAACAATAAACATATCATCAAAACAAGTATTATGTACAGTTTCACCAATTAGGGCAGCATTGAACCACTCACCACTACATTAAAAACAGCAGCGTTAAATCTCACATCATTAATTTGTGCCAGCCTGAGTAGCGTGCCACTGTCCACTCCAATTTTTTCCTAAACCATTCTACAAAAAAAGGGGGGATAGAGCAGCCTCCTTCCAAAACTCCTCTAAAACTGCCCACCAGCCCAACATAGTAGGCTGTCCCCTCTTTCTGCCCTAAACAAATGAACTTAACACTCTTTCAACATATATTTTAACAAAATTTACTTTAAACAATTTGAGAAAATATCACTTCATTTGGCAGTCAGTTAATGCTCTAAAACCATACACATCAGATTTATCTTTATTCATTTTATTTTATTAGAATTTATTAATCGAGGTAGAGTACTAATCACAAAAGACTAATTTCAGTCTCTGCACAGAAAGATGTAAATAAGGAAATTAAAGAATCAAAAATATGTGTATACACTGCAGTATGGTAAGGCAATTATGATGAGCATACAATGCAGACAGAAACAATCACTATATATGGAATATGGAAAAAGCAGTCACACAAGACTAGGAATATAAAAATAATATACAAGTGTGTGTGTGTGTGTGTGTGTGTGTGTGTGTGTGTGTGTGTGTGTGTGTGTATATATATATATATATATATATATATATATATATGGATCCCCTTCAAAACATCTAAAGTTCATAACATCGAAGCTCAAAACATTGAGACCATAACATCTAAAACTCATAACATTGAATTTCATAACATTGAAACTTTGCATCACAACTTCAAAACCTACAAATCACATGTAAATAACATTGCCTCCACCTAAAACAACACCAAAGTAGTAAACACACTTTGTACTACATTTCTGCAGGGGGAGCAAGCCCTCCTTTACCCCCCCATAAATCAAATATACCAGCTCCAAGATCGAACTACAGTGGGGAAAATGCTAATTTCCTAACCCCACTATAGTGCAATCTCGGAATTGGTATATTTAATTTATGGGGGATGGGGGATGCAGAAATGTAGTACAAAGTGTGTTTACTACTTTGGTGTTATTTTAGGTGGCGGGGATGTTATTTACATGTGATTTGTAGGTTTTGAAGTTGTGATGCAAAATTTCAATGTTATGAAATTTGATAGTTTTAGACATTATGGATTTTAGATGTTATGGTCTCAGTGTTCCGAGCTTAGATGTTATGACCATTCAATGTTTTGAAGGGGAGCCATATATATATATATATATATATATGTGTGTGTGTACACACACACACACACACACACACACACACATACAAATATACACATAGATTTATGTACAGTGCAGTAAGAGTGACTTGAGTCAGCTACATTTACAAGTGATATCATACAAACTTGTTAGTAGGAAGACTGATGGAGTAGTGCATGATTCTGTTAAGTAATGTGCTCAGAATGGTGGCATTTGCATGAAGCATTATTGTGAAGATAGTGTATTAGTTGTGCTCAGAATTTTTGGTAAGAAGATTAGCAAAGATTGAGTCCCATACTTTAAGGCCTAGTAAGGAGAAGCAATGATCTGTGCATTGTAGAGTAGTTTTAGGAGCCTGTAGGCTAAGGCCTGGTGGCTTTGATTTCTGAGGTTGTAGGAAGAGGGTTCCCTTATTAGTCTGGCTGCCAGAGAGGAAATTTTATGGCTATGTAGGAGAATGAATATTTGAGAGAATAAGAGCCTCTCAAATCTCTGACTAGGAGTAATGTTGTTGTAATGCTGTAGAACAGTTTTCATGCTCTGGGGAGTGTGTGGTAAACCCATAAATTTTCTTGGAGATTTTCAGCCTGCATCTATTTCTAATAAAATTATCAACATTGTATATATCCATGTAAGCTATGTACATGCTCTGTTTCTACATGATGTCTATATTTTGTATTCTTTCTGATATAAAGTAACTGTATTTTATGCATATGTTAAAGCTTTTATCCGTGGGCAACTGTTGAAAAAGAGCTTTATCCCAGCTGGACTTTCTCAGTAAACAAAAATAAATAAATAAATATTTGGAAAGAAAAAGGGGAGATTTCGTTGGCCAAGAATAGTAGTTTTCCCTAATGCTTGCTTTGTATAGGTTGAAGTTAAGGGTTGGGTCGATCCAAACTCCTAAGTACTTAAATGAAGAACAGTTTTCTAATACAGTGTTACTGTGATCAAAGATTAGCAATGGTGAGGGGGTTTGCTTAGTTTTGACTTGTTTTCTAAGAGCATTGTTCTTGCTTTGGAAGAGTTGAAACATAAGTTGTTTTTGTTGCTGGTCCAAGTGCTTTGGGAAGAATGTCAGCTTGTAGTTCTTTCTGAACAATTGTTAAGCATTTGTTAGACTAGGACCATGTCATCAGCATAATGAAGTAGAGGAAGCTGAGGTAGGCCAAAAGTAGTTTCTTTATGTAGATGGTGAAAAGAGGGGAACAAAGAAAGAGTCCTGTGGTGCTCATCCTTTGGTTTTATCTTAAGGTGAGTAGGATGAATTGACCTCTACACAGAAGTAGCAGTTAGAAAGATATTTGTTGAAGAGGGATACCACATCTATGTCATGTATGTGGTTTAGTAGTAATGTACACTTAAAACTTTTGTCAGGTCAATAAATATAGTACTAGTAAGTTTTCTTTTGTCTATTCATAAGAAGCTTTGGACTGTGAAGATTCCGATGGTGATTGATGTGCTATGGCCTGACCAGAATTCATGCTGTTTGGATGAAAGGAGGTTGTACTTGGTTCTATTGGATGTATGTTGGGTATAGATAAGTTTCTCTAAGATTTTACCCAGTGTAGTAAGCGTGGATACTGGATGGTAAAGAGATACTTTGGAGGCATGGATTTATTTTGGGAGAGGTAACTATTGTTACTTTGCAAACAGTATGGTGTTTTGTTTTAGGCAGAGGTTATGTATGTGGTGGAATGGTACAATAATGTATTATCTGCAATGACAGATGAACCAGGGGTAAAAACCATCTGTGTCTGGGGGACTATGAAATTTTAGTTGCTTGAGGAGAGACAGTATGTCTTTGCTTTTAAAGTGCAGAATTACCATACTAATACCATTCAGAATGCCACCAACTTGTAATAAAACTGGCTTATTTGTATCAAAATAATGTTGAGCAAGTCGATATTCCTGTCTTGCTCCTCATTCTAGCACCACATCTTGTAAAAGTAAAATCCTCAATGTCATACCTATTTCAGACAGCTTCCGAACAAACTCTAATAGATGCATCACTGTTTTCAGTCATATCATTATCTTCTGATGCTGAAAATGTTACAGCTGTAATTTTCTGTATTAGGACTTAAGCCGCAGTCTAGTCAGCACATGACATTTGTATCTCAACTCTAATTGTTGCATGTTAAGTTGTCTCAGCTTGAATCAACATTCTTAGTGATGTTATAACACCATCAGGTACTTTAACTTTCCAAGCATAAGCTCTCTAAAATACTTCTAACACTGAAGAAATAACTAGTGGTTTAAGGAACTTCTAGTTTACTGTAAGTTTAAATATACAGATTCCATTGCTTTCCCTTTATAACTCAGTAATATGGTGTAGTCTATCTGAATGTAATGTAAATATTCCGGACCAGTAAATAAATCTTTATAGTTATGCATCAAGTCAACACTTTTCACATGCACATCACAAATTATTTTTAACCACATTAATATTCTGAAAAGCCAGTGGACCAGTAATGAAAAAAATTCAACTCCAGCTGTCTGGCACTGAATACTGTATTTCTTTTTCTAATATTAAGACTAATCCATGTTTGACCTTGTCTGATATTTGATTCCACGAATACATAACTTGCAGATGGAAATGTTTCAGCTTATCTTTAAACATCCAAATATTGAAAGTTTGAGCAGACATTATGCTGCAGTCTGCTTCACTGTCTATCCTATGTGCTGTACTCTCTTTATCTTGAGCTTTTGTGTGCAGATGTCTGATGCATCATCTTATTTTAATGTAGCTTCAGTTTCACATGATTGCACATTACATACAATTTCATTACATACAAATACACCTGAAATCCTCTATCCCTTTATAATGTGCACCCATTTTAATCAGTAAATGTTTCTAGTCCTCCACCTCAATTACCTTTCCACCATAATCCTCACTTTATATTTCATTTTTTTTTCTGACCTTACCACTTTATCCATCACCTTCAAACATTCTCCATCACTGTCTTACAATCAGGTCCTATATCAGTTAGTACCTTAGTATTCTTACCCCCAGTATCCTCTACTCTTCAACTATACAACACCTCTCTCCCTCTTCTAACTTTAACTGCTGTTGATCTACCAACTAATGTTTCACACTACATACTTCAATTTTATGTATTCCTAATATTTATACAGCACCTCTCCTTACCCATTTCTTATAAGTCATATCTACTGCCTGCCTGACACATATATTGTATGTGAACTGTTTGCACATTAAAGCAAATGTTTTATACTTAGAATTTAGTACGATGTAGAATGTCAAAACAGAAGAAATACTTGTTTTATTTTTGTACAGTTACAATACAGAACAATCAGATGTTTGTATCTATATGTCTTAAGAGCTAAGTAGTGTGTCTTTCTAAAAGTTTATTTTGTCATGAGTATTTAAAATTTATCTGCTGGAGCTTTTTCCTCTTCAGGCCTCAGTTGAAAATGGACTTTGCCTGGTCAGACTTTCCCAGTCAAAAAAGAAAAAATATATAAATAATTTAATTAATTAATGTGCCCACGAATAAACTATTTTCATGCTTCTATTCCACTACACATTTTTTCATTTGTTTTTCACATTTTACATATTTTGGCAATATGATTTCTCTTACCACATTTAAAAAGTAACAGACCCATTGCGAGAAGTTTCTTTGTTCTCAGATTTATAAGTTATACTTTCTGCAAAATGTGTCGCAGCACATGTGTATGTTATGTTCTCTCTTTTTTTGCCAAATCTCCTTTCTTTCCTTGAACTCAGAACTTTATAGATATATAATCATTTCTTAAACATTTAACTTGTTTTAGAAGTCATCTTACTGGATAAACACATTGACAACTTAATTTATCACTAACTATTTTTTTCTAAAAAAAAAATCTGTCTTGTTTATTCATTTCATATACCACACACATATCTGTCCTAAAGCAGTAAAGCAGGTACCTCAGCAAATTTACTGTTTTTTGGCTCAGTCCTTTACTTCAAAAACATAAAATTAATACTTTATTTGAAACCTTGTGTATTCACAAAGAGTGAGTGATAAAATATGGCAAACTGTTTTTTTCTCATCACATCTGTAATTGCCTTTCTCTACCCGCGGTGGTGGTGCTGCGGTAGCGTTGTCGCCTCACAGTAAGATGCTGTCTGGTTCGATTCTCAGCTAGAGCGTCTTCTGCGTGGAGACATGCATGAATGGGCGTACCTTCGTTGAAGGTTGTGCGTCAGGGCTGTTAACTTGGCACGTAAAAATCAACTACCAATCATTAGCGGACCGGAGTTCCGCTGTGGCGACCCCTAACCAGGAAAAGCCGAAAGACACAACATCTGTATTGCCTTTCTCTACTTATAAAATTCAGATGTCATGTCTATCTCCTCTTCTTCTGCATAATTCAGAAACTTGCTATAATTTACCTTTTAGCAAACTTTCCAGCTATTCCACTTCCAGATCTTCAGTTTACTTTTGCTGTTCATTAGTCAGGAAATAGCATCATTAATATTCCCATCATTAGCTTTTAAGACCCATACTCCTGTATTGTAAAACCATTAAAGTCTGCCACTGTGGGATTATATCACTTTAACAATGCCATTTCTTTTGAAGCACATGATAATGATAACACTGTGTGAATCTCAGTTTTTTTAAGTGCTTCAGTGCAGAAATGTAATACTGAAACTTTTGTTGAAAATGAACAGTTACTGTGAAAAAAAATAGTCCAAGTGTTTCTTGACTTCTCCATGGTTATGTAAGTTAGTATATATTTGCCCTTTCATGGAGTTTCATGTGGGACACTCCCCTGCATAAAATGTAGGATGTGTTGCCTTGTTGTGTGGAACTATATTTGTATGTAACTTTTATAATGTCTTTTGTTATATGCTTACCTGTTTTGCAGTTGAAGTAGTTAATACTGCATGAAAGTCATTAGGTATGACACCTTATTTTTCTATATTTTTGGGTTTTGATCGTGTGGGCTTCATTTATGACATCCATCCCAATACTACATAATCCTATAATGTACCACTGCTTATTTTATTTTGAGTGTGGTAGGTAGTAATTATATGTTAAAAGTATGAGTTGTACTAACCTGAGTGGTAAGAAACTTCGTTGTACGTTCTGGCAGTCTGCCTCTTTCACTGGATAAGATCATTTCTAACATGTCTCCATGAAGTTTTTCCATGACAACAAAAACTCTTTCTGGAGTCTCAAACATTGCTTCTAAATTGACCACACCAGGATGACGTAAATTCTGAAAAGAAGTGAGAAAAGTGACTTGAGCAAATCACCATAAACATGTAAGTTTGTCAGACACTGAAGTACTAAATCTGTTACAAGAAACGAGGAATTGTCACCACATAGCTGAAATGAAGAACATCTCTGTGTGCCTCTCAGCAATATCATTTATCATTTTTAATTTGAATTTTATTGAACTTTCATTAAACATATACAATATCTACATCTAACAGGATAGTAGCATAATAACAACACTAACATGCAGATCACAGCTGTTAATAAATAGTAAATATTAGACTGTATCTGGTGTTTACAGTAATTCTAGGCCTCTACATTCTGCAGGACAAAAAGAAATAAAATGTATTTATTCTTTTCACCTGACCATCATTTCGGGAATTATTGCTGAATATTCTAACTAAGCACATGGCAAGTGCTTTACTGTTTCCCACTTTTCTGGTTATGATTTTCATTGGCTGTTTGTGCACACCCACAAAGCAGAATAAACAGGTACGATGTGATTCTCTGAGTTGCTTTCCTTCTGCTATAAAACTGTGTTTACTGGTCTGTGCTTTTTTAATGATTACCTGTGGAATGCCTATTTATACATCAGACTACCCAATGAAATGGAATATGAGTTTCAGTGGGCTATTCCTAGTTTAAGTAATATAATTAAATATTTACCCCAATGCAGTCTTTATAAAGAGTGTGGGATGGGATACTACTGAGCAGATGAGGAAGCCACAGCCATCTTGGAATTATTCCACAGTTCATAGTACAACCATCTGTCTCTAAATGAAGTAGGCATCTTATTATATCTACCAAACCTGACCCGTTCATGACCCTTAGGGTAACTGTATAAGGTAATGCTCAACTACTCAATGCATTGGTGTTAAAATGTTACTCCTTTGCATACAAGGATATTACTACCTCAAATACGGGTTAAATCATACTTAAAAATTGTTTTACAGTTTTCTTCCACTTCTCATTGTAATCTTTGTCCTTCCTTGGGAGATGATCACGTACTTCACCCATTCTGTAGATTGATAACTTCTCTCCAACAGAAATGAAATATGTGTACTAAAGTATGCCTGTTCAGCTCTAGGAAGGGTTGTGACCTGTACTGCAAGGTTTTAACTTCACTGACATAATATCATTGCCCTAGCGGTACTCTCAGTTATTTCCTTCCTTCTTTATATCCATCATTTTTTATTGACATTGTTGCCAAACAGGATTGAGGACCATTTTTATTACACACCATAAAATGCAGAAAGTATGCCAAATAATCAAGTAAAATTTATTGCACAGCATATACAAAGAGAGACACTCAACAAATTGTAAACAGAAAAAGAAGTTATGCACTCATAATAACGTTCCATGTTTGTTGTCCAGTATCTCGCCTTCAGTCTTGCTACTTTGGTCTCAGCCTATACTAAAGCTCGAGAGCTTCTACTAGCTCAAGGCTGAATGCCTTTCCCATAGTGCTTAGCGGCTATTCCCCAGATCTCATTTGAGAAGCAAGGTTCCCATGATATGTACAATATCCAAAAGGATAATATCTGAAAAAAACATTGTCAAAAAAATAACTAGAAAAGGCAAGAAGGGAATCAGACCTTACCTGCCAATTTCTGAGAAAAAAATTCCTCTAGATACTCCAGGAGGGGGATGGCTGGGAGGGATGCAAGACTGAAGGTGAGATACTGGACAACAAACATGGAATGTTATGGTGAGTACATAATTTCTTTATGTTGTGTTGTCCCATCTTGCCTTCAGTCTTGCTACAGAGTTCCCAGCACCTTTTTCTTGGGTGGACGGATAGACAAGGCTTGTAACTTTGACACTCTCCTGGCTGAAGTAATTTCTGTCAGGAAGAGTGTTTTCCAAGATAAAAATATTAATGAACAAGATGATGCTGGTTCGAAAGGGGGTAGAATCAAAGATGACAATACTAGGTTGAGATCCCAAGGAGGAGGAGGTTCTCTGACGGGAGGTCTTAACTGAAAAGTACCTTTTAGGAAGGCTTTGCATAGTCTATGAGACATTAGACTAGATCCTGATTCTCCCACATGATAATTAGAAATAGAAGCTAATTGAACTCAGCTAGTGGCTGCCGCTGCCCCTTGGTTAAAGGTTTCTGTTAGAAATTCCAGGATTAGATATATAAATTCTGTAAAAGGATCTATATGTCTTTTGTCAGCCCAACAAGAGAACCTCTTCCATTTGCTCGCATAGAGATTCCTAGTCGTCTGCTTGTGCGAAGAGACTAAAATGTGATGAACTGCAGGGGACAATTCCGGAAGCCTGGCTAAGAGCAGACGTGGAGGAGCCAAGCTGTCAGTTTGAGGGTGTGGAGTGCAGGATGGAGCATTCCTGACTGATGTGTCAGAAGATCCAGCACTGGGTCCATGATCCATGGGTCCTCCTGAAGGTAGGGCCAAAGGAAGGGGAACCAAATCTGACAAGGCCAGTATGGCACAATGCGAATTAACCTGCTACTCAACAACTTTGCTTTCTGTATGACCTTTGGAATCAAGGGAAATGGGGGAAAAGCATAAAGAAGACCCAGGGGCCAATCGTGAAACAGTGCATCCCTCGGTGACTCTCCTGGAGGGGAAATTAGGGCAAAGTAGTTGCTGCATTTGGAATTGAAGAGAGTGGCAAAAAGATTGCAGCAAGGCTGACCCCATTTGCAAAAAATTTGGTTAGCAACTTTCTGATTAAGGGACCAGTTGTGAGGCATGAGAATTGCTCTGCTTAGCCTGTCTGCTATAACGTTGGATTTCCCTGGGATATGAGTTGCTGTCAGAAATCGTTGAGAAGATGTCACCCATTGCTATACTCTCTGGGCCTCTCGACATAGAGGGTAGGATCTGGTTCACCCCTGCTTGTTGATGTACCAAACTACCAACATATTGTCCATCTGAATTGCAATAGTCCCCTTGGGAAGAGATTCCTGAAGTGCTTGCAATGCCAGAAGCACGGCCCTCATCTCTAGGACATTGATATGCAAATGGTACTTGTGATCTTTTCAAATTCCTTGGACCATCTGTCCCAGATAATACCCCCCCACACCCTATTTGGGACATGTCTGTGGTTACTGTAGCAATAGGTTGAGGAAGTACAAATGGTCTGCCCATTGTTACCTGAGTGGAATGAACACACCACAGTAAGTCCTTCTTGCAGGAAGGAGTTATGAAAATTTTGTGAGACATGGGTAAGTCCTGCATGGATCATTGGGTGAAGAGCAGCCACTGCAGTATTCTCATGTGAAGCTGTGCCATGGGAAGTAGTGTTATAGTCGTTGCCATAGAGCCTAGGACTTTCAGTACAAATCTTGCCTGTGCTCTGTTCTTGTTGAGTAAAATAATCAATTGACTGCATAGCATCTGTATCCTTTCTTGAGGTAGCTTTGCCAACATGTCATTTGCATTTAAATCTGCACCAATGAATGTAATATGTTGTGATGGCAACAAGGCAGATTTTTCTGTATTTATAGTAATGCTTAGTTTTAAGAAAAGATAAATGGTGTAGTCTCTTGCTTTGATCAGTAGTTGCTTAGTGGTGGCAGTTAGGAGCCAATCATCTAAGTATGGAAACACCTGGAATCTTTAGTGTCTCAGATGAGCTGTGACCACTGACATGCATTTGGCAAACACCCTGGGGTCTGTGGTGAGTCCAAAGGGCAGAGCTCTGAACTGGTAATGACTGTCTCCCAGCCGTAAGTGTAGAAATCTTCTTGAGCGCCTGTCCATCTTTATGTGGTAGTACGTGTCCTGGAGATCTAACGAGCACATTCAATTGTCTTTTCCCAGGAACGGGAGTATAGACTGCAGTGTTACCATCCGGAACTTTGATTTTCTCATCAACTTGTTTAGTCTGCTGAGATCCAATATGGGTCTCCAGTCCCCTGTCTTTTCTGGAATTAAAAAGAACTTTGAGAAAATTCCAGATTCTAACTGGTCTGTGGGGACTTCTTGGATGATTCTTTTTTTCTAGCAACTTTTTTATTTCTAGTGTTGCTTGATCCCTTTGACCGGGTGGAATATCTGGGATAGACTATGGTGGGCGAGGTGTACATTGGAAGGAAATGTTGTATCCTCTGGATATAATGAACTGTACCCATTTGTCTTGAGTCAAATTCAGCCAGGCTTCCGGGTACAGTGATATCCTCCCCCCCGACTGCCTCCAGAGGTGGACAGATGAGCCTCCTTTCAGGAACACTGGAAGGGCCTACCAGAGAAAGTACCTCTCTCACCCTGGTTTTGCTGACCCCCTCTGCCGAGTGGATGGCATCTTACATTGTTTCCCCCTCTGCCCCTGGGAGAAGGATCACCATGAGTGTCGGATAAGGCTCCTTTGGACTTATGGAACCATATTTTCCTGCCCTTTTGACCTTTAGGATAAGGTCTGGTAGGAGCAGAAAAATGGACTCCAGTGGCAGACAGAGTCTTACCAACATGTTGGCTCCTGGTGAGTTTCTTTTACTTTAGGCCTGAACAATGATGAGCCATCAAAGGGAGTGTCAGTAAAGGAAGAATGGAAGGGTTCTGCAAACTCACAAAGGCGCATCTAGGAATGTCTACAAAGAGCTATTCTTGTGCCTGCTGCCCTGCTCGCTCCATCGGCTGCATCAGATATGAGCCACATGGAGGCATTAGATATGGAGGTTAAGGTTGCAAGCTGGGAGTTAACCTTATCAGATAAGTCCTGGGCTGTAGCACCTCGCAGAGTATCTCCTAGCTCTTTTAGGAAATCCCCCTGAAGTCACGTGAAATGCGACAAATAATTCAGTGACCGTAAAGTAAAGGCTGCTGAAGAGAACATACACTTCCCGTATCTATCCATCGTATGAGAATCCTTGTTCAGTGGATGAACAGATACAGAAGTTTAAGCTAACTCCTTTTTTGTGGCTGCTGCCACCACCATTGCATCTACAGGAACCCCTTTAGTTAAGTACTGCCTACCTTCTGGGGCAATAATGAACTTATTAGGTCTCCATGGAATGGGATCCACTGATTCATGAGAGTCTCACACCTTCCAGCTCACCAAACCCAGGAGAGGGTAGAAAGGTGGAGACACCCAAGAGGTGGAGGGACGATAGCCAAATGCCTCCAGGTATACAGAGTCATCTTCAGAAGGGGAAAGGGACTTCCAGCCACCCCTCTGCTTAAGGATCTCCAGGATGTCTGAAAAGGAAACATCCTCAGAGGGGGACCTTGGGGACCCTTCTGAATCATCTAAGTCGGTATCAGAAGTGACAGACTCAGCGGAGTCTATGTGTTTCCTCTTACACTGTCTCTTCCGAGGGACCTCCTCGGGGGGGGGGGTGTTCCAGAGAGGTATCAGAAGAGGAGGATCCACCCATTGTGGCTTCCTGGGGCACTGACTCTCTATTCTGTGGTTGATGGAGAGGTAATGAAGAGGTGGACACCAGTCCCTTAGGGGGAAGAGAGGCTGGAGCTGAAGGTGGAGTAGACTCAGAGGAGAGCACACTCCACATCACCTCGAAGGCACCGCTGTCCTGGGACAAGACAGACTCTGTCCCCAATAGACTGGGAGATCTCCTTGGCACCAAGGAGGGTGTCTTTGAGGCAGATGTGGGAGCCGAACTCACCTAGATCAAGGTGCCGAGTGGGAGAGCCGGCTCCCCCCCGGAGCCGACTAGAGAGTGTCGGCCCCCAGGTCCCTCGATGGACGAAAGCATTAAAGAAACCAGAGCAGATGTCGGATCTGAAATATCAGTAGTGATTACTGACTTCCATACTCTCTGGCTCCAAACTTGTCCGAGTTGGAGAAGGAATAGGCATAGTAGAAGGTACCGTTGTCAGCTCCAAGCTCCAATGGGCTGGGCTCAAAAGAATTTCAGCTAGAGGCCGGGTCCGAAGCAACCTCTTCACTACCCACTGCACGTCCTCATCTGATAACCTGGAGAATTCTAGAGGAATGACTGGAAGACTTGTGGCTACCTGCTACCAACTGTAATAAAGGAGAGACTGGCACCGAGCGAACAGGCTCCAAGGAGGGTGACAGGTTCCACTTTTGGCTCTGCAACGGCTCCAATGAGACAGATGGAGCCCAGGGAGAACTATGTTTTTCGTCTCAGATAACTCTCAGAGCAGAGAAGGCATCATGCCTGGTGCCGCTTGTCGGCTCAGACACTGAAGCCAATGAAGCAGACTTTGGAGTCTTGTCTGATTTTTTAATCTGATTTCCTTTGTCCACTTTCAATAAGCCCCTCAATATAAGCTTATTCCTCCTCTCCTGCAAGACCCTGGCAATAAAACTATGACAAATGGAACAGAAGTCTTGAAGATGGAGTGGACCCAGACAGTACACACAGCTAGTGTGTCCGTCAGTAATGGACATCTTCTGAGTGCAGGAATCACACTTTTTGAATCCTGACTTATGTTCCTTAGCTGGTTCCTTAGACATAGTAGCTGTAAGGAAAACATTTCTCAATAAAAGTTAAAACAACAACTATAACTGTTATAAAGAGAAAGTAGCAAGGAAACAATTATCTAAAATAAAGTACTATGTATTTTTTTTTAAAGAGAAGAAAAAAGAGGGGAGGAGAAATCTTTAAGTTAAACAACTATCTCCTCCTAAACGGATTACTCCTAAAAGGCTTATAAAGAAGAAAAAAGGGCAAGAATCCTCTAATTTAAAAAGGGATTCTTGTGGAGAAAATAAGACCCAAAGAAAGATAGCCACAAAATAAACTTACAAGGTTTGAAAAAGGCTAAAAATAACACAAGACTGTTACTATAACACTAATACATAAAAATAACTAACATTTTGACAGAAAAGTTAGAAAAATACATAAAATATTACATTTTTAAAGACTGAACCAGTGAAGACAATCCCCAAGCTTCAAGCGGCAAACGACATCTGGGGAATAGCTGCTAAGCACTATAGGATAGGTATTCAGCCTCGAGCCAGTAGAAGCTCTCGAGCTTTAGTACAGGCCAAGTCGGAGCTGAGGTTTCGGCTCCGAACGCAAAGTAGCAAGACTGAAGGCGAGATGGGACAACATGACATGTTGTAGTTTAATACGTTAGTGATACCCAGAAGGTACTGTGAAAGGCTGCTAATATTCAGCTGTGAAACCCAACTGGCCAAATGAAGGAAAAACAGGAGAGCATATTTACACTTAGGTAAGGAAAACTGTTTTGTGTAACCCTTGTAGCAGAGGTATGTTGTGAATGAGATATGAAGTCAGTCATTTTTTCTTGGATTCACAAGGATACTTATAAAATCATCTAATGAAATGACTCAGCAAATATAGCAACTATTTGCTGCTAAGCTTTATGCTCAAACCTTTGGCAGGTTACATCTAAACACTGACATAGGCATATTATTTGCAGTACATTGAAGGTTACCACAAACAAACAAATCAACAAAATAAAAACTAAATAAATAATGTTCTCTGATGACCTTCTGCTCTTCCCAGACTAAAGTGCCTTTTTTTTTAATTAACCTTTATAAATATGGAAGTTATTACGAAATCTAGTATCTAAGACAGAATGTTGTAATCTACATTAATAACTGTTCAAGTCTGCAATTAAAGCACATAAATGACTCTGTAATGTGTAGATATTGATCATACAAGACACCATTAAAAGGTCTATAGCTGCCTGGTCAGTAAGGAATTCTTTCTTAGATAAGTGTTGTGCTTTGCTGACAGCTAATAGCAGTAATTACAGGGGAAGATGAACAGCAGTGCTCTAACGTAGCACATTTCTGATCTGTAAGCCTGCGATTTTCTTTCTCAGAAACAGATAATGAACCAGATGAAATAGATTTAGAAATACTGATCCACTTCTAAAGAGCTTACACTTGACAGTTGAAGGTCCATTACGTATAGTCTCTTTATAAGCAAAATAAACTGAAATGGATGTTTTAAGAGTAGAGCACTATTGCTGAGAAGAATTGGCAAATCTAAATCATAAGTACATATGCAAAACTCTGACTGAGGAATCATATTCATTGAATATATCAAGTACAAATGATTAAACAATTATCCTGTGAGAATCCACTGCTCAAAACAGCATGTCTAGGTATTGTAATGTCACATTTAAGAGTTCTGAAGAAAAATATTTTTCCAGCATCGGTTACTTCACTTTGAACCCCAGATGCAATACTGTTTTTTCTTTTGTTTCCTTACAAATTGAGGAATGTTGGCAATCTCATTTATTCAGTGTCTTTCCTTCTTAAGGTTCATAATTAACTTTGGGGCCTACCCATGTGATCTGCTGCCTGGAAAGAACTACATGATGGAATTGTAGCTATATATGTTGATTTAAACTGCTACCAATGAAGGGTGTAGCCAGGATTTTTGAAACTCTACACCAACTTCCAGAATGTATTTCCGCTTCCTCTCCCTCCCCAGTCACAAGTATACTGTCAGTTTTAAGCAGAAAATCAAGTTAGCAAACCAGACACATTGAAAAAAAGTCATTTATCAGAATCTATAAGTTATTAAACCTACAGGGGTAACTATGACACATTTTATGTCAATTAAAATGTAGTACATTTTCCAGCAACCTGCTTAATACAGTTTATGTCAAGTTAATGAATGGAGAAAACAGAAACTAAATTGGATGAGACACACAAAGCCACATGTGTATGTCTATAGGTGCCCTCCCACACACACACACACATATACACACACACACACACACACACACACACACACACACACACACGCAATTTGAAGGCCTGCCAATTGTCCAAGAGTATGCCATCTTTTGGATATGACAGGAAATTGAGGCACTTGAAGAAAACCCATACAGATACGATGATATACAACCTCCACATAGGAGGTTTCCTGTAGAGAAAAAAAATGAATAAAGGAAAGAAAACCAAGCATTGCAAGCCAGCAGCACTAACTACAGTACTGCTGTGCTGCCCTGTAAACCATCTTCTTGCATAAAATAGACATTAATCTGAGAGCTGATTTCTTATCTAATATCGTGCCATCTAAAGATAAAAGAGGCATGGTTGAGTTGAACGGCATGCACAAATGTGTATGTGGGGGGGGTGCAAATAGAGTAACAAGGACAATATTAAGGGCAAGTTGCATCTTCCTACACTAAGCAAGGCTACAACCTGTGCCACAATGCATGTAATTTATGTTCCTGAATATAATGTTGTTAACTTTTATGGTGGAAAAATGAAGTAAACAATAAAGGGGACATATTTAATGGATCATTTATAATGTATTTTGAAAGGGTGTCAGTAATACCACTGGGAAACACAGTATATGACATTTTCTACCCATTAATTTAGTGACTTGTACCCATAATTTTGGGGGGTATGCTAAGGGAAATGAATTGCTGTGCATATCTATTGCAAGAAAACACAGTGTTCAGATGACACACATGACTGTGGCTTAGATTCACAGAGAGGTGCTGGTCATCCATTCAGGGACTTGAGTAGTTCTGTTGGAATGTACAGCAGCAGAAGAATTCACCAATTATAAATACAAATAAGGACATGAAGATTAAAACTGCCAAATAGCATAGCAATTGTGTAGTGACACCATTCTGTGCAGCATTATATATGCTCAAAAGAGTATAGAGGGATGCACATGCCATGTAAGGAACCATAGCTACTGGTATGACATCACAATAAAGCACTTTGTGCATGTATAACTGCTCACTAATACCTCACAGTAACAAAGCCCTGCACCAGTTAGCAATATGAGTGTTGCTGTGCTTGACTGCATGCCCCAAAGCAGGGCAGCACAAAGCTGTGCTCCTTGCATATGACTACCAGAATGGCATATGAATTGTGTTATGGGGCATACACATGGCCCCCTTTCTAATTTATAAAATGGGGAGGAATATATAAATATAGGAATGTAGGGAAGAAAGAGGAAGAAAGAAGAAAGACATTCAGATGGAAATCATACAGGAGACACGAAAATAGGGGCAGGCCTTGTAACATTTTTATGGGGGCAACTCTTACTTTTTCTTGTATAGAAATGGGTATGAGAGGGAAGTGTGACTGAGAAACTACTGAAAAAAGGATAGAGTGTGGTAGATTGTGCAAGGGCTAACAGACAAACATAATAGTGCAGCCAAATAGTGATGGTTGTGCAGACACTAGAATGTAGAGATACAGGATGGAGATAGACACATAGAGGGTGGTAAAATGGTGATAGGGTGGACTAGACATGGTACAAGGTTTGAGATCACAAACAATAGGAAGGGAGAATGCCAGGTTTGGGGATAAGGTGGGATTTAAGCAATGTATAAGCTGCCACCCAGCTCAAAGGGAATCTCTGCTGACCCATCACTAGCAGACAGATCTGTGTACCACTGGCATGGTTGAGTTTCACCTCTGATGGCTTTGATGACCAGGATAGGCCAGGGTAGTGAATCTGCTTTCTGCTGCAGGAGCAGTTCTATGCAGCCATACCATATGCCCAGCTCCCCTTATTAATCATAGATGTCAAAACCGCTGTAGCTGGGAGGCTGAATTAGCTGTCAGAGAAAGGTCAATACTTCCCCCAGTGAGGCACTGCTAGCCTCACTCAACCTCCCCAGCTACAGCCTCAGCAGGGGCAGGCTGTCTGAGTAAGGTGTCTGCTTAATATCATCTTCTTCCTCCTCAGGACAACGAGACAATGAAGCTGTACCACAAGCATACTAGTCCACTAAGTGCATTGAGTGCATGCTACATGGCAGCAATCAACAGTAGCACAAACCCTGGCTGGCTATAAGACTAAGCAGCAGCATACAACAACCCATGTGTTTGAGCTCCTGTTCTGACCGAGCTAGGAAGAAAAAGGGTCACATTAGTGAAGTATGATAGGTGAAACAAAATGTGTTTGCAAAATAAATGCAATCCTCACATGCTACACCTGTGCACCTGTGTCCTTTACTCTGCTGGCCAGTAGGCAGACGTATGTATGTCCCCTCTCTATAAGTATAGATACCTATATAGTGGTATCACCTTGGAACATGGTGGCGATGTGCATGTCCCCTATGTGTAAATGTAGATACCTATACAATGGTATTACCCTGGAACATGACGGCCGACTGATACATTGGTTACCATACCAGCTTCCAGGCATGGATTTCCACCACTTCCAAGCATATCCAGTGTCTGGAGCATTTCTCCCCAGGCCTCAGCTGAAAATGGGCTGTATCCTAATCAGACTTTCCTGTTAAATAAATGAATAAATAAACTGAGAGCAACACATAATTAAGATATTTACCTCAAAGACATAAAGTACAGGGTTTGATTCTCCCTTTTGGAAAGGAAATTGTCAAAGCTTAAAATGACCCACAAGGGCAGCTAGCCTAGTACTTACCTATGAACCTGTAAGTATCAATAACATTACAGGCAGATCTGCAGGTGGCAGGAACCCATCTGCACAGGGCACTGACATTACTTTCTGTCACCAATGCCACAATTACCCCTTATAGTACCCTAGCATAAATTGCAATGGCATATGAAAGAAGAAAAACAAGTATCAGGAACACATCTTTACAGGACACAAGAATTAAAAAAATACATTGACAGACACTTAATAATAAACACACATCATCTCTGCCGAATCTCTATGCTCCACTAACGGAGGTTAACAGTTTGGTAGTTCCCATCATAGTACATACGCATGCACTATTCACCTGTTCTGGTTATGTTTGCAGGCTTTGTCAAAACCCCACCCAGGTCATACCAGGTATCAACCTTCATGAATCTTCCATTATAAAGCTTCATAATTGTAGCTTGATCTGGTAGTGAAGAAGTTGATGTGGCATAATTTTACATCTCCTTCATGCACCAGGCAGGGACTTTTTGAGGACCAATACCAGAAGAAGCCCTTGCAACATGACTGTGTAAAAAAGTCAGCCAGAGAATCACGCATACATTGTGACTTGTAAAACACTGGTAGTACAGAGCGAGTCACATGCAGGGATCCATGTATGAAGTATCCCTAGTGCATGCCTCATGAGCAAGCTGCAATATTTGGCTATTTTGCATGAATATATAATGAGGCATTTCAAAAGCATCCATTGTGTTTGAGCTCATTTGCTAATGTAGTAAGCATTCAGGTATAAAGTTTCTGGATGTGCACGTGGATATGATGCCATTTTAATGTTATCTAGCACATGGTAGCACAATAAATCTGATGGTTGAGAGATGTATCTAGAGTACTGTTATAGCATCAGTTCTCCTATAAGAAACATTATCCAAGCTACTTAAAGGTTTCCTCCTAAAGTAACCCACCATGCTCAGGTAGGTCATCTTCCTATTGCTAATAATAAGAATGCGTGTAAGTCAAAATCAGAGACTGCACACCTATCTGCTGTGCAATATTTTATCATATGTGTACATCGTGAGACAGATGTCCCTTTCAGCTGTATACTCTGGGTGACCCTTTTCTTTTATGGGCAGTAAGTTCGCCCATCATTTGAGACCTAGACATCTGTTCTGCTCATGTCTAGTGCCTAATAGTGAGGCTGGTCCCTGCAGAATGTGTTTTTGTCAAGTTATCAAAACAAGCTGTACTCACTGTCCCATCCATTATACTACTATATAGGTATGTTACCTATGTATCTATAGCTACCATCTTAAGCACTGTTATCAATATAGAGTATATAGCTATGTTATATTGTTTTTGCAGGTGTCTTCCTGTCCACAGGACATGGAGTGTAGGCAGATGCTGGATAACTGCAGCCCAGCAAAGAATGAAACCTTGTTATAGGCACTCGGGATCCATGGACAAGGCCTGTTTTGGGAGAGGGGTTCCAGACCAGCCTGTATAGTAGCAGCTATGGTATGCCCTTCAAGCCAAGCCGTCATGGTATCTATGTCATGTTACATATGAATGTCTTACATACTAATGAGCAATATGCTGGTATTTGAATGGTACTTCGTATATGCTTCTTGTTACTTTGTACTATATACCACACATGCTGAACAGTAAGTTAACAAAGGACTAGATGCATAGCCCTGTTTCCTATCACCTGTTAAAATGCACTACTATGAGTGCAGTATGTTTACACAAGCCTGCACTATTGGTTTAGTATTATTGTGGCATGTACCAATATATGTCTATATACACGCATACTACTCCAGCAGTTACTGTTCTAGCAGTAATATCTTACATTTTGCAATCATTAGATAATTAATATCTATTAGAGCTTTCTGTCTAGTTCTCAATACTATGTTTCTTTGTCCGAGGAAGATGTTCTGTCCATCTAGATATCCTAGTAACAAAACCATTTTAAATAAAAAAATAAATGCGTACATAAGTATCTCACATTTTTATTGAATCCAAACTGTGTTGCACTTGGAATATATATATATATTTTGACTTCTTAATCAGCAGTAACCATATTGGGATTTCTCCATCTCTTAAGAACTAGTTCTGTTCTTTTCAATTGTTTGTTTTTACTTATTCAGTATGCAGCGCTTTTACCTCCCTATTTGCCAAAGAACAGCTGATTAGGGATTTTAAAATGTCATGCATTCACTGGAGGCCGTTTAATCTACTGCAGCTCAAATCATTATTGACAACAGTCATGAAAGAGTTGGAGATTTCAGCTTAAAATCAATACTGCAACTGGAGGCAGCAAGGTAATGCAAATATGATCCACTCCACAGCAGTTAATTCTGGGTCAGCTCTGTTTCTCTACAATGTTAGCTAATAGTGAAAATGTCAATTATTTTACTTTAAAGTACGGGTGCTGGGCACTAAAGAAATCCAAGACTAAATTTAGTCTTTCCAAACTGACATAGGTGTTTTATAAAAACCTTGCATTAAAAATTAACATATTACTATGGATACTTTCATAGCTAGAGTATAGTGTGACATAAACTAAGGGGGTATGAGAGAAATTTTTGCTAAACAGGACTGCTTGTATATACATTTACTGTTTTTCATTTCTCAAAGTTTCTTGGGTTTCCAATACCATGATGGGAATGGACCCCATTCCTAAGTCAAAGTATGATTAAAGCCCATGAAATTAGTATTGTTTCAATCTTTGATGTTACATTTATTACATACTTACATATTTTACTGAATCAATTTCATGTGAGAGATGAAATAAAAATATAGATTGTGATTGCAAATAAGAACCACCAGGCCCACCTAGACTGTTTCCCCTACCTGTTGGATAAATTACATCATCAAGTTAAAAAATAAATTACTTTTTTACATTTGTCTGATGCACTCTTGGTGTCTACTTCCAGTTTTAACAATACTACTACTAGTCTGGGAAATCTGCAGCAGTCATCCAGACTCTATCAGTGAAAAAATACTTTGTGGCAGCTCTCCTTAATTGTCCACCTTGTATTTTCAAACACTAATTTATTGTTCTCATGCAGCACATTTGTTGAAATATTGTACTCACTCTGTGGATCCTTGTGAGGTACTTGCGTAATTCTGATATTCCTGCCCACATCCTTTGCTTAAAGCTGTATGAATTCATGCTTTTATCTCTCTCTTTATATAGTTTCTGCTTTGGGCCTTGTGACATTTTTTGTTACTATCCCATGAACTGGGACAGTAAAAAAAAAAAAAAAAAAAAAAAAAAAAAAAAATAGCACTATATGTTTTTTATTACTTGATCTAGACTAATATGTATGCATTAGTGCTCTCTGTCTGTGTCACAGGCATTTATTGTAAATGTTTCTTTTCTATAACCTTGCTTTAATCTGAGGAGAAATAAAATAAAATAAATAAAACTGATTCTGTCATATTCATACCCTCATGAAGATATAGGGCCATATTCAAAAACTCAACATTACCCTCCACCGGAGTGATGAGGTTTCTCTTAATCAAAGATGTGATTCAAAAACAGGCTTCTAAAGGGAAATTGAAAATTAAGCAGTCTTGTCAGTTTGCTTTGCTAACCCACGAGGTTGCTTAACAGAATCTTTCATCCCCAGGTGTTTTGTCAACTCTAGTAATTCTAACATCGCTATGATGCCAGGCTAGGGGAATGACTATTGGATTTGCTCTAGTAAAAGGCCAGGTAAGGCAAATAGCCATAAAAAAGTAAAATAACTGCATGCCTTATATTCACTGTAGCTTCATTCAACAGCTACAATAATATGTACATGTGTATGACACCCTCTGCATACAGAATGTACACAAATGTATAAACTACAAAGAATATAGAAAACAAAGATGGCACAACAAACCAGTCCAGGAATAACTTAAACACTTTAATAAAACAAAGCTTTCAAGCATAAAACTCTTCCTCAGCATAAATAGCTAGAAAAAATATCAGCATTCAGTGCTGAACTGCTGAGCAGTGTGACAATAAGGCCAGCCTTGCTATCCGAGGTTACTCCTAAGGACCCTATGGAATGCTATGTTCAATAACTTTCAGTGAATAGCAGGCTAGGTGTGCTTAGGTTCCATAGTTATTGTGACCATCTGCTGACCATTTTCACCAGTGCTTAGCCTTGTGTTTGTGAATCTGACTTGAGAGCTCCAGGACTACAACTGGTTTTAAACATATAGAATATATATTTTTTTATTTAATACTGACAGTCTCCTCCTCTGCATTTCAGAATCTTACTTGCCTTTCTTGATGCTATGTCAGATTCTTTGTTTCTTTTAAGAGTAGCTGATGCATCTAACCCATAGTCACTTTTATATTGTTTGGTAATACTGCTTTATCTGTATTTTTGAATCTCAGATTTATTACACCTTCCCATTCTTCCAATATTGTCTAGTCCCTTTTCACAGCTTCTTGTACAGCACTCATCGTACATAACCTTGTATAATCAGCATAGCAGCAAGTTGTTTCTTCCAGACTTTGGAGTCTCATAAAAATACTTGGAACTCCTTTCAAGTGATGAATTGTAGGCTTTTGTTCTGCTGTCAGTAAGTTAAGCCTTTCAGAATGCATTGGAGTAGGCCTCAAGTACCCAAGAAACTAGACAGATTATACAAGGGTAGAGAAATCCTGTAAATAGTTGTGCAAAAATCACACAGTGTTTCCTCTAGTGGCTTTGTGGATATTGTCAAAATATTAGCTCTTGTTCTAGGGCCCAGTATACTTCCTAATGATAAGAACAGAAGGGCCTTGGATAGATTTTCTAAATAAGTAAACCCTGTTCTTGTCTGTTGTCATATCCTTCATTTAATATTTCTTAATAAGATGAAGGGTGCTATAACTAATGTCACATTTGACTGGTGCCAGAACATGTGTTTTGAGGCTTCTGACATCCTCCCTTCCTATACCTGGTTAAGCACATTCATAGAGGATGAACCTATTGCATTACAGGGCTAAAAGCTCAGTAATTCTCTGACCTTAATATTAATGTATATTCATGGGACCCACCTCTGGCACCATTTGAGGGTGTCAGGATTAATGGAAGGAATGACAAGGCTAAGTCTGATGATAACTATTCCCAGGGGTAAGATCAAGGGATGGCATGCAGGTGGGGCCAGCCTAAACAACTAGCTCAAGTGCTGGCTGGGGCAGATAACAGTGAGCAGGTGGATTTGGTGGGTGATCTCAGTAACCATTATCTGTACCTCCAGCATGTTGCCATCACATGGGGTGGGGGAGGGGGGCAGAGCCATGATTTATTCAAGCTAAGCCTGCCTGTGTGAGCAGAAGTAGTGGCTTCCAGGCTCACTCACCTGTCAATGCCAATCTTGGGAAGAGCCAGTAATTCCATCTTGGAGGATTTAAACACCCAGTTAAACAGTCAGAATAAGTGCCCATAGACTGGGATAAGATGGAGCACATGGGAAATCCACTGCAGCAAGGATATCCAGCAAAGAGAAATCTCAGCAAAAATAAAATAAAATGTATATATATATATATATATATATATATATATATATATATATATATATATATCACAGTAAGACACTGTCTGGTTCGATTCTCAGTTAGAGCGTCATCTGCGTGGAGACATGCGTGAATGGGCATACCTTTGTTGAAGGTTGTGCGTCAGGGCTGGTAACTCGGCACGTAAAAATCAACTACCAATCATTAGCGGACCGGAGTTTCGCTATGGCAACCCCTAACCGGGAAAAGCCGAAAGACACAAACACAAACAAATAAGTGGGTAGAAAAGTTAAATGAAACATAGCTTACTGTGAGAATTCTGGTTAATAATAAGAATGTTACTTCACTTTATGGAAGCTTTTTGAAAATTCTTTTATCCATCCCCCAATCTGACTGGCTAACTGATTGCTCGGAACTGGATTCTGAATAAGTTTACAAGTTAATAAACTATGATTTCAAGTTGGTGATGACAAATAAACAACCAGAAAAAGAAAATATACTAAAAAGCAATGAAAAATATCTGAAAATGGTTTTATTTAAATCTTAGATCCTTGAGTTAAACTCTTCTATGAGATAAAATTTCATGACAAAAGAAATATATCTTTTGTGGGTTAAATCAAGATGTAACTTGTGGAGCTTGTCATGATTGATTGATTACAATGTGGATAGGCTAAAGCTACTAGGCTACCCAGTGCTTCCTGTACCAAGACAGTGGAAATGTCTTTGGGAAGAATCCATCTGGTGGTGCAGTATGAATTTGTAAAAGATGGACATCCATCACTGGTATCAAGAAAATGGAATATAGCATGCTGATTGTCTTCTTTACACTTGAGACTTGATCAGTACTTTGAGTTGAGCTCCAACAGTCCATTTTCAATAGAGTCTGGACAGGTGAGGGCTCAATAAGTATGCGCTGCAGACACACGGGTGGAGAAGCCACACATCCTTGGATATGGTTTCCTGTATGTGCTACAGATACATGGGTGGGGAAGCCATGCATCCTTGGATATGGTGACCTCATGCTTCAGTGGGATGGACAAGGTCATGAAGGTGTCACTCTTTCTGCCCAGAGGATTCATACAATAATCTGTTTTTTTTCATTCTCCAAGCTTTTTTCTTCCCTAGGGGATGCTTTCTTTCTACTAATAGAGGGTGGTGGTCCTCAAGGTGGTAGGCATCACCTGACCCAATGTAATGCCAACAATGTTTTGTGTTGAGGGAAGGACTTAAAGTTTTAAGTCTTCTAGTGGAGGTGTTTTTTTTAGGTAGCACAGTGCTTGCAGGATTAGATGTCTCTCCGAAGAAAAGAATCACTGAAAGTTGTAGTCTTTTGGCAGAATTTGCATACTGCAGGCACATTTGTTAGTTTTTCCAAGGATAACATGGACTTCAGAAATCTGCCATATTCACAATTCAAATGCACATGTTCGTAATACATAGCAAACAGTCCGACATCAATGTAAGCAATTAAAAAAGAAGGTACTGTGCTGGGTACTTATCACTCTGGAACTTGCCAAGAAATTGAAAATGGCACAGCTGCTTTCCCTTTTAATCAGTATGTCAGTAAATACCCTAGAGAGAAGTGGAGACTGGCTCTGTACTGGGAACAACCAAAAGCTCTGGAAGTCAGGCTGGAAGCCAGACATCAACTTGCAACTAATTTCTATGAATGCATGAGTGGTTAAAGGAGTTGTTATACATAAAACAACAGAGAAATATGTGCCTTTTATTTTTCTTTCATCTCTAGTGTCAGTTTAATCCTTTCTGGGTTGCAGACCTTTGATCTTACTTGCTCCCTGTAATCAATACAGTAAATCTGTCAAAAAAAAGTGATGCTTAACAAGTTACCTTGCATAAACCTGATAGTATCCTGTACATTTCCTACAGTATTCCAAGTTCTGCCATGTACACTGTAGAATAAAGCACAATATTAATCAGAAAACATCATATATTTGAATGTGTTTTCCCTGAGGTGAATTAAACTGGAGTACATACCTGTAATATAGCAACCTCATTCCGTAGCTGACTTTCTTGAGTTGTGGGAAAACGCAGCTTGTCAATAACTTTGATTGCTACATCTCGGCCTGACTTTCTGTGTTTTCCTAAAGGAAGATTGTATATGCATTATGGTGTGCACTTTCAGTGATCTCTAAGATTAGTTTAGTCAATTTATTTTTATTTATTACATTTTGTTGATGAGGTTACTTCTTAGTCCTTTTACTTACAGGCTGGGGAAGAAAAGTTTCATAAATGATATTGCAATTAAATATTCATACATGCAAGTTTTGTATGGTAACAGTTCAGTATTATACACTATTTCTAGCAACAACACTCAAATGGGAATATTTTATTAGCTAAACAGAGCATGCTTAATATTGGTAACCTGTAGTTACCACTGGAAAAAGTTCCATTAAGAAGAGATCCAAAACCTTTAAAACTTGTTGCCATTAAGGCATCAACAACAAGCTTTGGAAAATTAACCTAGACAAAAAATAGTTCCAGAATGAAGAAGAGTATATGAATAGACAAATTGGGTTCTCCTTAAATAATTCTTTCATTCTCTTATTCTAAGTTTAAAAACAATCTGCAGTCATTATCACTAATGTCATCATGTTTATAAAATGAATTATAATTGCAGCCTTTAGTTGCAAAAGTGAAGTGCCTGCATGTCCGTGATGCAGGGAGGGCATCGACATTTCCTGGTTTGTGTAGAAAATCCATCAAGTGAAAAGTGTCTTGTGTTTGTCATGGTGATAATGGGGTGAATGTGACAGGAATAATTTACATCCTGGTACTTGACAAAAGCTGATTCTATTTGTCCCTAGTGTAAACTCAAGGGCAACTTCCAGGTGTATAGGAAAAATGAAGAGATTTATTAGATCTGATGGGGGAAAGGCTTTTTTTCAAATTTTACAATTTTACTTCTGCTGAGATTTAGTATGAGAACATTAGCAGTGATTTAATCCTCAACACTGGAAAATCCTTTTGAAGTTACTCTTGAAGTGTGCTTTGAGAGGCAGACAAGCTGAATGGAGCTGAATTGTTAACCCTGTCGCATTTGTTCCATGTCAGTGACAACAGGGTGAACAGTAAGAGATCCACCACTGAGCATTTTGTAATCCAGTGATTACAGGCCTAGGCTATGAGGTAGTAGATTTCTTCATGTTTGTGGGATTACTGTGTGTATGATCACCTGCTTAAGCTAAGGATGACAAGATTGCTCCTTCACTTTGTTTACAAATCAGGTGGGGACAACCATGGAGAGTCTTATGCATTCCTTTGGTTCATCATGGCACTAGAAAACATTCAAATACACAAAGGCTTATCTGAAAAAAGGCCTTATCAGGAGAAGTGGTCATCCCAGTTATGTGCACTACTTTCTAAAACATTCTCTGGTCATACTACCCTGAGTATGGACATTTTTGTGGTCTGTTAGTCATTGGCTAGATCATGTGATGAGATTTATTGATGTAGTGTGATCACTTGCTTTGAATAAAAGGTTTTAAATGTAAAATGTTACAATTTAGTCTAAAACATTATTACAATGAATGTGCTGACTGTGTGCAGTTAACAGTCACTTTTGTTAGATAAAGGACTTACGACAAGTTGCGCTGACAATAATCTTGATTTCTGCATTTCAGAGATTCTAGATGCTCTTTATATGTTATTAACTTACCACCCAGGTAAACCAGATAGACAAAAGTGTATCTTTCCAGTAACAGTTCTGGCTTGTAGTTGAAAAGGATTTACAAACCAGCCTGTATACCTGATTGACAAATGCATGCACAGATAAATAAATAAATACACTCATACATATGTACATACATATACAGAGTCTGCTCAAAGTCATACAGTATACATCGGAACACCAAGGGAATTAAACCAAGACTTACATAAAAAAAGTCTAGCCTTGTTTAGCAAAAATTATCAAAAAATGACATAAATGAACAGTTCAAAGTGGCAGCAGTTAATATAGCATGGTTTACAGAACAGCCCATGTTGCTGGTACTACTGTAACACTCTTAACATACCTTGTTGCCAGGACATCTGGCTGTTAATTAGGCTGAATTGTGGTATAGATGGAGAATACCAAAAACTTATAACTATAATCCTTCATTTTTCTACAGGCTAAATATAAATGTAGAATATTTAGGTAGCAAAAGATTTTTTTCAAATCATGTTAAATAAGCATAAAACTAATCACAGACCAAGTATGATGATGGTTAGTGCAGGGCTCACTTGTTCTGTGGCAGCAGGGGCTTCAAATCCTTGAGTGAGGTGAGAGTCTTGGGGCCCATTTATTCCTGCCTCACAATTCCCCTATCAGCTTGCCTGCTGTAAGGCAAGAATAAGGTGATATGGAGTGTGACACCTGATCCTGCAGGATGCCCTACCCCCTCCCCCTGGTGAAACATGCCATATGCCATGGCAGTTCTGAGCTCCACTACAGCTGGCCCCCCCCCAAAGAGAAATGTAACTCCATCCACTGACTTCCCCTCAGCTTACTGTATGACTTGTACATGGTAGCTGTGGGCTTACTAGGTTCAAGTTCATGGGGTGAACACCTACAGCTATTAAGATGTACCACATATGTGGAAAGGCAGAGCCACTTCCTTCATCTCAGGATGGATGAGCCACAAATGACCATTCATTCCCATCCTACTCCACTAGCTCCTACATGTGGCCAAGCCACTACCTGAACTAAGACTAAATTTGAGTTTTAATATTAGATTATATGTTGATGAGATGGATTTGTTAGCTAGCAAAGCTTGCTTCAGCAGCAAGTGTTGAAAACATCATCATCATCTTTCGGCTTTTCCCATTAGGGGTTGCCACAGCGGATCATCTCTTTCCATTTCTTCCTATCCTCTGCATCTTGCTCTGTCACACAAACCGCCTGCATGTCCTCTCTCACCATGTTCATAAACCTTATCTTAGGCCTTCCTCTTTTCCTCTTACCTGGCAACTCCATCCTTAGCATCTTTTTCCCAATATGCCCATCATCCCTCCTCTGCACATGTCCAAACCAACGCAATCTCGTCTTTCTTGCTTTGTCTCCAAACTGTCCAACATGAGCTGACCCTCTAATATACTGATTCCTAATCCTATCCATCCTAGTCACATCGAGTGCAAATCTTAACATCTTTAACTCTGCCACATCCAGCTCTGACTCCTGCCTTTTTGTCAATGCCACTGTCTCCAACCCATATAACATAGCTGGTCTCACTACCCTCTTGTAGACGTTCCCTTTCACTCTTACTGGTACCCGTCTGTCACAAATCACTCCTGACACTCTTCTCCACCCATTCCACCCTGCCTGTACTCTCTTCTTCACCTCTCTTCCACATTCACCATTACTCTGAACTGTTGATCCCAAGTACTTAAACTCGTCCACCTTTACCAACTCTACTCCCTGAATCCTCACCATTCCTCTACCCACCCTCTCATTTACACACATATATTCTGTCTTAGCCCTGCTGACCTTCATTCCTCTGCTCTCTAGAGCATATCTCCACCTCTCCAGAGTCTCCTCAACCTGATTCCTACTCTCACTACAGATCACAATGTCATCTGCAAACATCATAGTTCACGGGGCCTCCTGTCTGATCTCATCTGTCAACCTGTCCATCACCACTGCAAATAAGAAAGGACTCAGAGCTGATCCTTGATGTAATCCCACCTCCAACTTAAACAGATCTGTCACTCCCACTGCAGTCCTCACCACTCTCACACTACCCTTGTACATATCCTGTACCACTCTTACATACTTCTCTGCCACTCCCGACTTCCTCATACAATACCACAACTCTTCTCTAGGCACCTTGTCATATGCTTTCTCCAAGTCTACAAAGACACAATGCAACTCCTTCTGACCTTCTCTGTATTTCTTCAATAACACTCTTAGAGCAAACATTGCATCTGTAGTGCTCTTTCCTGGCATGAAACCATACTGCTGATCACTAATCATTACCTCCCTTCTTAACCTAGCTTCTACTACTCTTTCCCATAACTTGAAGCTGTGACTGATCAATTGTATCCCTCTGTAGTTACTGCAGCTCTGCACATCACCCTTATTCTTAAAGATAGGTACCAATACACTTTTTCTCCACTCCTCAGGCATCCTCTGACTTTCCAAAATTTCATTAAACAATCTAGTTAAAAATTCCACTGTCATTTCTCTTAAGCACATCCATGCTTCCATTGGTATGTCATCTGGGCCAAAAGCCTTTCCATTCTTCATCCTCTTCATAGCTGTCCTTACTTCCTCCTAGCTAATCTGTTTCACTTCCTGATTCACTATCCCCACATCATCCAACCTTCTCTCTCTCTCATTCTCTTCATTCATCAGCCTCTCAAAATACTCTTTCCATCTACTCAACACACTCTCTTCTCTTGTGAGTACCTTTCCCCCACTATCCTTTATCACCCTTACTTGCTGCACATCTTTCCCAGCTCTGTCCCTCTGTCTAGCCAATCGGTACAGGTCCTTTTCTCCCTCTTTAGTGTCCAATCTCTCATACAACTCTCCATACGCCTTATCCTTAGCTTTTGCCACCTCTCTCTTTGCCATGCGCCTCATCTCCTTATACTCATGTCTACTTTCTTCATCTCTTTGACAATCCCACTTCTTCGCCAGCCTCTTCTTCTGTATACTCTCCTGTACTTCCTCATTCCACCACCAGGTTTCCTTGTCCTCCTTCCTCTGCCCAGATGTCACACCAAGCACCTTTCTAGCAGTCTCCTTACTAGTTCTGCTGTAGTTACCCAGCTATTCAGTAACTCTCCACTGTCTCCCAGTGCCTGTCTTAACTCTTCCCTAAACTCCACTTCACAATCACCCTTTTTTAACTTCCACCATTTAATCCTTGGCACTGCTTTCACACTCGACCTCCTCCTCTTCTTGATCACCAACGTCATCCTACAGACCACCATATTTCCTTTAAATGTAAATCTCTGAATTTCAGCTAAAAATAATCCAACTATCATTGGTAGCTCAAACATGTCTTATTGGTAAATTGGTAAATTAAGGGAATCACAAACTTCTCGGAGAAATTAGATCTTTTAAGATAAAATTCGGCTATGGTTAACAGGTCCAGTTGAGAAAGACACATTGATTATTTTCTTCTCTTCCATTGAAAATATAGTGGTATTGTAACCAAATTGTTGATGAAACTGCACAACAGTTATTAAAAGTAATTATTCAAGCAAAAAAAAAAAAGTGTTACAAATAATGTGTGTGTCTAAAAATTATTTAATGTTTTCATGTCTAAGGATACAACGAAAAATAGTTGGAATCACCTTTAGATAGAAGCTTACAATGGAAATTATTCCACATGAGTAACCAAGATTGTTACCATTAGACTGAAATAGCACTTATTTTCAGAGCAAGAAATGTACAAATATGTCTGGTTAGTCTCTGCTGATTTATTTCAAGAGCTATGAACTATACTGTGGTAATATACCTATAACTGCAAAGGATTTGGTTCTGCTTTTAATTACCTACATTCAGTTCCTGGCACATTTTAAAGATATCAGAAGTAATGTTTTAAAAGACAAAAGCTAGGTGCTTAATATTTTTTACAGACATTACTAAAATGTGACCTCTGTTTAAACGTTTACATAGTTAGCTGTACTCTAACAATGCTTCACTATACAGCCTTTCTGAAATAATGTGCCCTGTTTTAGGATTTAAAATTTGTATTACACACCTACTTCTCCATTAGTTTAGGACAATTAGTATCATGCCTATCAGTATTTGTGGGCAATGGTTCATCATATAAGTGCAGTAATTGCTAAAACCTTATTGTACTAACTAAAGCAGGGACACATCTAGCACAAATGCAATTTTCTGCCATTAAAAATATAATATTGTATGTTTCATTCCTAGAAATGAAATGAAAATGTGGCCTTCAAGGTGCGTTCTCTAAAGGTAAGCAGCTGAATCTGCTTTTTTGGCTGCAGCAATAGTACGTTTTACTTAAAATGCCTTAAATGTCAACAAAAACAGTTTAGTTCTCTATTCAGTCTGGTTGTTAAACAGTAGCATTTTGCAGCATGTCGATCCATCAAAGGAGATTTCTGTGAATGCAAAGACACTAAAGCCAGTTCCCAGAAACCGCCTTCTACGAGAGTGGTGACTGCCATTTTCCTCCATTGTTGTGTGACCTCAGAGTTGGTATATATAATTCTGGGGGGGGGGGTCCATCCACATGGGGGGTGCATGGGGGCTTGCAAAAAAAAATTCTTTCAATGTGTTTACTGAAGGGGGTTTCAGCAAACTGGTTTTGATTTATTTGCGTTCATCAAAACCACCTTCGATGCATTGACAGGAATCCTAGCATTTTTGGTTGGCTATCCTTAGCAGTTTGTTGAAATAAAATCCCAAGTAAACAGCCACTCTTACTAATCATTTGCCAGCTGTCTATAACTGAAGGACAGACCTGTGACAGGCAGGGAAAAATGTATTTGCAATAGGATGAGTTACCATCCAGACATTGTCTAATTTAGAAGATTGTGATGGGATCTCTGTTTATATCCTAATATTATGCATTAGAAACTGGGATGTCAAGAAATTCACCTCAAGGGCAAAGTAAAATGAAGCTCAAGAGGTGAATTCTTACATTAATGTTGAAAACCCCTGGTTAAGGTATATAAGTAAGGAAGGGGGGGGGGGGTTTCTCCCACCTAAAAAGTATTTATTTCTTTTTTTTTTTATTACTTGATTTTTTTTAATACATTAGGCTTGTGTATTGCCAACAATTGTCAGGTCAGCTTTGTAAAGGTGGTCACATTATGAATATAAGCTATCAGTCACAGTTACCCAGCCTGGAAAATGTAGTTCTGAGTTTGAAAAAAATGCTAACATTCAAATATACTTTAAACATCTGTGTAGAACAGGGTGCATTCACAAACACCAAAGAAACTGAAAAAATATAAACTGACATTCATGTTAATGTTGGTGAAAAATAAAAAGATACAGTTTTCTTACCATATACCAGTGTAGACAGAAATATAGCAAGTGTTCCTTATGCAACCACATACTCAGTGTATCCATAAAATTACATCAGGGATGCAAATGCTTAATGAAATAAAATTGGCATTGCAACCACCACCAGTTGATTTGGGTGTATAACAAACTAGACCCTAACTGCTTAGAGTGATATAGATGTACTATTACTGTAGAAAAGAGGAAGGTGGGACAAAAGAATATGCTTTTATTCCGGAATAGTTGTCCTTTAAGACAGAGTATAATAAATATGAAAGGGAAAAGATGATCATCATGGTATCATTTTGTTTTTAGGTAAATGGTGCCATCTAATATTTGTGTTAGAGTGTGTGTGTGTGTGTGTGTGTGTGTGTGTGTGTGTGTGTGTGTGTGTGTGTGTGTGTGTGTGTCCTTATATTAAAGTTTTGTAGTATCTCTTCACATTGGTTCTATGAAGATTATACCACTTTTGTGGCACTCATTCGCATTGTGTCTTACTCCTTGTGAAGGTTAGATCCCCAGAACTACATGCAGTATTGTTTGTGGTCTTACTAAATGTATATAGAGAGTGATAACAGATTATTTTTTAAAAGATTACTACTCTTAAACATTTCAGAATTTAAACAGAATTCCTCATTGTTTTGTTACATCTGTCAGTCATGTTTTGAGCTCCAGCTAAATCTACTCAGAGGTGCCAGTGTATAATTGTTACTGACGCTACTTCCCTTCAGTTTCCATATTTTTTTTTTTTTTTTTAGCTATTGCTATCCAGATGGATTGTTTGTTTATTTAATTTGTTTACTAGGGAAGAGCACCAATTCAGTTTGACCAATTTCAGGCCTATCCTAACTGGTGCAGGAAAAATTGTTAAAAACACCACTGCACAAAGAACCAGTACTGGTTCCATACATACAAGGAGATCCATAAATGAGGTAATATAGAGTGCACATAGACTGTAACATAATTTTCACTCTGAATTTAAAATTTAGTCTGAATTTTAAAGTCAAGTTGTAGACCATTCAGCCTTATAAGATCCTTTTTGTCCTTTGTGAAACCTCATTCATAACAGTCAACCTGCACAACTTTGTGTCATCAACAAAATGCACTTCTTCCCTTACAGACCTTCAGCAATGTTGTTTATGTAGACAGAGGAAAATACCAAACCTAAAAGGGACCCCCTACAATACACTGTTCTAAACAATCTTTTCATCTGAACAGACTGTGTTTACTATTATATTCCATGTTCCTTTGTCCAACCAGCATTCGCAACATGCTAGATACTATGACTGACTTTAAATTTGTTCAGAAACCTTTTGTATGGTAACATACTGAACTACGTACTGAAATGTAAGTAGTTTACAAACAGTCTCATTCTTTGACAGTATTCTGATTATGCAGTGAAAGGACTTACCAAATTGCCTTACACAACCTTTCTGTTATGATACTTTGCTGTTTTTCGGTTTAGTGTCCCCAGTGATCTCCAAATATTTAAAAATTTCATCCATCAGTAGTGATTACATGTGTTTTCTTCATCTAAATTTAACCTAACTGTTTGAAACAGTTTTGCTCCAGCTCTGCTCAGAGTCATGTGAAGAAGAAACATGGTTTCCAGTTTTGAAAGGATCTCATTCTCCATTCCTGACTTGCTGACAAGATTGGTGATATTATCAATTCTTCACTTAGTTCTTTATTATTTCTGGTGTGTTCATTTCAACAGGCCTAACTCTCTGGTCCACCTTTAACTTATGGAGGACTTTCTTTTTATTCTGTCCTTCTGCACAAGTACTAAAACCAAGCACAGTATCCCTGTCACTTATACTGACAGGATATAATCACTTCTTTCTTCCTTACTAAATACTGACATATGAAGTCATTTACTTGTTCATCTTTTTTCATTATCCCCTTCTGCCCAATGCTGTCAATTTTATTCAACTTCTCCATCATTCCTTTTGTCATTTTTTGCCACCTAATGCATCTATAAAAGGATTTTCTTCTTTTCTTGAATTCATTGGCTATATTTTCCTAAGTGTGAGCCTTTACGTCCTTCCTATTTGTAGTGCCTTCCTGCTTTCTTCTGCTAAAGTGTAATGCTGTCATCTTCTTTCTGTATTTTCTTAGATTTTTCTAAGTGGTATAAAGTTTCTCCTAACTTTTAATATAACCATATTTAAGAAGCAAAGTGTTTCTCCTTTTTCCTGAGCTGTATATCTGTTGTACACACTAGTTCATTGAGTCTTTGAACACAACTTTTCTGAAGCACTGACTCATTTTGTAACTTGCCTGCGAATTAAAATCCCTGACACTTAACAGACCACACTGTGCAGTTAATCTGAAAATGAATTACATTACCTTGATCCAAGTGGTTATATTGTTCAAGATCTGAGATCCTCTCTCTCTGTCTCACCATTTAAGAACAGCAAGTCTGAGATTGCTCATTCTTGACAAAGTTTGGATATAATCTTTATGTGACCTGTTTCTGAATGTACACCAGGATGATGATCTAAAATACAAGTGTTACACTTACCATCTGAAATGGTAATGTGTACCCATTCAGCAAGCAATATTTTGTTCTTCTCTGTCAGTTTACCTCCTATAATTTTCTTCTCTCTTTTTTCATTATGATCAGGGATTCTATAGTCAACCTCAGTGCAACTATACTGACTTTTCCAGCATCCCTTGTGACCTATAGTACTTTTACTGTTCCTTGTTATTGTTACCGTGTTTTTTTTTCTGTCACCTTGAGCATTTTCTTTGTGCTGAAGACTGAATTTCCTCTTCCTTTTTTCACTGCCCCACTATAAAAAATGTCTTCCGATATACAAACATCCTAGTCACAGTTCACTTTCTCCAAGTTTCTGCTATTATCATGATATGATGACACCGTTCTATCAAAACCTTAGATAAGGTGACTTTTTACCCAGATTGTGTTTGGTATTTATTATCTTCCATTTCTGTTGTGCCCATTTGTTAGTATTGATATTGTGACTTGCTTTTTCCCTGCTTGCCAATAATGTCTCTTATTTCTTCACACTGCTGGTGTTTACATCACTAATTACTCTGACCTTTTGAGGGGAAGACTAGGCTTTTCACTCCACTCCAACAGTTTAAGTAGTATTATTTCAGAGTTCCCATTTTATTTTCTGATGCACAGTCAGAAGTAGATTTGTATGTGTAGTCATTCAGAAGGTTTGTTCTCATCTGGTTAGTGTATAGCTCATAGGTTCATAGGTGTGTACTAGGCTAATGGCCCTGGAGCCTTTAGAAGCCTAGCCCATAGGATTACCCTGGCATCGTGCCACCCGACCTTAGTTCCCAGTACCTCTGTCGAGTAGAGCCACTGATTCCTGGGGTGAATTTTCTATTTCCCATCCATTCATCAAGATTTCTCTTGAAGAGGGCCAGTGAGGTGCTCTGTTTGACATGTATGGGAAGTCGATACCATAGAATGGGCAGCCTCTGGGTTATGAACCTGTCCCCTCCAGCACATTCTGTTGATTGTGGTAATGAGGTTGAGGTCTCTGGAGCATGTAGTGAGGAGGGATTGGAATTTCCTTAGATGTAGCATTTCTAACAGAGCTGGGTCAGACATGGCTTTGTAAGTCAAGCAGAGATCACCTTTAAGTAGGTGATATGAGACAGACAATAGTTGGTGTTTTTTGAGTCTGCCCATATAGGACAAGTGTTTAAGGCCTAGGATCCTCTTTGTGAGGTACTTTTGCGGCCTCTCCAGTTGTTGCAGGTGTTTAGTGAGGTACATGTCAAATGGGGCATTGTACTCAATGACTGGCCTAATGAGGGAAGAGTAGAGGGAGATGATGACCTCTTTCTGCCTTGATGCAAAACCCTTAGTAATGAGATGTGCCACATAGAAGGACTTTCTAACCACAGTGGCAATGTGGTGGTCAAAAAAGAGGTCGCTGTCAACCTGGGTTCTCAGATCTCTTATAACGCCTTCTGTGTTCAGTGGACTACCATCGATGTGGTAATTCATGGGTACTGGGTTTTTCCCAAAGATAATCCTAAGGAGAATCATTGACAGATTTTTTGAGATGCAATAGCTCTGCAGCTCCAGTTTGTGGAGCTGTTAGTTTTGCCATGTTCATTTGAGTGGGAGCATTACCCCAGGCTTCATTTTCTTTCATGTAGATCAAGTACTTTACTAAGAATAAACTGTGTAATATGTGAATCATTTAAAACTCAGTGCTGTTTTTTTTTTGTTTACTTGTATGGTTTCTCTAATTAAACCAAGAGAGTATAGTATGTTGATTTGTACTCTGAGGTAACTAAGAATATCTTTTACTGGTGGCTTTATAGTGGTCATCATTATTTATTTATTTATTTATTATTTAGTTAATAGTTGAGATTAAATTTTTAAGCAACAGTGGCCACTGACAAAGGCTACCACCTCACTCACCAGTCATTATGTAATAGAACCCAGAAATAAGAAATGTACATTGTAACTATATGAATGGTCATCATCCAAAATCCCCTTCCTCATTTTATTACATGCGGTCAGGGCATTGCATGAACTGATAGCACCTATCTCAATTTAGTGCCACTCTCCCACATAATTCAACAGTCATCCCTGACTACCCCAGGTATTCTCTCACATAATCCATCCATCTCTTTGCTGGACTTCTCATTTTGTCTTGCTTTCTTTCTGTCACGCCTAAGTCCTCTTCACCAAATCATCTTCTGCTTTTAGGCATATGTGCCTGAATCACTATAGTCTGTTTTCTTTGCCCTCTGCAATTGGAGCTACTTTGGCTTCTGCTCTGATGTTATTGTCTCTTCATGTATCCCACAGTGTACATCCTACCATCCATCTCATACACTTTTTCAACTAGCTTTCTCAACTGCTGTGCCTTCAGTCTGTATACTATGTAGAAGTACTGGTCATACCACAGTTTTGCACGGTTTACCTTTATTTGTGCGTATTGCACACGGGCGACCGTCAAATGTTCGAAAGACAGTTTTCAAGTTCTGAAAATTTGGAACGGAAGATGGTTGGAATGTGCAATGAGCTAATGCACAGTGAGAGTCGCTCATTGCACATTCGTCATTTAGGGGCAGAGCGCACTATAGTGGGGAGTTGGAAATGGTTCCATTCCCCGCTGTAGTGCGATCTCGGAGTTAGAATAATAAAGAAGGGGGGATGTGGGGGGCGCATTACACTGCATATACTTTTGTTGTCGACATTCATGTTCGAAAAACAGCGAATCGGCTGTTCGATTTGCTGCTTTTCGAACATTAAAACTGTCACTTTTTCCAGTTTCGTTTTTACGATGCGAGGATATAACCACTCGCACAAGTGTGATTCGAGGTTTTAAAGGTAAACCGTTTTGCACACCTTGCTTTTCATCTTGTTTGGTACTCTACTGTAACACACTAATACTGGCATACTGTGTCAGATAGCTTCAGCCCCTTGATTCTAGGTGTGACCTCATCATTTAAACTTATCTTCTTTTTCAACCACCATCCCAGATACTTGAAGTTATTAATCTGTTGCCAGTATTTTCTCTTCTATCTCAATTTGTATTTTCTTCTAATTTCAGGTCTAGATTTCTCTTGAACAGAGTCAGCGAGGTGCTCTGCCTCACATGGACCGGGATTTTATTCCACAGCATAGGGAGTCTCTGAGTGATAAATCTATCCCTCCAGCACGTCCTATTTATATCCGTGCTAAGGTTTAAGTCGCTTGCTCTAGTGGTTTTGGTGGATTTGGATTTTTTGAGGTGGAGCATGTCCATTAATTCCGGGTTGGACATGGCCTTGTATGTCAGGCACATGTCACCTCTGAGCATACGGTATGTGACTGAATAGAGCTGGAGTTTCTTCAATCTGGCAGCATATGACAGATTTTGGAGTCCCTTTATCCTTTTGGTGAGGAACTTTTGGGGTCTCTCCAATTGCTGCAGATGTCGGGTGAGATACATCCTGAATGGGGCATTGTACTCGATCATTGGTCTGATAAGTGAAGAGTACAGGGGAACAATGACCTCACTAGATCTGGATGTGAATCCCTTCATGATCAGGTGGGCAATGTAGAAGGTCTTTCTAACCACTTTAGCAACGTGAGTGTCAAAAGAAAGGCCACTGTCAACCTGGGTCCCCAGGTCCCTGATAACCTCTTCTGTGCTTAGTGGATTGCCACCTATATGGTAGCTTGGGGTTACCTTGTTTTTCCCGAAGGGTATGACTATACATTTTCTGGCATTTAACTTCAGGCCATGGCTCTGGCACCAGCTATCTGTTTCCGTGAGTCCCTTCTGAAGGATATCCGTGTCCGATGCACTTTCCACTATGGCACCCAGTTTGCAGTCGTCTGCAAACTTTGTCAGCCAAAGTCCTCCCATGTTGGCCTGTACTTCTGAGAAGTAGATGCCAAACAATAGGGGGCCAAGGACCGAGTCCTGTGGGACACCACTTGTGACTGGCTTGGAGTCTGACACAGCGCCAGCAACTCTAACCCTGTGGGTTCTGTCCTTAAGCCAGTTTGCAACCCATCTTGTGACATATGGGTTTACATTTAAGCTGGTAAGTTTTTCTACAATACCCGAGTGGGGTATTGTGTCAAAAGCCTTTGCAAGGTCAAGGTAGGCTGTATGGACTGCCTTTCCCTCATCAATGGCCTTGGTCACTGTTTCGAAGAAGTCGAACAAGTTCAAAAGGCATGATCTTCCCTTGACAAAGCCAAACTGGGTCGGGTCCAATGTCTGCAAGTCCCCTATATCTTTGTTTATGAGCTCCATCATGATCCTCTCCATAGCTTTGCAGACTAGACTTGTTAAGCTTATGGGGCGGTAATTACCAGGGTCCGTAGAGGCGCTGCCTTTGTGGAGTGGGACCACAGTTGCCGTACGCCACTCCTTGGGCACGTATCCTGTGGTAAGGCTGAGATTAAACAGCTGCCTTATGTGCGGGTTTAATTCCTCATTTAGCTCGTGTAGCACACAGCCGGGGACACCATCCGGTCCCATTGATGCTGTGTTTTTAGCTTTAGAGAGAGCAGCTTTCACCTGCGCATTTGAGATGTCTGGGAGGCTACACTCGGCTGGGATAGTTATCTCTCCTTTAGGGGAGAGGGGTGAAGTTTGCACTGAACCTGTCTGCCAGTATGTTGGCAATGTCTGTGGGTTCAGTGATTTTTGTATCATTTTGGACTAATTCTGAGCATATCTGGGAGTTTCCACCCAGGTTCCTAACATAGCTGAAAAAGGCCTTATGATTGTCCTTTGAATCCATGGCAATTTTTCTCTCAAAATTGGCCTTAGTTGATTTTATGAGTGCTTATATTTTTTTACTAATAATGATCAGGGGTGACTTCCCTTTTATGGATTTTGTTCTATCATGTAATAGCTTTCTCCTCTTATTGTAAAGTTTGTTAATGGCTGGGGTCCACCAGACTGGATGTTTGCCCTTTGTGGAAAGAGTCTTGGTTTTATTTGGGATTGCCTGATCCATGCAGTCCTGGAGGTGTTCATAGAAGGCATTTGTAAGGGCTTCCGCAGCTTGGGTTGTGGTTTCCACTGGCTCAGGGGCCTTGAAGGATACCACACCAGTCTTGAGTAGTGTGAAGTTTGCTTTAGAGAAGTTCTTCACTATGGTCTTTTTGTTTGGGGTGGGGCGGGATGTGGATTTCCAGTGAGATTAGTTTATGATCAGATCTCACCAATGAGGGATATACTTCCGTGTGGAGCATTTTGTCCCCATGTTTGTGACAATGAGATCTAGTATATTTTCTCCTCTCGTGGGAACAGTGACTAGCTGTTCCATGGCATTTGAATTTATGAACTCCAGGAACCATTGGGCTAGAAAGTTAGGGCTTGAGTAATGTTCCCAGTCTATATTCGGGTAGTTGAAGTCACCCAATATGATGGTGTTTGGAGATACATTTATACCCTCCAGTGTCTTCAGGAAGGCTGTGTGGGGTTCCTGAGTTTGAGAGGGTGGCCTGTAGCATGCTACAATTTGTAGAGCAGTTTTGCCTATGGTTAGTTGCACCTGGATGGTTTCCGAGCTTGCGTTGCCACCAACCTGGAGGTGTGTGTATCCTTTATGAATATGGATACACCCCCTCCTTTTGTGGTGTGATCCGGGTTTTGGGGCCAGAATGCATGATATGAGGTAAAACCTAATAGTGCCGGGTGCTCTCAGGAGCCTTGAACCAGGTTTCAGTTACAGCACAGACATCGATGTTCTCCATACTGAGAAGGGCCTCGAGTGCGTGCATTTTGAGATTTAGACTTCTGGCATTGAGCAGCATTACCCTCAGTTTCTTCCCATTTTTGTTTTCTAGGGTGGTAGGTTTAGAATTTGAGCCTTGCCTAAAAAGGCACTATGGGGTGGCAAGAGCCTTAGCCAATATCCGAATCCCAGGGTGACAGGTGCAAGCCGTCCCTTGCGAAGCAGCGTGGCTTGTCAAGCATGTCATCCCAGGCAGACAGACACTGGATCCCCTTTGAATGACACCAGACATTAAGCCAATTGTTAAAGCTGATCATCTTGTCTCTATATTGTGGCATCATTCTTGGTGAAGGAAGGATACTGCTCAGGGTTAGGGTCATACCTGCCTGGGCTACATAATCAGAGAGCTCCTCTATGTCTCTTTTCATGTAGTCCAGGGAGGTACCTCAGGTCGTTCACACCAGCATGGACAATGACTGTGTCATATTTGTACTTGCCGTGGAGTGACCTGAGTGCTTGTGTTATGTGGTGGATTCTAGGGCCCGATAGGCAGCTTGCTGTGACCCTCTCCTTGTTCAGCCTGGTGAGTGGGACGTCAGTGTGTCTGACTATGGAGTCACCTATGACAAGTATGTTTGGTGTTGTATTTGGCCTTAAGGGCTGTGACTGCTTTGCACACTGCTTTTGTGGTTTATGTGTTGCTTGTGGGGTGTCTTGAGGTAGCAGTTGTTTGGGTGTCTGCTTTGGAGGCCTCTGCTGTTTAGGTAAATTTTTACTCAGAGCCTCCGAGTATGTCTTTGTGTGTTTATGTGTTTGATTCAGTGGAGTGGTAGCATTATGTGAGGCTGGTTTTGTGGTGTGTGTAGTTGCCTTCTCCTCCTGTCTGGTCTTGCCAGTCCTGAGTTGAGAGAGCTCAGCCTCCAGTTTGGCTAAATAGCTGCATCTCTCGCAAGTATTTGTGTTATGTGGGAGGAGGAGAGGGTTGTCTGTGTACATGAGGCAGTTATAACATTGCCTCAAGATTCCCAGATTCACCAGCTGGACCGGAGAGGAGATTGACAACTGACCTTTGGACATGCTAGAATAATATTGGGAAATCCTTAATTGAAAACAAGGGCCAGTGGGGAGTGAGGGTGTAGTGCTTTTAATTTTTAGTGCTGACTTATATAATTGCTTTAGTGAGCAAGTGCCAGGTAACTTGAGTGCAATGTGTTACAAGTAACTAAATGCAAAAACGACAAACAGTAACTTTCTTTCCAGTGAAACAAGGAAATAAGTACAGTAAGCAATGCAGATATCACTAGTGATCCACAGAAGCACTGAGAAGTTGCGTATTAGGTGGAATTAGCTTCCAGGGAAATAACAAGCAAACAAACAACAAGCATATAAACAAAGCTAGATTCAGCAGGCCTGGATCTAGTCTATGCTAGAGCAAACAAGGTGTACCAATTTCAGTAAGATACAGTTCAAATATTCAGGCACTATAAACCTTTAACCAGAAATTCCCAGCTCAGAAGGGCAGAGTCCAGCCTCTTCTCCCACAAGAGTGCAGACCACGAACCTTCTTAATGTAAAATAACTGGCCTGAAGCCCAAGTGCCTAAACCAGAACTAATACACTTGGACACTGGGCTCTCAATCAGCAGTTCCCAACTTAGAAGGATGAAAGCTACCTGTCCTGCCACCACAGTGCTTGCCACAAACCTTCCTAATGTAAAACAACTGGTCTGAAGCCCAAGTGCTTAATCCAAAAGACTTGAATGATAGCTACACTTTAATCAAGTTACAACCAAGCAGTAATAAATACCATTGAATACTTTAGAGAATGTCTGGATTAGTGCTCAAGTTACACAAACAAAGCTAGATCCAGCAGGCCCGAATCCAGTCTATGCCACAGCAAACAAGGTGCACCAACTTCAGTAAGAAACAGTTCAGATATGCATGCACTATAAGCCTTTAACCAGAAATTCCCAGCTCAGAAGGGCAGAGTCCAGCCTCTCCTCCCACAAGAGTGCAGACCACGAACCCTCTTAATGTAAAATAACTGGCTTGAAAGCCCAAGTGCTTAAACCAGAATTAATACACTTTTAGAATAACAGACACTGAGCCCTCAATCAGCAGTTCTCAACCTAGAAGGATGTAAGCTACCTGTTCTGTCACAACAGTGCAGACCACAAACCCTCAGTGCAAAACAACTAACTGGTCCAAAGCCCAAGTGCTTAAACCAAAAGGCTTAGAATGAGTTACACCAAGCAGTAATAAATACAATTGAGTATTTTTAAGATGATGTTCAGAGTCTGCTTCTAATGCCACCTCATCTGCATACAGCAGTTTCTTTCTGATCAGGTCTGTTTACTAATGTGGTCCATCACCAGTATAAATAGCAGTAGGTTCAGAGCTGAACCTTGATGCACACCAACTCCCACTGGGAACCCATTTGTGAAGCCAAACACTATTTATACTTGTGTCATTGGGTCCTTGTATATAGCATACACTAATTCTATCAATGTTTCTTGGACTTTTAATCATTTCATGGCTGTCCAAGTCACTTTTCTTGAAACCTTGTCATATGCTTTCTCCAAGTCTATGGAATCCCTCTTTCCTCATCTGTAGATTCTTCTCCATTATCAGTCTCACTGCAAACAATGGGTGAGTTGATGTGCATCCTGATTTGAATCTATTCTGCTCATCTCCCATGTTACTTTCTACCTTTCTGAGTATTTGTTTATCAGTCACCCTGTCCAGTACTTTCATGCAGTGTAACAAGAGTTTGACTCATCTGTACTGCCACATTTGCAGATGTCTCCTTTGTTCTTGAACACTGGCACTACTATGCTTATTCTCCAGTCATCTGGGATATACCTGTCTCTCCACACTGCTATGAGTACCCTCAGGAGCCATTTCTCCCCTATCTCGCCCAACACCTTTATCATATCTGCTGTGATGACACATCTGAAAAAGTTTGATTTTATTAAATGAAAAGTGCTTTATGCACTTTTAAACTACTGGTAGCTTTCTGAAGCCATTCTCTTTCTATTTTAGTAGTTTTTTGTGTTTTTTGGCTTGATATCTGCTGTGACCTCACTTTCCCTGACTTCATTTTCCTCAGTGCTGTTCTTACTTCTTCTATGGTGGGCTGCGTCTCTTCTATCACTGTAAGCTGTGTCTGAGGAAGTGCAGCTTCCATGGGGTTTTCTTTATTCAGAAGCTGCTGAGAGAACTCCTTCCACCTGCCTTTGATGTCCTGTCAGGTTGTGAGCAGGTTGTTGCTGACATCTCTTATGAATGGTATCAGATGACCAGCTTCTTTATCTTTGTGTTTGCAGCCTGATATAATTTCTTTGTGTCATCTGCTATGTAACTTTTTACAAACTGGTAGAGCACCTGATATCTTATTCTTTTCTACCATCATATCCTCTTTGTTAGTCAACCAGTATTCCTTGTTAGCCTGGCCAATTTATTCTATCGCCCACTTTTTCCAGTACCCCTCCTTTTTTGATAACTTTCTGGAGATCTGTATTCCACCACCGTCATTTCTTATGTATCTTATTTATTTCCAGACCTGTCTTGGCTACATAGCTATTCTATAATCTGCACACAAGTTGTTTTGAGACTTGCTTAACATCTTTTTAATAAGTGACAATACTTAGAAACATTGAAGTATCTGTTCCCACAATATACACGTCTGCATATCTTGTTACTATATAATCATATGTTCTTTCTTATAGTGGTTAAAAGTAGATATCTATTTCATGCTGTACTTGGTGATAGGAAGTACACTTGTGCACGTTCACACAACTTGTTTATGCACAACTGTTAATATAATTATGTTTTTTTTTCACATAGCATTTTAGTAACCAGTGTTATTGTAGTATTCTCTTTACATGTGCAATCACAACTTTTAAAACAAACCCAGCATGCCAGTTTTATACAGTCCCCATCTTGCAAGTACTTTTTCAGTCTCAAACATAATTTGCTAGTACATTATTTTAGCCCCTGTAGCAACGCAATGCAGTAGACTCAGAGCACTTTCTTCTCCATTTCAGCTCCATTCTAAGGTGCCTTCTTTACGGAGCCTACATGTTCTCCCTGTGTCCTACAGTTTTCTTTTTCTCTGTGCTGCTATTTCTTCTTATATCACAAAGATAATTTTTTAGGTGAATTGCCAGTCCTCTAAACTATCCATAGGTGAGTGTGTGGATTTGCATGAGCAGTGTGTAAGGGGTCTACTTTAGAACAGCGAATGATCAGATGATTGAACGCTGTTAGAGCGAACACTACATGTCAAGCAGGCAAAATAGCGAATGGCTGGAACAGCAAATTTTTTCCCAAGGAAAGAAATCGCTGGGCCAGCCGTCCAGGTTGTGCCGTTTCCTCCACTGTAGTGCGATCTTGGAGTTGGTTTATTTAAATGGGGGGGGGGAGAAGCCCCCCACTTTATTTAGTGTTTTTTTTTTTTTTTTTTTTTTTTTTTTTGGGAACAGCAATTTTTTTCCCTGGGAAAAAAAATCGCTGTTCTGATTGTTCACTGTTTTGGATTTTCAACATTTCGGGGTCGATATAACAATGTTCTATCATCTGATCATTCGCTGTTATAATACAGACCTGCGCATAAGTGAGGATTTGTCATCAACCCATAAGGGACTACCATTCTGTCCAAAACTGTTATTTGAGTTATGCATTCATCTTTTCAGGATATTTTCACTATTAAAACTGATTAAAATAAAGTAGGTATAAGAGAGTGAACTAATTAAGTAAATAACTGTGGTCTGTCCATCTGCTTTCCCCATTGTTCTCAAGCTGTTACATTATTGTTCTCAAGCTGTTACATTAAAACAATGCTTCTAATTGCTACCATTTGAATGCACAGGTGAAATTGATGCCTCCCGCACACTATTCAGCTAGGTACATTTACCCAATAGTTATTTATATTTTTAGGTAAGGAAATGTGGCCTTTCTTTACTTTAGAAAAAAATCATTAAACCACCCACAACATCACTTCTCCAAGAAGCAGCAGGTGTGGTACCTTGGGGGGGGGGGTGCTTTGTACATGACCATGCAATTTACAGGCTTTCTGCTCTATAACTCCCATGATCAACCTGACTTATTATCTAGATTGTAGCTTGGACAAAGCAGAAAGTTGGCAAACTGAAACTTAAAATGTATGATATGGTCAGGGTTGTGAACTTCAGAAGTAGTGTGAGATGAGTTTTTTTTCTAATGCTGAATGCAGACAGATATAGTCAGTGGACAGCTGTCATTGATCTAGGTATATATACACATATATATATATATATATATATATATATATATATATATATATTATATATATATATATATATATATATATATATATATATATATATATATATATATATATACACACACACACACACAAACATATTATATGTTAATTCATGCCAGTAACTAAAATGCTATTTAATCATGGATGACATTAAAGGTTACAGAACAATGGAGATGATTTATTGCACTACATAAAGACAGTTCAGTCACTGGGATTGCTGCCAGAAGGAAACAGACATACTAATGAGTTAAAAAAAGACTAATTAAAAAATGATTAATTATCACTTCATAGCTAGTTATAGAACACCCAGTATGTTCCCTTCTGGTCTCGATTGCTGTCTTCACACATTAGCTGACATCCTCATTTTTCCCAGCACCATTCTACTGGGGGGCTTCAATTATCCACCAATAAACTTGTTTACCTACACTATAATATGCCCAGTACTTACTTGTCATTATAAATGCTAACTCTCTGGTACAAATAATTCACCATCTTTCTACAGGCTCTAATATTCATGACTTATTCCTTACAAAGATGGACACCACTTGCAGATTTCCATATGTATCATCATGCCTTGTTAAATCAGACCATAAACTGCTGCCCTTTTCCTTTAAAAAGAGGTGATGCTTCCCCTGTAAATAACTCTAATTTTAGTCTTTTTTTAAAAACAAACATTCTTCAGTTATTTGATAACCTAAATAAATCCTGCTGTAATCACTTCCCAGTAGATCCCATGGCTAAGGCTGCTGCCTGTGCCTCTGATTTCTACTCCCACTTAAATTGTTACATTGGTAAGGCAGTCCTTATCTGAACCAAATATAATGAGACGCTTAAAAATAAGTCACTGTGGTGGACTACCCATATAAATAAATGATATAGTAAGAGAAAGAAATTGCCTACCTTAGAGTACACTTAAGCAAACGATTAAAGAGTCCAAGGGAACCATTAGGAAGTTCAGAGCCAAGTATGAAGGTATAATAGCCAGTCAAACCAAAAAAAAATACAAATCTTTCTTTAACTTAAATGGAAATAAAGAAGTAGCACCCCAAAATGTTCAGAGCCATTCTAAAATAATAGTTCACATTTTGACCAGAAGGAAATCTCTTAATTTCCTAGCTGACACAGTTTAGTACAAATTTTACTTAAACCACATTTATAGCTATTCCACAGATTGAAACTGAACTCATCAATGCCAGCATTTTAATGCCTCAGACTCCATCAGGAAGACACCAACAAGTGGAACATAAAAAAGACTGTTTTAATGCATAAACTTCATAAATATTAAGCGCTTTCATCCACTAAAACGTGGACTTCATCAGAACAAACTTTAATTTAAATTACACATTTAAATACAGTATTTTTTGGCAACAAAGTTGCAATCAATGAAAGCATATACTTCCCTTAAAGTGAACCCAACCTCAAAAAATTTAATAATTATTACCTTATAAATAAAATAAAATAAATGCATTAATAATACAAGGCACAAATGTACAATTCATATACTAATGTATAAATAATTAATAATTGTCACAAACCACATAGAAATAATTCATACTTTGAAAATACTCGAATGCATACATAACATACTCCCCTTTCTGACTGAGATGTTAAAAAATTAAAAATTTCATACAATCATTTTAATAAAATGCACTTGTATTTGCATTCATTTAACTCTGTACTTGTAATATGGGTTTAATGGATATATGGTCATTAAGACCAGGCAAGGTGGAAGCGTCAGTCAACAGTTGTCACCATACCTCTGTATAACCCAAGATAGCTTTAAAATAACCCCCCCCCCCCCGGGTCAGTCCTTATTTGTTTTAATATGGCAAACTTAAATACATGGCCATCCCCACATTTTTCTATGTGTCTATACAGACCATTATTGCTATTTTTTTTTTTTTTGGTGGTTTCTTTGTCGATTAAACACTTCTCTTGATTCAAATGCCAGTATTTTGGCTTTCAACATAGTGAAAGTCAAAACAAAAAAATGATCTCAGAAGAAAACAGTCTCCTTTTTTGATCAGCATCAAACCCTAGGACGCATTCAACTCAAATTTGTCTGAATAGTGTCATTGTTACAGAAAGTATTTTTTTAAAGGTAATGTACAGGGTTAGGGTTAGTAGGTATTAGTAAGGGGCAGCAGGGATTTCACCCATGGAAAAACAATGATTTTCCTTGTTTTCATAAATGTTAAATTTTGCATGTGATGAGGCTGTTTCTTGGTAACGTGTCAAAAGGGGCATTAAGTTATTGTGTCTGACGTATGTATTCAGTGTATAGTAATGCACCCACATCTACATGTATGCATGTGCGTGTGTGTGTGTTTGTGTGTGTGTTTGTGTGTGTGTGTGTGTGCGTGTGTGTATGTGTGTGTGTGTTTGTGTGTGTGTTTGTGTGTGTGTGTGTGTGCGTGTGTGTATGTGTGTGTGTGTGTGTCTACAGCTTCATGTACTCTGTCATCTGCTAATCATTAGTACCCAGTCCCAAATATTCTTGAAATTATATACAGTCAAATCCTCTAATATGTTAACAAAATAAATCACTCAATGTTCAAAATCATAACTGCCATATACTGTTTAAATGATCGATTATTTGTGAGTGCGGTAAAAGGTAAAATATCTAGAGTAGTCCTTCTTGATCTAAAACATGTGTTCGAGTGTTAGCACACTAATCTGCCCAGTGAACTTTATGAATGCAGTTTCTCTGTTATCATCTTAAAATGTTTCACTACCACAGCAACTGAAATGTCATATAAAGTCTCATAATAATATATCAGATATGATTTTTCTACAAGTTGTATCCCACATGGTTCTGTACTTAGCCATCTACTTTTGTGATTATTAATTAACACCCTTCCATTGTACGTACCTAATAGCCACTGACTGCTTTAGGCAGAGTATATTGCTTTAATTAATTTATATACATTTATTGAAGATCAGGAAATGATATTCACAAAGGCCTTAGCCAAACTAAGAAATGATTAACAAATTACAACTGTATTACTAACTCAATAAAGATTGCAGAAACTCTGTTCTGTGCTACTCAGTGACTAAATTCTGCTCATGAACTGCTAATCAATGATCTCCTAGGTAAACTCCTTATTTTTGTCTATTCACAAAAAAATCATATGAGCTTGTCTGGATTAGCAACTATCTTTCATGCAATATAGAGAAAAAGTAATTCACAAACCTTTAAATCAGCTTAAATATTCCTATAAAATCAAATATTTACTTACCAAAGGAGCAGCAAAGGTTTTTGTTATCAGTATCCTTATCCCTGGGTTACAATATGCTCTATCAATTACCACTCTAAACCTCCCTTATAATACTGCTACAATCCATCCACCTTTCTTACAAACAACATTGCCTTTCACTACAGAAAGCAAATTGTTTACCTGGAACAAGCCATAACATGTTAACTTTCATACTGCCACATTTAAGAAGTAAACTGTAAACAAAAGCATCTATATATGCTCTGTGAAATCTACAAGGCCCATCACTGTGCTGACCTGATTTTCCTCTTACTACTGCCTAAAGAGCTTTTTCTAAGATTGCACCTCATAGAGAGAACCTATTCCATAAGAAATCATAAAATGCAACAATTACTCTCAATTTAAATTTTTGCATAGAAACCCTCTAACTGAAAACTATAACTGCACCAGCTTTTATAGTTTTCATAACCAAGCACAATTCTAATTCCTGTACATTAACATGTGGGATGTGATTGTATATCCATTTTAATAGTCATTAAAGAATAAGGCAAACTGTATTTCATTAGATTACATATTTCTATATCTGCCTAATGTAACATGTATATAGTTTAGTACGTTGTATATTTTGTTTAGCATATTATTTCTACAGCATAACTATACACTAGTTGTTATTTCTGTAAATAAATTGTAGACTGTTCCTTTTGTTGCTGAAAATTTAAGCATTGCCCCCAGGCTATATGTCAAAACATCTAACTGTATCATGTCCAAGTCCCTACCATTTTTGGCTTGAGTCAAGACTAAAAAGAATCCTAGGATCAGTTCAAGTGCTAATTGATAGAAATGTAATAGTAATAATCTTCAAAATGTATTAATGAATTAGAATTACTAATATTCATTTAAAATATGATTCTACACTTCTCTTTCAGGTTATAATCATACTCCAAAGTCAACATAAACATATAACATTAGCAGAAGATGATAACATGCATTTCAGATCTGTTCACTTTTAAGATGCAGTCAGATACCCTATTCATATGCCCTACCTCTAATGTAATTATATCACTTCTGTAAACAACCCCATAAATATTAAGAGTGTCATCATTTCCTTTGGCAGTTTATTCCACTTGTCTAAATGCTCCCTAAAGAAACATTTCCTCATTTCAGACTTAGAACTGCTTTATTTGCAGTCATGTTCTTCTTTCGGCTTGTTTGCCATTCATTGTCAATTCCTCCACATATGATTAATTAACAGAAATGATCAATTAAATATTATGTTAAATGTTAAGTAAACTAATGATGTCACTTTAGTGTAAAATTGTGTAAAAATAAATCACTGAAAACTAACAAAGAAATGTAATAATACTGAACACTGAAAGTGATAACATTAGCAAATACAGTTTATAAACAGTGTGGACCACTAATGCTGCATAGATGATTCATGCTGTGATATACCCCAAGCAAAAAAAAATCCAATAAAGAGATTATTCCACATGATAAGTAATTAGAATGATTGATTTCTTTAGTGCATTAAGTGATCAAGTAAGTTCACAGTATGGTATGTTATATAATATAAAAGAAAACTGCTGAAAAGTTAGCATAGTCCGTTCTATGAGTGTACACTTAGGAACAAGTCTTTACCTCCATAAACAGTACCAAACTGTCCTGAACCCAGTATGTCATCTGGAAATATTTGATACAAGTGGCTGATGTCCTGAAAATTAACAAATTAAACACAAGTTAGGAGAAGACATTATATTTTTCTGAATCTTAATACAAAATTATTAGGCAAGACAAAAAGGAGCTGTGTTAAGTTTACTCCCCCCAAAGATCTACTAGTTGTACAGCACTACATACACCCAGAGAACAATGCTCTGAAACTGGCTTATAATTTAGTAAATAAATGATTTTGAGGCCAGTTGGACATTTTTCTAAAGGGCTAGTCATTATTCATAAGCACAGAAAGATATGTGAAAAAAATGTGAAAATATGCTTTTAGTCTGGGGGGTTCTTAGAGTTCAAAATAGACTAATAATAATATATATATATATATATATATATATATATATATATATATATATATATAAAATCAATATATAATTTATGTTATGTGATATCATTATTTATACAAAAATAACTGTAATATTATTTCAGACAAACCAACATGTTAAATACAAAAAGTGTTAAAGGATGTATTGCATGACTGTACACTTGAAAACTGAGCCTAGTAAGCATTTCTCAATAAGTGCAAAGTAATTAAAACTGTGCTAAAAGGTGATAAAGTATATGAATGTTTAGTTTAGTTTAGGCACTCAGCTATACAGCCACTTAACACTTCAGGAATGCAGATAGAGCCACCATTTTTCATACTGATACCTTTACCACCATAAAGAACAAACGTCAGCATATACCTAGTTTTAAAAAGCATATTGTTAACAAAAGCAACACATGATTATTTTAAGCAGTATCATGTTAGCTTGTCAGTTACATTGCTTCAGCTGTTACATATGACACTGTGTAAAGCCAGATAACACAAAATATTTTCAGTCTCAAGCCTTTGTTATGATCAAGCAAGAAAACTACAGGGTTGATTAGGAATATGAATAATGCATAACTTTATGCATATTAATTTCTTTTTTAAACAATTCTATTTATTTTAAATGAAGTAATACAACATATAGTGAACACTCAACATCAACATATTTATAAAGTCTGTAATAGGTTATACAAATCCTAGCTTGTGTTGATGAATTAGTATTATCTAATAAAGTGTTTAATTTTAACCTAAAGTTATAAGAAGTGATATTGGTGGTTCTCATCTTGATTGTAGAAATTTCTCTTTTAGGAACCATTCTCACTATATTTATAAATTCTGAAAACAAGGGTGAGGTCTTTTTCTTCCAGTTTTTCATTATAACTTTCCTAGCTATTGGCAAAACAGACCACATCAAATAAATCTGTAATTCTGATATGGAGCAAGGAACTGGAGTATTAAATAATGTTAATTAATTTGATAAAGAACAATTATCAGACCATAATGCTTACATAAAGTCACTAATTTCTCTCCAAAAAGGAGCAACTGTAGGTCAGTCGACAAACATTTGGAACTAATCTGCTTTCTTGGGTGCACTACATCTCCATCAACTAATATTTGTTTTCTTAGACATAAATTCAATTTTATAAGGAGTTCTAAATGCTCTGTGTAAGAGCTTCATGTAAATATTTTCTAATGTAAGGAAGAGGTAGTTTTTCTAGCCAACGTCAAAACTAATATTTTATTGTCTTCTGAGAATACCATATTATGTATCTGTGTTGAAAAATATCAGTAATGTGGATTTATATTATTATTAAGACTTTTAATACTTTTATATACTTTAGACAACTGTGTTCTGCTCTAGTAACATCAACATTACAATTAATAGTAATGAAGAATTCATTAAGATTAGGTAATTTTTTTTATCATGAAGGTCCTTATATGTCTCAATTTTAGACATGATTGTCTAAACATTTGTACATAAAGACAATTATCTAAATAAATGTTATGTTTCCCCTTTAGAAATCCTGTGGAGTAAATCTTGGTTCCAGAAAATTAAATTATTTTCTTTTAGAAATCAACACTTTATTAAAATTGTATGTTTCAATATATTTATTAGTGAAGGCTATTGGGAAAATAACAAATAACCAGTCCTTAAGACTAAGATCAACATAAATAAACTTTTTAAACATGTCTAGAATACTGTTAATATAATTAGAATTAACAACTTTATCAAACGTATTATCAAAACATTTTTTTAACAAACAAATGAAATTATTTCAGATATGATTATATAAAGGGGAAATATGTTTGTAATGAGATAAAAGAATATTGTCATGTGTGAATTTCCATTTAGCTGAATATGATGAGGTTAACCATAATGCTATTATTCTAATGACTACAAACACTGAATAAAATTCAATATCTGGAAAGCCTATGCCTCAATGATTCCAACTTCTTTTTTTATTATCTAAAGAAATTCTGTGTTTGCTTGGGTGTCAAGCAAACCTTAAAGTACGGAATAATTTTTTTTAATTATATTTTTAGAAGGCATTGTAGCAAGGGTTTGAATACTGTGTAGAATTTTTGGAAGAATTATCATTTTAATCAATGTAAGTCTCTCTTCCATTGTAAACAAGATTTTATCCAATGTATCTATTAACTGGGAGTATAGTCTAGCATTTTCTTATAATTAATTTGAATTATTTTACTGAATTCCAATGTTCAGAGAATACCTAAGTATTTCACATGAGTATTATTCCAGTTGAATTCATTATTATTTTTTATTTTTATTTAGATTTTTATTTACTAAAGGTACATTTGACTTGCACTAATTAAAACTCAAGCCAGAGATTTCTTCAAACATTTTAAACGGTCAATTACGAAAGGTAATGAAGAATCATATCAGCTATAATTTGTAAAATGTCATCAGCAAAAAGTTGAAGCTTTAAGAAAAGCTGATATGTAATATCAAAGCTAATTATATTTCTCTTTGACCTAATACTGTTAGCAAAAGCTTCTGTAATATGCACAAATAATAATGGTGGTAAAGGACATCCTTCTTTAGTTCCCTTACTAAGTTTTAATGAATTAGAAAGAAATGAGCCAAATGTAACAAAAGCATAAGAGTTCTGGTATAAACTCATAATTAGGTCAATCATTTTTTGGGGAAACTTGCATTTCTTTAGAGTTTCAAGTATATAGAATCAATTCACTGCATCAAATGCTTTCTTTATGTCTAAGCTAATGATTGATAATGCTTTCTTGCATAATTAATTAAATTAAATTAAAGAGAGTCATGTGGGTATTATCTACTGTGTGTCTGTTCATAATAAACCCAGTGTGATCATGACTGATGACAGTAACTAAAACTGATTTTAGTCTATTTGTAATAATATTCATAAACATTTTATGATCCACATTTATCAGACATATGGGCCAATAAGAAGAACATTAGGATGGGGTTTTATCTTGTTTTAATGTAGAGGAAATTTAAGTAGATTTCCATAAGGGAGTTATGATGAGATTTTTTTTTACTTCTGTAAATACTTTTAATATGTTAACAAGGTAATAGGCATTATTTTATATAGTTCAGGTATGATACTATCATTACCGGGAACTTTGTTACATTTCAATTTTTTAATTTGGCCTTTTATTTCATAAATACAGATTGGTTTATCTAGTTTTGAATATGACCTATAGATAGCCTGTTGGTTATATTTTCTTTTAGGAATTTAAAATATTATCACTGATCTTGTCATTGTCTACAGAGCTAATGTTTTTATAATAGTTTTCAAAACTATCAAGTATGCCCTCTATGTTTGAAATTTTATTATGTCTGTTACCTTTTTGGGCAATTGATTTTTCTAAATGTGATTAAGCTTGGCCATTCTCTTCACTCTGTTTGCTAACTTATGTAAGCTGGTGGGATTTAGTGAGTAAGAATGAAGTTTGAATTTTTCTAAACTAATACGTACTTTATGATTTATGATCTCTTTATATTTAGAATTAAGCAATTTTATTTTTCATTTATATTCTTTTTATCTATCTTTACTTCTCATTTTAAACTATTAATTTGGTTTGTATAGAGATTAGATCTCTATCACATTCTCTTTTTTTGCAAATGTACCAGTTTTTATTTCTGCCATTTAAATAAGACATTAGAGAGTCCCATAATATTTTAGTTGACTTTGCCATTATTATTTTTTTCAATAAAAAATAACTAATTTAAAAAGCATTCTTTGAAATATTTAATCTTTATTAAATAAGCTGGAAATCTATTATATTGAGTTAGGTTTCTAGTTTTTCTAGAAAAGTAAAAGTTATTTAATTATGTTCTGATAACTAACAAGGTGTGATATTAACTTTGTCTATGGCACATAATAGATTATTTGAAACAAACACTTTATACTAGACCGGGTACCAAATCTGTATATGAGAATAGATTAAATAATCAATTTGTCTCATATTTATTTCTTTAAGATGCATAGAAGCAACAAATATATCTATGGCTTTAGCATAGGAAGCTATTCTGATTTTGCTATTAGAAGTAGTATTCTCCTCCTGCTAAGATGAGATCTCCTTTCATGTATGTTATTGTAGTTTCTAAATGCTTGTTTGCCATTTAAACTCCAATTCCAGGAATTCGAAAATAATTCACCAGAGTGTAAATCCTATTGTTAAGTTTGACTATAATAATACAGTTCCACTTCTAACCACTGAAATTTCAAAACATCGAAGTTCAGAACATCAAGTTTTAAAACATCTAAGGTTTGAAGGGGAAGAAAGAGGTAAGTGTAGGTGGGAGAATGTTTGTGTTTTTGTAGGGTGAAGCCCCCCTGCATTTAATTGTTACAATTTATTTTTCTTTTTCTTTTTTTTATTTTTTTGGTTATACTTGTAACCTTCGATGGTTCAAAATTCGATGTTCTGGTCTCGATGATCAAAACTTTGATGTTTTGAAATTTTGATGGTTAGAAGTGGAACCAATAATAGATAGCATACCATTAGCATCTGTAAAATAATCTATTATCTTATCTCCAAATGTATTTTTCCATAAAATAGCAACACCTCTTCATTTCCTTTTAAAATTCAAACAAATTGAAATTGTATACTATTTAGTATTTAATCTTTTGACCTCATCTTTAGCAAGATGAGCTTCTTGTAAAAAAGATGACCTGAGCTTTATATAATTTTAAGAATTTAAAAAGACCACCCCCTTTAAATTACTGTTCAACCCATTTATATTAATTGATAACACTGAAGAGATAGCATCCATATTTTGGTTCAAGGAACACCTCTTAGTATTTATAATTATGAACTGTATGCCAAAACAGTAAATACTAGTTCCTTTTATACATAAACCACCCTTTATATTTGATACTATAAAATATAATAAACTCATTAAAGACATAACTAAAAAAAAAAATAAGTCTGAAAATAAACACTGAAACTAAATTAATCAGTCCTAAGCCGGAATACAATATTCCTAGCTTGATGGAAAATTCATTCAAATTACTCTTCCACCTTCACTCTAACATGGTGCAATATTATCTTCTATTGCATACTAAAATGCAAAAGCTTGTTAAATAAGATTAAAAGTTAAAATAAATGAGCCTTATATATTTCATTTTCCTTCACTTTACCCTTTATCCTTGTACTCTTAGCATTCCCTGTCTTGTCTAGTCAGTCTTCTTTTTTCTTTTAATTTTCTTTTAATTTTCATTTTTCAATTCACTTAATCATACATTCAGTGAATCTTTACCCCACTTTTTTACCTTTCTTCTCTTCTTTCTTTTCTCCTCCATTTTCCTTTCCTCTTTTCTCTCCCCTTTTCAGTTTACTTTACCCCTTCCAATTCTAATAATTGGTTTTGTCTTTGTCTTCCTTTATACCCCTTTCTTTATTTCCTTTCTTCATCTTCTTTATTTCATCTTTTTGTAATTTATCTCATCCTTTCCCCATATAACATTAGTCTCTATGTACACTTAATGAATAACAGACTGTTTATGAATCAGAATGATGTGTAGGATTACCAAATGAAAAATATGCCTTTTGTAATTTTCTAAATATTAATTATGTGTTTAATGAATTTCAGTGTTAAAATGTTTAATATAGTGAATCGTATTTATCTTACTTCTTCGATAAGTAACTTATTTTGATAATTAAGGAATGCAAAGTCAGTATACATAGGCATAAAGTTTTCTGCCATATAATTGACCATTTTAGAAAGCTAATAATCCACACTTTCAATAAGTATACTAAACATTTAATAAACATCCAAACTGCTTATATATCTGTATAATATAGTTAAATTAAAGTAGCTGCACATTTATAAATTATATACCTTCTTGTCTCGATTCAGTACTGCCAGGGATTATGCCTAGCTCAAAATTGCTGATGTATCCAGCAAATAACATTAAACTCAATCATGTGAGAATGACATCCTACAGTACATCCCACATAATCAAAACCAGTAACAAAAATACACTTGAATGTAAGACATGGCTTTCTGACCCTGAACTACCACAGAGAGTACACAATATTCCAAGCAATCAATGGCAAACTCAGTAATCATGTTAGGCTTAGCTGTCATATAAAAGTGTGATACATTCAGTTACATAAATATAAATAATTAAGATCATATGATAACTTTCTAAAATGTTATTTTTGCATATTTAAACTAAGTATTACCTATGCAAGAGGCGATGTTATATAATAGAGAAACAATTTGTAATTACCTTTGCTTAAAGCATGATCAAACAAACATAAACAGCCCATTAAACCTAAGGTTGTAATAAGAGCTCAA
>NC_056738.1:530801375-530846375 GCF_019279795.1 Protopterus annectens | reverse complement strand
CCACCAGATTGGCTTCCTTTTTTTGGAGGATAGCGTCTTGGTTCTGTTTGGGATAGCATGATCCATGCATTCATGTAAGTGCTTATAGAGTGCATTTGTGTAGGATTCAGCAGTTGTACCTGTATTGTCCATCTGCATGGCTTTGGAGAAATTTTTTACTGTGGTTTCCTTAAAAGAGGGTGGGGGTGGGATGTGGATATCAAGGGTGATAAGATTATGGTTGGATCGGACCAATGAGGAGTTGACTTCAGGTGTGGAACACCGGTCACTCATGTTGGTAATGACTAGGTCTAGGATATTGTTGCCCCTGGTGGGGGTGTGGATAAGTTGATCTAGGGCATTGGAGTTTATGAATTCCAGAAAGCGTTGAGCTAAGGAATTGGTACATGATTAGTTTTCCCAGTTAATGGTGGGGTAGTTGAAGTCGCCCATTATTAGGGTGTTTGGTTGAACCCTAATATTTTCCAGTACATCAAGAAAAGAGGAGTGGGAATCCTGGGGCATGGTGGGGGATCTATAGCAAGCTACAATTTGGATTGTAGTTTTGCCCAGAGTTAGTTGCACTTGGATAACCTCGGATGCATTATGCTGAGCAGCTAGCCTGGAGGTGTGGTTATCCTTAATGAATATGGACACACCTCCGCCTTTGGTGTTTCCGTCCAGGTTACATGGCCAAAAAGTGTGGTATGAGTTAAAGCCTGGTAGTGCAGGGGTGCTCTCTGGAGCCTTGAACCAGGTCTCAGTCACTGCACAGATATCGATGTTCTCCATTTTAAGGAGTGCCTCGAGTGAGTGCATTTTGAGATTTAGACTTCTGGCATTGAGTAGCATTACCCTCAGTTTTTGCTTGCCTATTCCTGTTATGGTGGTGAATTTGTTATTTGAACCCTGCCTAAAAAAGGCACTATAGGGGCAGCAAGAGCCTTAGCCAGTATCCAGAATCCCAGGGGTGACAGGTGCAGGCCATCTGTGGCAAAACATTGTGGTCTGTCGACCATGACATCCCAAGCAGTCAGATACTGGATCCCCTTAGAATGACACCAGAAGCTTAGCCAATTGTTGAAGTCAATCATTTTGTCCTTGTACTGCGGTATCATTCTGGGCAATGGCAGAATGCTACTCAGGGCTAGGGTCATACCTGCCTGGGCTACAAGATCGGAGAGCTCTTCCATGTCTCTTTTCATGTAATCCAGGAAGGTACATCTCAGGTCATTCACACCAACATGGACAGTGACAGAGTCATATTTGTACTTGTTGTGGAGTGACTTGAGTGTGTGGGTTATGTGGCAGATCCTGGCATCCGACAGGCAGCTGACAGTAACCTTCTCCTTGTTTGGCCTGGTGAGTGGGACATCTGTGTGCCTGACTATAGAGTCACCTATGACTAGTGTGTTGGGTACGTTGTTTTGCCTCATTGGCTGTGGTTGAGTAGCACACTGGGTCTGTGGGCTATGTGTCATTTGGGTTGTGTTGGGGGATGGAGGTTGCTTGCGTTTCTGCTTTGGAGGTCTCTGTTTCTTAGACAGATTATTATTGAGAGCCTCCGTGAATGATTTTGTGTTACTACGTGTGGATTTTGGTGGTGTAGATTTAGTGAGACTATGTGATGAGTGTGGTGTGGTGCAAATGTTTACCTTCTCCTCATGACTGTCAAGTTCAGTCTTGGTTGGAGAGAGCTTTACCTCCAGTTTGGCTAGATAAGTGCATCTCTCACAGGTTGTAGTGTTGGGTGGTAGGAGGAGAGGGTTGTTTGTGTACATGAGGCAATTTCTACATTGCCTCAAGATGCCCAGATTCATCAGATAGACAGGAGAGAACACTGGGAGCTGACCCTTGGACATGCCTGAATAAAAAACTATTTTCCTCTAGATAAGTGAGGAAAGTGAGTACAAGAGCTGCTTTTCTCTAAGCAAGTGAGAAAAGTAAGTACAAAAACTGTTTTCCTCTAGGTAATGAGGAAGATTGAGTGCTACAGTAATTAATAGTTTATTTAGTGCTTACAAGTACTGAACAAGTGCTGAGCATGAATAAGTAAATTTAAGTGCTAAAACTAAGAATCTGTATCTGCTCTAGATGAGTTACAGGACAGAAACAAGTGCAAATGCAGGCTTTCACATCAGAAAGTTGAGAGAGCTGGAAGATTGCCCAAACGGCCAATAACTACAATTTCTGGGCCAGAACCACTCCTTATGTGGTAGACAGGTTACCTAGTGCTTACCACTCCCACTGATAAGCTAGAAGGCTTCCCCCCAGCACAGAAAGGTTTGGGGAGCTCAGAAGCTTACATACAGTCCTGGATACAGCAAATCTATATCTGGAACCCTAGTTACAGGAAAGGTAGGAAACAGGCTTACAGTTTTTTTTTACAGAAAAAGTAGCAAAAACAGTAGCAAAAATAATTCACATGCAATGCCAGCTAGCACACTTGAGTATGCAGCAATATTAGACCAAACACAGTTTAAAAATGCAATTAAATTAAAAAGGACTAAAAGCAAGTGCAGAAAGAGTTTATTAGGTAGAATGTGGTAAAGAGATGGGACTGGGGGAGTGTCCCAGATCATATCTACAGTGGTGCGGGCAACTGCAAAAGCCACCAAATTTAAACTACAAACCAAAAATAAGGTGGGACAAAACAGTTTCAACAGAGATCTAAGCAACAACTAATAGTACTTTAAAACCAAAAACAATATACTCAGCTCTGTATATTTGCCGATCAATCTCTCAGAACAGTGAGACAACAGTTTCAACAGAGATCTAAGCAACAGTTAACAAACTCTATAACCAAAAAAATATACTCAGCTCTGTATATTTGCAGATAGTCTGTAAGGCAGTCTCTCAGAACACAGGTTCCAGCAATTTGAATGCAGCTGTTACTATACCAAGTGAAGACACGGCAGAAAATTAGGGTGGGATGGGGAAAACAGTTTCAACAGAGATCTAAGCAACAACTAACAGTACAAACTTTAAAACCAAAAAAATATACTCAGCTCTGTATATTTGCTGATCAGTCTCTCAGAACAGTGAGACAACAGTTTCAACAGAGATCTAAGCAACAATTAACAAACTCTATAACCAAAAAAATATACTCGGCTCTGTATATTTGCAGATAGTCTGTAAGGCAGTCTCTTAGAACACAGGTTCCAGCAATTTGAATGCAGCTGTTACTATACCAACTGAAAACATGGCAGAAAATGGGGGGTGTGGTAGGGAAAACAGTTTCAACAGAGATCTAAACAACAACTAACAGTACAAATTTTAAAACCAAAAAATATACTCAGCTCTGGATACAGTCTCTCAGAACAGTGAGACAACAGTTTCAACAGAGATCTAAGCAACAAATCACAAACTCTATAATCAAAAAAATATACTCAGCTCTGTATATTTGCAGATAGTCTGTAAGGCAGTCTCTCAGTATAAACACACATACATAAAAAAATCTACTGCCAATCATTAGCAGACTGGAGTTCCACTGTGGCGACCCCTAACCTGGAAAAGCTAAAAGAAGAACATACATTCACAAACATACATACATTCACACACATGCCTGCATGTATGCATACATACATACATACACTCATGTATATACCAGATTTACTGCAACATGTTGACACATCGCAACCATGACATGATAGAATAATAAGATAATAAGATGTACAAGTGATGCTACACTATCCCTTGCTGTATGGTGGAAATATACACAGGTTACACATGTATTACCTAAATGAAAATATACAGTAATAACTAGTCTAACTAGCCTGATCTGCAAGGCCATAGAATGGATTATCATGGACCTCATTAACAAGGACATTTGGAACCTCCAAACACTTGACCCCACACAGTTTGGCTTCATCAAGGGGAGGTCATGTCTGCTAAATTTGGTCGACTCCTTTGAGACAGTCAGCAAAGCCATGGATGAGGGGAAGATGGTGCACACCACATGCCTTGACCTGGCTAAAGCCTTTGACACTATTCCCCACTCTGGCATAATAGATAAACTCTCTCAACTAGGCATCAATCCATATGTCAACAGATGGCTAGCAAACTGGCTCACTGATAGATCCCACCTAGTCAAAATAGGGGAAGCCACCTCAAGCAGTAAAACCGTAACAAGTGGCTTACCCCAGGGTTTGATCTTGGGGCCTCTGTTATTTGGGATATACTTTTCTGAGGTGCAGGCCAAAACCACTGGGCTATGGCTGACCAAGTTTGCAGATGACTGCAAGCTGGGTGGTTATCAATTCCCCTAGTGATGTGGACATCCTCCAAGAGGGTCTCACTCAGACAAATGACTGATGCCAGAAACATGGCCTCAAGCTGAATACCAAAAAATGCATCATCATCATCCCCTTTGGGGAGAGTGACGTCCCCACAAATTATCACATTAATAACAACGTCCTAAGCATGCAATCAGTTGTGAGGGATTTGGGCACCCAGGTTGATAGCAACCTTTCTTTTGACCAACATTTTGCTTCCGTTGTACGGAAAGCCTTCTACATGGCCCACCTCTTAAGTAAGGGTATCTCATCCAGGGACAGGGAGGTCATAACATCCATGTATTCTTTACTTATAAGGCCCATTATTAAGTACAACTCCCCTTTCATCATGTCCCTCGCAAAGAGGTTAGTCACCAGGAGAATCCAGGGCCTCAAACATCTACCATACACAGATAGGCTAATATCCCTATCTCTCTACTCAGTTGCATACAGACTCCTCATAGGTGACCTCTGTCTGGCATACAAAGCAATCACGGACCCCACCTTGATGGGACTTCTGCATATCCACAAGTCAAGTTCCACTCGAGTAACCCGCATGCATGACCTCAACTTGGTCTGTCACATCAACAAGACTTGCTGGCGGGACAGATTTGTGTCCCAGAGACTCCCCATCTATGGAATAGACTCCCTCTACACATTAAGCAGAGTACCTCTTTACCACTTTTTAAGCACAACCTGGATAACTGGATGGGAAACAGAGAATATACCCCTGGGATCCCACCCGTGTCCCTGCTGGACATGGGCATCTGGTGCAGATTTGTCTAAACATGGGCTTAACTTTTGGCTAGGCTTATAAGGGCCTGAGGGTCAATACCCTAGTAACCTCCTATGAGCCTATGATCCTAATAGTACATAAATAAAAACATATCATCTACACAAAAACATATATCAGTGCACTGAAAATTAGAGATACACCGCAAACAGTGGAGTCTGGAATTGGTAGTGTGCTAGGTAATGCATAAAATGAAGTAATAGCAGATGAAATTAAATACATGGTAGGAGAGAACAACAAATTTCATCTGCATAGTGTTTGTCTCGGCTTTTGTGCAGCTTTTTGTGAAGAATGAAGGGTCTGATAGATGTGCTTTTGCTGTAACCCAGCTATGCGTGGAGTATTGTGATTGACTCCTGCTCCCTGTGCTATAAGTATTAGAGGAGCATTGTTCTGCTATAATGACCACGGAAGTTTGTCTTTCTGCGGTACAAAGGATTTCTGCTATAATGACAAAGAGAGTCTGTCTTTCTGGGATCCAAAGGAGTCTAGATCAGCTCTACAGTGTGAAAAAGCCAAGACAGTAATTTATTTTCATCAACCAGTTCCATTATCTCAGGAAATACATTGAAAAACTTACTATGAATAAAACATTTATCAAAATTACATTAATGAAAGTTCCATTTTGTAATATTATTCAAGTTTATCTATACCTGCACAGTCTACTGACAATGAAGAAAACTTACCACGTTTGCCTGTGATTGTAAACTGGTACCTGCAGTTATAAAAACATAAAAATTACAATGAATAAAAATCATTATTTATGATTACAAGTTATATTACCATTCTTATAGTTATGATCATTACTGCTTATGTTGATATTGTTTTTATGTTCTCGAGCACATTTTTCTGAAATTAAAACTTAAATCCTGATATGAAGCATTTTGATAAGAATAAAACAAGCCAATGATTTTAATGATGTATGGGACAATGTGTAACTTTACATTTCTGATGAATCCCCCTGCGGTCTCTAACCAGACTAATCTCTATCTTAAAGTATTGTTTATTACTCATTTATTTATTATTGTAGAATATTCTTTATTATATTAAATGGGCAGGAATGGAAGCTGACCATTTTTATTGAAGTGCATTGACTTAAGTCCTTCATTTCACAGTTGCCACAGGAGCTTTTGTCTACTTGACTTGTTGCCCTGCCAGTCAGTTTAATGATGAGGTTAAAAATACATTTTTAAAACTATAATCAGTATTCTTAAAAGCAGTATGTGCATCCCAAGTTACACATGTGCCCAATCAAAGAGTAATGAACACTGCTGCTAAGTTCTCATGCAGGTTAAAGTTCACTTGGGAAGGGTATGCTTTAGATGCCCATATATGATGCTCCACAAAAGATCCATTAACAAAATCATTAAAAAATGTTGCAATGAATGGAAAAGTAAAGTAAAAGATGGCGTGTTGTTAAAACTGGGTGCATTTTGACACAGAGGACTCCCACAGAATATAATTCTTAATAGTATACTACCTTTACACAATCATATGAATTTTTGTAGGTTACCACAAACTCTTTCTTGGGGGGGGTGACCCATTCCTCCAATAACTCCAGTTATATGCTTTGTAATGAAGCATTTAGACATCACTGAGTGATAATATTGTACATCAAACACAAATGAAAGAAAGACTAGCAAAAAGGGAGAGACATTACATAAGTAATTATTTTACTGAATGCATTGTCCAGAAATGAAGCATGCTGAGATTATCCTGCCATTAAGAAGATGACAGTGAGACTGGTTATGCATCCGAAGCTGGTATAAGATGTGAATTCTACTCCTGTAATATAAAATAAGTATATGGTCTCAGTGATAGTACTTGGCCTATCGGCTGGATATGCAATGAGCTGTACAGAAATTCAACATCATTCTCTTTAGGAACTATTTATGCTTATGCATATCTTTGTAGTACCAAATGGCCAAATTGTGCATTCAGCCTTAGAAAATAAAAACACTGATTTTTTTTTATTGTATATTTGATACAAAGTGCAAATAAAATCATTTCCAAACCTCATTTTATTATAGCACCATGGGATATTTGTAAATTAGTCCTTACAATAAGAATGTTTCACCATAGGAGTTTTTAGTAATATGCTTAAAGCATACTTCACAAATGCAGTTATTTGCTTTAAGGGTACATCTTCCAAAAAAAAAAATTCTATTTGAAAGACTTGATTTTTAAGAACTCTGCCCTCTTCTTTAATCTGGGTGTGGCTACATAATGATGATGGAAACAAGAGAACAATAGACCTCAGTACATTTAAAGAGAATCCACCTGAAGGATTATACTACAACAAGGGATTGTATATTAGAACTGTTTGCAGCTCGACATATCAATGCATTGCGGGACATACATAAGTTAACTCTGAGAAACACATAAATATCTCATCACTCTGGTTCAAGAATGTAAATGATATGTAGATCTTGAAATAAAACAGAAAACAAAGCCACAGAATCCCAATGCTCAGAAATTAAAAATGCAGTTTGGCACAAACAAAGTTGCCCTGGACCCACGAGTAAAGTGTAGGGGGGGGTGGGGGTGGGGAAGAGCTAGGCTAGGGATTAAGGGATTGGCTAATCACTAGAGTCATGGCAATGTAGGTATTGAAGGGGGATTGGAGTAGTTAAGGAAGTGAGGTAAGGAAGGGTGGGACTCAGGATGGATTTAAGTGTAGGGAGCTAAAGGAAGTAGTTACATTTGGCATGAGCTGTGCAGTAACAGCTAGCTTACTCCCAGACCACCTGTAGGTATTGTGGATGCAGGTAGGCCTTGGATGGTAGGGAGAGAAGGGATTAGTTTAACTGAGTTAGTTCCCTCCTCTCCCTTTGGTGTTTCTCTGTTAGTAATTATTTAAGTTGGGGATGGAGCTTGGGAATATAGGTTGGGCTTGCTGACATGGAAGGTTACTGAGAGGAGAGTGTGTGTGGGTGAATGATTAGTGGGTAGTGTCTGTATGAGTGTGGTGCTTGGCTTACCTGGGTATTGGTGTGATTCTCTGGGGGTCTGGTAGGCATAGTGTTGTGGCAGGTGCTTCCTGGTGTCCTGTGGTGTCTCCTGTTGTTTCACGGTTGTTGAGGTGCTTGCTGATGGTCCGGTGGTGGCTCTGGTTAGGTAGTAGGGCCGGTCACGGGTGGTGAGGTCTTTATGGTCACCCAGTATCACCAAGGTTGCTCCTGGTCATCCTGGGGTCTCCGGGGGATTCGTTGTAGCCATGTGGGTAGGCCAGGCTCATCGTTGCCTCCTTCCTGATTGGACCATGTGGTCAGGTAGTAGCATGTGGGTAATCCAAAAAAAAAAGTGTTCCCTGGTGGTTGTGGTAGGCTGTGGGGGTCCAGTGCTGTAATCCAGTCTAGGTACGTCGAGTTCAGTGTCTGGTAGATCTTCTAGTGCTCCCTGGTGGGTTTGTGGGCTTCTGTGGCCTTTCTCCAGTCTCTGGTCTGTTCTCTGGTGATCATGGCAGGCTGTGGGGGTCCAACGCTGTAATCTGGTGTAGGTACATCATATTTGGTGCCCGGTGGATCCTCTAGTGCTCCCTGGTGGGTTTGTGGGCTGCTGTGGCCTTTCTCCGGTCTCCGATGTGTTCCCTTTGGTCAAAGTAGGCCGTGGGGGTCCAGCACTGTAATCCAGTCTAGGTATGTCGAGTCGGTATCCTGTGGATCCTCTAGTGCTCCCTGATGGGTTTGTCGGCTTCTGTGGTCTTTCTTTGGTCTCTGGTGTCATTTATTTGGTTTCCGCATGTGAGCGCAGTTGCTTTCGGCCTTTCCTTTCATGTGGTCATCCCCACTGGCTTCCCTCAGCATTGGTAGTGGTGGGGATTCCTTTTTGCTCTCCCTGGTGGTTTCTCAGGCAGCTCCTGCTGTTTTTTTCGGCTGTTCTGTCCGGGCGCCAGTTCGTGCATGCGCACTATAGATATTGGCCATTACCTCTCGTGGGGATAAGGATTTGTGGTCCAGAAGATAGAGGTAAGGGTTACAGGCTTCTTGGGGGTTGAATGGTGCTGGTGTCTGTATGGCTTAGGTGGGTAGAGGATAGGATTTTATATATATATATATATATATATATATATATATATATATATATATACGCATACACACCTGGTGGTGATACGGCAGGGGATGGTAGCCGTAGGGAAGTGTGTGGCTGAATGGGTGTGCAAAGGAAGGGTGAAGAGTGTGCTAGGGAGGGGTATATTTTATTTATGGAGGAAGTATAAGTGCATTAAATACTGATTAGAATGTATGCTTAGCAGGTAAGCTATGCAAGGGGTGGTTCTAGGCGGCAGACTATAGGTAAGTAGGGGAGTTGGTAGAGAGTGTGGAGCATAGGGCAAGGCAACATTATAGGGGTTGGGGGGAGTAGGATAGTCGGGTTTGTGGAACAGCGTTAACATTGTGTTCCTTTTTTACAGATGGCTAAGTTACCAGAATTGCGATAACATTGGCAGGCTATCATAGCCCAAGCGGAAGAATTATTCCAGGATGTGACGAGGTCCAAGGTGGAGCCAGAGCAAGCATCAGGTAGGAAGAGATGATGCCCTGTGATGAAGACTCCAGGCTGGGGGAAAAGGCAGCAGGCAGAGAAACAGACGGTTACAGTAGAGGCACCTGTTCCCAGTATGTCGCAAGGTGAAGGTGCAGGTAATGATATTAATTTATCAATGATTGGGGAACAAGGTAGTGAGGATGGCAAGGTGTAGGCGGTTGATGAGGTCTTGTTGGATGGGGGTATGGAAAGGGGAGAAACAGTGTCAGAGTGCAAAGGAGGTTGGTACAGGCAGCCAGGTGTGTGGGCAGACAGATGGCTGGAGTGGACCTGGGCTCTAAGGACAGCTTGACTGGCTCGGAGGTAGGATCAGATTATGGGCTGTGGCCAGTGGACTGGCTAGCTACTCAGGCACTGGGACAGGGCAATAGAGGGGATATTTTAACTCTGCACATTTCGGGGACGGTGAAAGAAAAAGTCTGGAAAGGTGAGTATGCGGATGTGTTTGAGCTGCTAGATGTGGAAGGGGTCCAGAGGTTAGTGGAAGCAGAGTCAGACACTAGCAAGGACTTGTTGGTGGCATTAGCAGAGCTGGGTAGGAAAAGGACAGGTAAGCTTAGACCCAGGACTTGGGAAAACTAGGTGGTTGGCTTTATTTCTTACATGGCAGTGCAGCTGGAGAAGGATGGAGCATTGGCTTTGCCCCTTTTGGGGTATTTTCTCACCATTCAGGAGGCACAAAATTTGAGTCCGGGGAATGCATGGTTGTGGCATGATGAGCAGTTACATAAATGGAAAGCAGTTGACTAGTCTCTGCGGTGGGAAGTGCATCATCCTGATATATGGCTGACTACAATGATGGACAGCTTTGGTGGGTTTAGGTTCATAGGTAAGTACTAGGCTATCTGCCCAAGGGCATCTATAAGCCTAGCCAGCATGTGTTGGCTTTCGCCGCCCCCCTTAGATTAGTTCCCTGTGCCTCGGTCCAGCAGAGCAACTGCAGTGATCCCCAGGGTAAATTTTCTGTTTCCCATCCACTCGTCAAGGTTTCTCTTGAAGAGTGTTAGTGAGGGGCTCTGCCGCGACTGCAGTGATCCCCAGGATAAATTTTCTGTTTCCCATCCACTCATCAAGGTTCCTCTTGAAGAGTGTTAGTGAGGGGCTCTGCCTAATGTAGATTGGAATCCTGTTCCAAAGCATGGGGAGTCTCTGGGACAGGATTCTATCCCTCCAGCATGACCTATTTATCCTTGTGGTGAGGTTTAGATCCATAGAGCATGTGGCTCTTGAGGATTTGTATTTTTTTTTTTTTTAGGTGGAACATGTCCATCAATTCTGGGTTGGACATGGCCTTGTATGTCAGGCAGAGATCACCTCTGAGTAAGCGGTATGCAACTGAGTACAGCTGGAGTTTCTTCAGTTGGGCTGCATAGGTCATCTGTTTGAGGCCAGTAATCCCCTTGGTGAGGTACTTCTGTGGTCTTTCCAGCTGTTGCAGGTGTCTTGTAAGGTACATCCCAAATGGGGCATTGTACTCTATGATGGGTCTGATTAGTTATGAGTAGAGGGGCATAATAACCTCTTTTGTTCTAGATGCGAACCCTTTTGTGATTAGGTGGGCCACATAGAAGGATTTTCTAATCACCTTGGCAATATGATTATCAAAGGAGAGATTATTATCTACTTGGGTCCCTGGATCCCTTATTACATTTTCTATATTTAGGAGACTACCAAGTATGTGGTAGATTATGGGTACTTTGTTCTTTCCAAAGGGGATGACCATGCACTTTTTGGCATTTAGCTTGAGGCCATGATTTTGACACCAGGTATCCGTCTCAGTGAGACCCTTCTGGAGGATGTCTGTATCAGCTGGAGAGTCAATTATGGCCCCCAGTTTGCAGTCATCTGCAAACTTGATCAGCCATAGTCCTCCTGTGCTTGCCTGTATCTCTGAGAAGTATATACCGAACAGGAGGGGTCCCAGGACTGAGCCCTGAGGGATGACACTTGTAACTGGTTTAGAGTTGGACATAGAGCTTGCAACTCTCACCATGTAGGTTCTATCCGTGCCAATTGGCAACCAATCTCGTGACGTAGGGGTTTATGTTCAGGCTGGTGAGCTTGTCTATAATACCAGAATGGGGAATGGTGTAGAAAGTCTTTGTGATGTCTAGGTAGGCTGTGTGGACCTCCTTTCCCTCATCTAAAGCCTTGGTAACTGTCTTAAAGAAGTCCACCAGGTTTAGGAGGCATGATCTGCCCTTAACAAAATCAAAATGGGTAGGGTCCAATGTTTGAAGGTTCCCAATGTCTCTGTTAATGAATTCCATGATGATGCACTCCATAGCCTTCCAGATCAAGCTAGTCAGGCTTATAGGGCAATAGTTCCTGGGGTCCGTTGTGGCTCCACCTTTCTGGAGCGGGATTACTGTTGCTGTGCACCACTCTATGGGTACATAGCCTGTAGAGAGGCTGAGTTTGAACAGTGTGTTTAGGTGAGGGGTTAATTCATTTTGGAGATCATGTAAGATGCAGCCTGGGACACCGTCTGGTCCCACTGAAGCTGTATTTTTGGCTTTGGATAGGGCTGTTTTAACCTGTGTGCCAGTGGTTGCCATGGCTCTACATTCTTCTTGTTTGGTTATGGGCTCTTTAGGGGGTGAGAGGGGGGGGGTGAAGTTTGCACTAAAACTGTCTGCTAGAATGCTGGCAATATCAGTTTAATAGGAGGATGAGCGTGGGTGAGGCAGGTGGGGTGTGTTGGTCATTTAACAATGGTACTTGTTCATGGGTTGGGTGCAAATTTGCACACACTTGCTTAAGATGTGGAGGAAATCATTCCGTGGCTTACTGTGGACGGCAGGGTTTTGGTTCATGGAACAACACTGGTATGGGCCGAGAGGGAGATTTTCTTTCCTCTCAAGGATTACAGACAGCTCAAGGTAGGGGCAATTTTTGTGGACACAGGGGACTGGGACCCTTTAGAGGTAATATGGGGAGGGGTGCCTTTCCCCATTAAGTTGGTGGTATTGGAGGATATGCTTTGCCAGTGTCCTGATTTCGTTCTTAAGACTTAGGTCATTCAAGGGTTTCAACGGGGATTTCTTATTAAGTCCACGGTGGGGTTGGGGGGGTTGTAAGACCCTCCGTTCAGTGCAAGGGAAAGAGGACATTTTGGAAGAGGGGTAGGTAAGGAGTGTAAGGTGTTTGTGGAGTCCATTTGATATGCCGCCTTTTGTTAGCTATGAGGTGTCACCATTGGGGTTTGTGCCGAAGAAACGGCCTGGGGAGTTTAGATTGATTCATCATCTTTCATTTCCAGAAGGGAGGTCAGTGAATGATTTTATTAGGGACAAAGAAGTTAGGGTGCGTTACACATCTTTGGACAATGCAGTGCCGGTGATCAGGGAATTTCGGGAGCCGTGGTTGGTTAAGGTTGACATTGAATTGGCTTTCTGTTTGTTGCCCATTAGGAGGGAGGATTGGCTATTGTTGGGGATGAAGGTAGGCAGTAAGTACTATTTTGACACTGCCATGCCGATGGGTTGTTCCGTGGCATGTGCGACATTTGAGAAATTTAGTACCCTTTTACATTGGATTTGGAATCAGAGGGTGGGAATGCAGAAGGCGGTGCATTACTTGGATGATTGCTTGTTAGTTGGGGAAGGGAGGGTGGGGGCTCAACAGGGGTTGCAGCAATTTACCAGTATGTGTAAGGAACTGGGTGTACCTTTGGCACAGCACAAGATGGAAGGTCCAGCAAGAGCACTGGAGTTACTGGGGTTAATGGTAGATGTGGAACGGGGATTGTTTCGTCTACCCCAGGATAAGATAGAGAGGCTGCAGTCAGCTATATGGGGGGGGGTGGTGTTGGACAAGAATATGATTCGGGTTGGTTCAGTCATGGAACTGTTGAGTCTTCTGAACTTTGCCTGTCGAGCGATACATCCAGATCAGATGTTTTGCAGGGTGTTGGCTTATATGCTAAAAGGGGGTAGGAGCAAACATCACTGGGTTAGGGTGACCAGGTTAGTGCAGGAGGATTTGAAGTTGTGAGATGGTTTTGTGCAACAATTTAATGGGATTTCCTTTTGGCAATCGGATTGGGTGGGTCAGGAAGAACTTCAGTTGTTTACAGATGCAGCGGGCAGTATCAGCATGGGGGCTTACTTTGAGGGAAGATGGTTGCAGCGCAATGGCCTCCAGATTGGAATGAGGAATGGAGGCATGATGTCACATTTTTAGAACTGATACTGATATGGGCAGCTTCGCTGGTGTGGAAGGAGCAGTTGAGGAACAAGCAGGTAGTTTTTCTTTCGGATAATATGGCTGTGGTGAAGGTGTTACAAAAGAAGACAGCTAGGGCAGAATTGCTGTTGAGGATATTGCAGAAGTTGGTATTGCAGAGCCTGTTAATAAATTTTTCTTTTACAGCGGTACATGTGCCTGGTGTTAAGAATGATATTGCTGATAGTTTGTCCCGCTTTCAGTTTTGCAGGTTTCGAGGGTTGGCTCCGGGGGAGGTCGAGGTGCCAGAAACACTGCCGGATGAGGTGTGGAATCTTGGGACAGGATAGTCAGGCATCTGGTGCAGCATTCCTGGGCTTCTTCTATGAAGAAGGCATATGGTAGGGCTCTTTTTGATTTTAATCAATTTGTTTCGTGATTGCCAGATGAGGAAAGGGTATGGTCAGGGGAATTATTGTTAAGATATGTGGCTAGTGCTTGGGAGAAAGGTAAAGCTTTGCAGACAGTTAAAGTGGATCTGGCAGCTATTAGCAATTTTGCTAAGTTGGGGGGGTTGCAAGATTTTATGAAGTCCTGGACATTAGAACGTATGTTGATAGTGTGGGGGAGGGTGATGGTGGAGCGTAGGGATACACGGTTGCCAATTACAAGGAGAATATAGAAGATTTTGTTACAGGGTTTAGGATTATTACATGGTGGGTCACTGGATTATTTTATGTGGGGCACTCTCTGCACGTGGTTATATTTTGGCACTTTCAGGGCATCGGAATTGTTAGGTTCCTTATGTTGTAAGGATGTTATAGTGGCTGAGAGGGAGGTCAGCATCGTAATACAAAAAAGCAAGATGGATCAGTTGGGTAGTGGATGTACAATGGTGCTCAAACAGACAGGAACCTTCGCCTTTGCCCATTAACTTGGATTACAGAATGTAGGAGTAGGAGGTTGAGGTGTTCAGAGAGGTTGGTGTTTTGTTCAAAGGATGGCAGGGTAATTTCCATTAGTAGGTTTATTACTTTAATTAGGAGGATTTTGGGTTGCATGGAATTTCCGGCTAAGAAGTTTGCAGCTCATTCTTTCAGAATTGGGAGGGCTTCAGATTTGGCTAGACAGGGTAGTTCAACTGAGGTTATTAAAAGGGCGGGCAGGTGGTCCTCAAATGCCTCTTTATCTTATATTAGATAGTAGTGTTTGTGATTATTAGGTTCATAGGTAGGTACTAGGCTAGCTGCCTGAAGGCATTTATAAGCCTAGCCGGAATGTGTTGGCTTTTGCCGCCCCCTTAGATTAGTTCCCTGTGCCTCTGTACAGCACAGCCATTGAAGTGATATTTGGGGTAAACTTTCTGTTTCCCATCCACTCATCAAGGTTTCTCTTGAAGAGGGTTAGTGAGGAGCTCTGCCTAATGTAGACTGGAATCTTGTTCCAGAGCATGGGAAGTCTCTGGGACAGGAATCTATCCCTCCAGCACGTCCTATTTATTGTTGTGGTGAGGTTTAGATCCCTGTAGCATGTGGCTTGAGGGGATAAGATTTTCTTTAGGTGGAGCATGTCCATCAGTTCTTTGTTGGACATGGCCTTGTATGTCAGGCAGAGATCACCTCTGAGTAGGAGGTATGCAACCTAGTACAGCTGGAGTTTCTTCAGTCGAGCTGCATAGGGCATCTGCTTGAGGCCAGTGATCCTCTTGGTGAGGTACTTCTTTGAGCAACTGCCAGTATCAGAAGTGAATGGTTTGAGTGCTTAAGTTGAAAGTTTGTCTAGTTCCAAGGGCAAAATTGAAGAGTAGACTTTGTGGAGCCAGGAATAGTTATACCCTAGCTAATCGGCGTGCAAAACCATGCAAATGCGGGTTTTATAGCAGGGAAATGAAAGAGATAGAAATTAGCCCAAAATGGCCAATAAACTACTAATTTCTGGGCTGAAACCACTCCTCCAGGGAGAGATAGGCTGCTCAAAGCTCCCTCTCTCACAGTGAACAGAGAAACTTCCTTCTATCCAAGTAAGGTATGGGCAAACACAGAAACTTGTAACAGCCCTGAATTCAGCACTAACCTGAAAACTGGACTATACTAGCTAAAAAGGTGGGAAGACAAGTATTTTTTGGGGGGGTTGTTTTTTTTCAGAAAATAAAGCAGATACAATAAAAAAAACACTTTAAATGCACAGAAATGGCTATCACACTTGAGTGTGTAGCCTACAACAGTTAAACAGGTATTTTAAACACTAAAACAACTTTGTTATTAACATTTTTCTTTTTCATTTAGGGAAGTGTATATTCATTTTGGGCCATTCATAAATCCACTGGGCTGAGAAGCATGCTTTAATCAGGGAGGATGGAAGTAATTTGGGTTTATCTTATTTAGGATGCTCTGTGTTTTGGCATGGGGTTAGGGGTATGCATTGGGATAGGCTGATGTTTGAATTTCAGAAGGCTAAATCACGGATAGGGTGTCCTGATATAATAATAATTCATTTGGGAGGTAATGACTTGGGTATTTTGGCTAAGAGGTGTTTAGCGGAGATTATTTTGCAAGATTTGTGGAGACTACAGGATAGGTACCCGCATATGCAATTTTTGGTCGGAGTTGATTCCACGATTGTGCTGAAGGGAGGCATGCAGTTATAAAGCAATTGAAAGGGCCAGGAGGTTTGTTAACCATACATTGGAGGGGCAGCTAAGAAAATCATCAATACATATCATTCAACATGGGGACTTTGGACAAGGAGAGGTAGGTTGGTATCATACGGATGGAGTTCATCTGAATGAAATTGGTTTGGATTTGTTTAATTTGCATATCAAGCTGTTTCTAAAAGAGATGCTGCAGGTTAAGGTTTAGGAGGGGGAACAGCCTGGGATCAGGCTGGTGGTGGAGAAGAGGGACAGGATTGTCCTCTTCTGTTCCCCCTCTAAGGATGTGGTTTGATTTGGCCAATAGTTTTGTGTGGTGGAAGATGAGCAGGTATGTTGCCTATTATTTGTGTGGGGGCTGGTGAGCAGGTACCCTGCCCCGGTGGAGGATGTTTTAGGGTGAGCAGGTACGCTGCCCTGAGGTGTAATCGACCAGGGTTACGCTGCCCTGAGGATCACTGTGGCTGAAGGCAATTGATGTTGTTTATATGTTTAAAGTTCATGTATGATAATATATAATAAAGGTCGTCAAATGACTTTGTGTGTTTAGAGTGGTTTGTTCAAAGGGGGGCTTGGACAAATGCAGTCTGGCACAAACAAAGTTGTCCTGGACCCATGAGTAAAGTGTAGGGGCAGGGGGGGGGTGGAGGGGAAGAGCTAGGCTGAGGATTAAGGGATTAGCTAATCACTAGGGTCATGGCAATGTAGGTATTGAAGGGGGATTGGAGTAGTTAAGGAAGTGAGGTAAGGAAGGGTGGGACTCAGGATGGGTTTAAGTGTAGGGAGCTAAAGGAAGTAGTTACATTTGGTGTGAGTTGTTCCCTCTCACCCTCCCTTTTTTGGTGGAGGAAGATTTGGTTGGTTGGAGCGGAGAAGAGGGAAAGGATTGTCCTTTTCTGTTCCCCATCTAAGGATGTGGTTTGATTGGGCCAATGGTTTTGTGTGGTGGAAGGTGAGCAGGTACGTTGCCTATTATTTGTTGGGGGGGGGGTGAGCAGGTACGCTGCCCCAGTAGAGGAAGTTTCAGGATGAGCAGGTACACTGCCCTGAGGTGCAATCGAGCAGGGTGAGTTGTTATGCTGCCCTGAGGATCGTTGTGGCTGAAGGCACCTGAAGTTGTTTATATGTTTGAAGTTCATGTATGATAATATATAATAAAGGTCGTCAAATGGCTTTGTGTGTTTAGAGTGGTTTGTTCAAAGGGGGACCGGGACAACTACCCTTAGCAAATTAAAACCTTTGTCAAATTACTGCAACTCTAAATCTACAACAGTTAGAGTCACAAAAAATTAATCATATGGCTACAACTTTTTTTACCTGAAATATTAAAACACAACCACAAACCTCTTTTGTCAGGGCTCAGAACTCACCCACAAACATTCACTTACTTAATACTTATTAAATTTGTTTATTTATGTTTTTGGATTGGTCCATAAACTTTTCAGAGCTGTTGCAAGTGTGGGGTCAAGGGGACAGCTGTCCATGCACAAGGGGTTAGGGAGAATGATTGGCATTGTAGAACAGAAGCTGATTGGTCCCTGCAAGCAGCACCAGTCATGTATCAATGTTTATGGTTGCTGAAATTATTACTGAAACTACTTAAAGGGGTTCAACAACTTTTTGAGTTGTTGTGTTATGTACTGGGGCAAGGATCTAGTACAGCTCTTTGCTACAGTTAGTGAAATAAATTTGAAAAGTGTAGCAAAAATCTGTTATGCAGATACATAACTCTCTGTTCATGTTAATGTAGAAGTGTAGGGGTCTACAATGTGATACAGCAAAGAGGTGTCACGTATACATATAACAACTCTTCACTTAGCCAGGACCGTAAAATAATCCATTGTACAAGAACACTTTCCTGTGATGCACAAAAGACTGGAAATAAAGTTCAGGATGATACAAGGTCCTTCCTTACATGACAACATGAATAAGCCATAAGGCAAAAAATAAAAAGTGAAAAAGCTTATACACAACAGTTCTCTGTCATTCTGTATAAGAAACCACATTGTAAAGTGAAAACTATACAGTGAAACATTAATTTATCAGTATATTCCACCTACCGCTACAGACATAATTTTACATTTTAACAGGTCCAACTGTTTAATATCCCTCATCTTTATATGCATATAATTAAATCACTAAAAAGGTTTTATTGTCTAGGTGCAGATCTTCTTCTTCATTCAGCTTTTCCCGGTTAGGGGTCGCCACAGCGGATCACCTTGTCTGCTCATGATTGGCAGTGGAGTTTTATGGTGTCGAGTTGCCAGCCCGGCGCCCAACCTTCCACAGAAGGCACACACACACACACACACACACACACACTCACACCTAGGGCCAATTTAGAGTGTCCAATCCACCTGCAGCATGTCTTTGGGATGTGGGAGGAAACCGGAGCACTCAGAGGAAACCCACGCAACCACAGGGAGGACATGCAGACTCCGCACAGAAGGCACCCCAGCGTCTAGGTGCAGATCAAATATAGAAAATGCTACAACAAATTAAAATTAGCCATTTACAAAAGGTTTATCTTATTATTTCTTGCATGATGACTACTGTTTACATAAGGGTGTGCATTTTTGCTATCATATAAAAATATCCATATAATAAAAATAATTTTTAAATAACAAACCAGTTTAATGTCCATCTCAATATCCATAATCTCCACTTCCATATCTTTCTCCCATTGTATTTGTAGTGTCTTGAGGGTCTATAATCATGACAACAAAATAACAATGGAGTGTCTGTAAGTACCTGTCCCACAGCCTATACTCAGTCTGTTCCTGTCCTCCATAGCATCTATTCTCATAAACTCATTGGGTAAGAAAACAATCCATACAATAAAGGTTTAAGGTAGCATGAATTATAAACTTCATCTCAGTGGCCATTGTTTTAATTCTGCAATAAATTCCCATTAATAAACTGTCAAATAATGGAGCACAATTCAGAAATGGCTCTTCATGGTTGTCACTATTGATCTTAACCCCATGTGTAAAAATGGGAAAAAGGGGTTCTGAATGGATGGATGTATGGATGGATGAATGGGTTCAGGATTTTAGCAACATCCAATTGTTCAAAAACATCATTATGGTTAATTATTCAGGACAAGCCAGTCAATCATACGGTCATATTTGGTCAAAAGAAAACTGGAAAACACAGCCCCTTTTTTCTTCATCACCTTGTATGTCATTACATCATCTGCATTCCATGGGCTGATTGGTTAACAGGTCACACAGATGCATTTCTCCCATGATTCATTGAGTTACATCTGGATGAAGTTACAACTGGGCAAAACAATGGGATAGCCATTTAAGCAGACAAAAATTAAAGCACTTTTGCAGGGGATAATCTCGACATGCCCTCCCCCAAACTTACATAGAACAACTCTCTGATCGGACAAAAAGAAAGAACTTACTGGCACTACAGACTGAAAATGCACCGCCAATGATTTCCTATGGAAAACCATGATCAAGAAGTGCTGATTCACCTAGTTGAACTCAACCTTATCTAGTCCAAGTTCGGCATTTTGTAGAGAGGCCTTTTCCTCCATCTTATAATGCAGTGGATTGGAAATCCTAATAAACAGCCAACAGCTGATTAACACCTTCTGCATATCTGCATTCTCGCTGAATAAAATACCTTACACACAGCAGTGAATGAAAATGTTGTTGTTGTTGTTTGTCTTTTGGCTTTTCCCGGTTAGGGGTCGCCACAGCGGAACTCCGGTCCACTAATGATTGGCAGTAGATTTTCATGAATACCGAGGTGCCAGCTCAAGGATCAACCTTCAACGAAGGGCACGCCCATTTATGCATGTCTTTCGAATGCCCACCCAACCGTGGGGAGGACATGCAGACTCCACACAGAATGAAAATATACCCCACAAACTAGAAGAATATAATACAAAGTAATAGTCTATCCAAATGTATTGTGGCAAAGCAAACAATTTATTAGGATGAAAGGACATGTCATTAAAATATTTCTCAAGAGTAATAAAATGATACAGGAAGTAATAATGAACATCATTATATACAGTGAAACCCAAAAAATGTCCATTAAAATAAAGTAATTAATAATGTAAAAGCCAGTCAAAAGCAATACACAGTTAAGAAAAATCTTCCAATTTCTTTCATTATTTAACCCTCTTAATACAATTTTTACAGAGGGCTAAGAGTTGTTTTAGTGTTACTGTATATCATTTCATCATGTTGTATTTTTATTAATGACATACACATAATTCTGCATCTATGACACAATTTAATGTCTTCTGTAAACTCAAATCTCTGCAACAAGGTGATTTCCGAAATATGATGATGCACATATACTGGGAGACCTTCTGTTGTACATTTTTTTCTCAGGCTGCCAATTTGCCAGACAGCATATTCTTTTTATACCATGTATTAAACTTTACTAGGCTTCCAGACAGCAGTTCAGCAGTAGTCAGTAGTCAGTAGCAGTCAGCAAGCTTTCTGTGCTCCCATAGATTTTATAAAAAATGTCCAAGAAGGCACTTTAGCATTTGCCAACCTCACACTATCTGAATCTTCCACCCTCAAACACTGGATTCACGTTCGGGCTTCTTCTTTGAGTCTAATCCTCCAGAGGAACCAGCTGTTGCTCGGTGTAAACTATTTGTCAGTGTCGATAGTCTGTATTTCATGGTCACTCCTCTGTCCCACAGGTAACATGGCTTTGTATTGGACTTACAAAATGCCACAACTGTTCTGAGCTAATTTTCTTTTATACTTCACTAACATGTTGGAAATCATCATCATTAATGACACCATTTTTCCCCATGTTCCACATTGGTTTGGGGCTGTTGCACCATCTGTTGCCACCTCTCTTGATTCAGCACCACTCTCTTACCTTCAAAAGTCACGCCTTACTGTCTCAGTTCTTCTTGCACACAATCCATACAGAATTTTGCTGCATGTGCTTGCTTTTTCTTGCCTTCTTCCTGTTTATCTCAAATCTTCACAAAATCATCTTCCTACACATGTGACTGAACCTCCATAATCTGTTTTCTTTGACCTTCTTTACTGGAACTGCCTTGGCCTCTGTTGTAACGTCACAATTGCTTCATCTGTCCCACAGTTTGCATCCGTCACCCATCTCAGTCATTTCATCTCCAACACCTCTATCTTCCTCAGCTACTCTGCCTTCACTCCCCAGGCTTCTTTAACATTTAATGTTCTGAATTCAACACTGTTTTGTGCCCCTCACTTTTAAGCTTATTTGCCATTCTTCTGTCACATACTACCATTGGCACTATGTACAAGTTGGCAGAAGCCCTATGATTCTAGGTTTGACTTCATCATTCAGACTTCTGTTCTCTTTAACTGTCCCATTCAAGCAAGCTACTAATAAGTTCCACTACTTTCCCTTCTAACTCAATTTTCAGCTTTTTCTGATTTCTCCCATTTGCTGCTGTGACAGCTGTCTTCTCTGTAGTCAGTTTCATCCCATAGGCCTTTGGCTTTGCATTCTATGTTTAAAGTTATGACAATTTATGCACAATCACATCTAATGCAATCTTAACATCATTTGACCAAATGTACATCACATTTTTGTTTTCAACTACTTCACAATTTGAAAAATCAGTGCAGTCAACTGTAATCTCTGTATCATTCACAATTATCCCTTTCACTTCCTTTTTTCAGAAAAGTTGTAGATAAGATCATCCCACGACAATTAACTGAACTAATATGGTCAGACTTGTTTAACTGAACTGAACTATGTATAAAATAATCAAATAACACTGATATTATCAGAATAACCGAAGAAGACAAGCAACTTTTTAAAGCATGTTGGAATTTCCTCATATAGGAGGTACATCTTGTTAATGGCAGTTTCAGTATTTTGGATTCAGGATTTTGTTGTTTAAAACTCTCCTTTATAGAATATCTATATATCATTATGCATTCTTCTTTATATTTATAATTTTCTCCCAAACTCTTGTATATTCTCCCTATCCTACCAATCTGTCCGTTTATCAAACTTTTTAATATTTTCACATTTCCTTTTATTTCTCCATGTATAATTCCTTTTCTTCATCTTCTGTATGAACTTTGCAAGAAGCCCTCCATTACTAGTACATCTGCTGCATATTTTTACTGAATTTCTTCAAAACAGGTTTAACTTTCAACTACCTCTCCTTTCAAATGCTTCGCTACACTAATGCCTGTCATCTCCCACTGCCCTAGTCAACTTTCTATGCCCTCTGGCTTCCCCTCCCAGAATGTACCTAATCTTTCCATCCATATACCTTTTATAGATTTTATTCTAAATAAATACTTAACTTCCCTGTCTACCCTTTGTTTGATTTCTTGGTACAAACTTATATGTTTCAGTTTATTTACATCATCTCACCAAATCAGTTCTCCTCCTTTCACTTCTCAACTCCTTAATCTGTGAGTTAGATTTATCACTGTTATATACCATTTGATATCCATTGCTATCTGTCCTTCTTACTTTCAATCTATTTGTAATCTGTCCTTTGCTGTTCATCCCCTTTTCTCTCCCCATGTAAATCTGATACATATCTGATCTATTTCTCTTACAGTGCTATTTAAAAATGTCCTACTTAGTTATCTAACATTATACCTTTCCTCCCCCTCAATTCCTACCAGTTCAGCCTGCTGACCAACTCAACTTCTTGGAAAAGCTTCAAGCCCAAATTTTTCTCTCCTCCTTGTATTTTTCCCTTTTAGTATTCCACCCTGCTTACTCCCAATTCAAATTACTACTCACTTCTCTAGATGATATTCTAACCCTGCGTCTTACCTGTATGCTCTGAAAATTTGCAAAATATGTGTAAATTGTTTTTCTGCTTTCACTAATGCTAGCATAGAGTCATTAGCAAACAAGAAGACATTACTTTTATTACCCTTGCCTACATGTTTCCCCCTTATTTCTTTACATCAATGTACCAGTCATTCAGTTACCATTAGGAATAATCCTGGTAACAGGAGGCATCCCTCTCAGGTACCTCCGTCTATTTCTATTTTGTCTGACAACCCACCATTTACAAATAATTTTATCCAGGGGGGGCCTATGCATGGCAGCTACTCCCTGAGTATATCTGTCATTGCCCACCACCTACTCTGTTTCTCTTTATACATAAATTTCCATGACACACACATTCACAAGCATTTTGTAAATCCATCAGAGCTATTCCTGCCTTCCTTTTGTCATCCATTTAAGCCCATACCAAAAAATTTAATAATGCATTATAATAATAATCGGTTGAGGACCTCCCTTTTACATAGCCTATCTATTCTTCTCCTATTATTCATGAAAACACCTTTTCTAATCTTGCTGTTTTGTGGAGAGTTTCACATCAACATTATACAATGATATTGGTCTATAATTACGTACATCTTCCAGGATGGCATTCTGCTTAATATAAAAAAAAAAATGTCTTGCACCTCTTCCATCATTCCTGTTATCCTGCCTTCTTCCAAGATCTCATTAAATATTTTTATTCACCTGCAATTACACTTTCTTAAAAATAATGTTAGGAAGCCATCCGGTCCACCTGCCTTTCCAATTTTAAGATGTCTTATGGCCTCCATTACTTCCCCTCTTCCTATCGATTTGTTTGGTCCTTCCCACCCCCCCCTCATCCAACAGTTTCTCCTTCTGGCCAATAAATCCCCTTCCATCACAATCTTACTGGCAAACAAGTCCATACAATACTCAGCAAACATTCCTTGTTCCAGCACTATTTGTATCATCTGGCCATCCTTTGTATATATCCCCAACTATCCAAGCTTTCCTTCTAAGGTCTTCAGTCTTCCATAGCAATATCTTAGTATCTTATTCTACTTAGTGTACCCCTCCTCCTTTCTTTCTACTTCCACTCTGTCTTCTCCAAAGTTTTCAGTTCAATGTCTGGCTTGATATCTGACTGTACTGTAGCTTTCCAGCCATTTCCTGTATATTTCCTTCATTCTGGCTTGATATCTGACTGTACTGTATCTTTCCAGCCATTTCCTGTATATTTCCTTAATTCTGGCTTGATATCTGACTGTATTGTATCTTTCCAGCCATTTTCTGTATATTTCCTTCATTCCGGCTTGATATCTGACTGTACTGTATCTTTCCAGCCATTTCCTGTATATTTCCTTCATTCTGGCTTGATATCTGACTGTATTGTATCTTTCCAGCCATTTCCTGTATATTTCCTTCATTCTGGCTTGATATCTGACTGTATTGTATCTTTCCAGCCATTTTCTGTATATTTCCTTCATTCTGGCTTGATATCTGACTGTACTGTATCTTTCCAGCCATTTCCTGTATATTTCCTTCATTCTGGCTTGATATCTGACTGTATTGTATCTTTCCAGCCATTTCCTGTATATTTCCTTCATTCTGGCTTGATATCTGACTGTACTGTATCTTTCCAGCCATTTCCTGTATATTTCCTTCATTCTGGCTTGATATCTGACTGTATTGTATCTTTCCAGCCATTTTCTGTATATTTCCTTCATTCTGGCTTGATATTTGACTGTACTGTATCTTTCCAGCCATTTCCTGTATATTTCCTTCATTCTGGCTTGATATCTGACTGTAGTGTATCTTTCCAGCCATTTCCTGTATATTTCCTTCATTCTGGCTTGATATCTGACTGTATTGTATCTTTCCAGCCATTTCCTGTATATTTCCTTCATTCTGGCTTGATATCTGACTGTACTGTATCTTTCCAGCCATTTCTTGTATATTTCCTTCATTCTGGCTTGATATCTGACTGTATTGTATCTTTCCAGCCATTTTCTGTATATTTCCTTCATTCCGGCTTGATATCTGACTGTACTGTATCTTTCCAGCCATTTCCTGTATATTTCCTTCATTCTGGCTTGATATCTGACTGTATTGTATCTTTCCAGCCATTTCCTGTATATTTCCTTCATTCTGGCTTGATATCTGACTGTACTGTATCTTTCCAGCCATTTCCTGTATACTTCCTTCATTCTGGCTTGATATCTGATTGTACTGTATCTTTCCAGCCATTTCCTGTATATTTCCTTCATTCCGGCTTGATATCTGACTGTACTGTATCTTTCCAGCCATTTTCTGTATATTTCCTTCATTCCGGCTTGATATCTGACTGTACTGTGTCTTTCCAGCCATTTCCTGTATATTTCCTTCATTGCAAAATTTCTCTAATCATTTCTCTATTTTTCTCTCCCTTCTTTTTTTTTTTTACTCTCACCTTCACTCTCTTTCCATCAAACATCTTCTCCTGGCTGCTCTTATACCCTTTTCTTTCTCTTCTTTTTGTTTTGATGTAGGGCATCTTTTACCATCTGTTGCAGCCACTCTACACAATCCAGTTTTTGCTACTGGCCTTGGTTCCACCTCCATTTTCTTGTATAACTGCCTATATATGAATTCTTGATTCAGTGTGCTGAAGTATTTCTGTTTTTTTTCTTGCAGATAATTTTACATAACTCCTCTGATGCATTAGTATAGGAGGTTGTAAATGCATTTGTATTATCTTACCATCTCCATATTTTGCCTGTTTTTTCACTTAATTTCAGTTCACTCAGTGCAGTTTTATTTTAAAAAAGTGAGGGTTACACTTTTGGTAAACTGCACCTCTAACACAACTTCCAGTACTAAGGCACCAAAACATATAGATTAGTCTACAGAGCTGCATAGCCCAGAACTAAACAGTAAAAGGCAACTAAGGTAAATACAAATCTAAAAAAATACAAGTTAAAAATAAATCCATTATTTAAATTTATTTTTTCTTAACAGTTCTTTACTGATCTGCTGAAAGAGTTCTGCTTTATTAGTTTAATCCTTACTTATTACTTCTGAAGAAAATGTGGCCAGTGGCTACTTATAAGCCAATATTTTGCACAAGAAAAACTGTTTTCTATGTACATTATGTTGAAGTAGCGTTACACCAAAATGTGTGTCCATCTCTAGTAGAGTATGGCTACCTGACGTGAGTATATTCCTAAGTTTGTGTATACCTTTGTATCCTTGAATCATTGTGCTAAAATATTATATATTGTATTTCAGTGATAACTTATGACTATACATTGCTAAGCTTGTATATACCTATGCATCCCTGAATCTCTGTGGTAAAATATTGCTATATTGATTTCAGTGATTCAAGGATCATAGGTATATACAATGTGCTAAAATATTGCTATATTTAATTTTAGTGATAATTTATAATTATACATTGCTAAGCCTGTGTATGCCTATGCATCCTTGAATTGCTATGCTAAAATATTGCTATATTGTATTTCATTGATATTTTATGACGATACATTGCTAAGCTTGTATATACCTACATATCCTTGAACTCCTGTGCTAAAATATTGCTATATAGTGTTTCAGTGATGATTAATGATTATGTGATACACTGATAAAGGGAAAATTGTAAATGTCATTGTGTACACATTTCAGCATTTACCAAAGTGTTTCTGAATAAGACTTTTACACTTCTGTTACAGGACTTTTGCTTGCTTGTTTCAAAGCGTGGGGTAAATTGATGAATCTAATGATTACTTCTTTCAAATATAATAAAAATATATATGGCACAGGTATGACTGAAAAAGTGCAGCATAACGGCAATTTAGGCAATTGGTTACAAAGTCTATGATCTGTCTTTATTTCCATTTGCACTCACTTTTTGGACTTGTGCATATCATTTTAATCAATTACGTTCCTGTCTTCTCGGAGAAAAACAAGCAAACCTGTTGATCATATCAGGAATGGGTGTCAAGAAAACTAATTAAAAAACAAAGCAAAGCAATGTATTATTTTCTGCATATTTTGGCAGATGGATGACAGTAAAGTTGGAAACTGTTTAATATACTGACCTTGGCTAGAATAATTAATCATTACTTACACAGTTGCTGCAAGTAACCTAAACATTGGGTAAGTATTAGTTTCTTGCTTACCTGAATAGTGTATCTAATTGTTCGACTTTTCAAATTGCAAGCAGTTGTTAGTGTGCCTGGAAATTGTTGTCTATGTGAAATGGAAACTCTTATATTTGAACTAATAGCGCAATATCATTCAAACTAATCATACTATAGCCTGCTTGTAATCGGCTTCAAACTTTCTTAGTTAACTGAAGTTGAAAATTTCTCAAACTGGAAACAGCAAATAAGTGTTGTAGTGTTAATACCATTTTAAGACAGGATTAATGATGTATGTAGTAAATATTAGGATAAAATAGAGAATACTCACGTTCGTCTAAATTTTGAGCTGGTAAGGTCGTAACACTGGACTGTGGCGTGACTGGCATAAGAGCCTGACGAATTGCTCTCTCCCAAGCCTGTATTACATCTGCTTCAGATCCAGTCAAATTATACTCTGAGTTGTGGCCTCTTTCTCCCACAAAGTATACCATGCTGTCTGTAATAATCTCAAAACAGTGTGGCCTAGTTTCATCTTGGAATTTTGTGTTACCTGTCACGGACTTAACTTCAAGAACTTCAGAGAGTGGAATTTCCTGCAACAGAAAAAGGATCTCTTTTTAATAAGTACAAGTTAAATTACATTGACACTCATAAGTACTGGAGGTGTTCTGAGCTTGAATTTAAAATTCAAGTTGACAAAAAGTACATATGGAAATGGCTAAATAAAGGATGAGTATACAAAGTACTGGTGAAAAGACATATAGGGCTTCCAAGTCTGTGTGGCTCAGCAGTTGATTTCTCTTTGCTATGTAAGCTTGGGGTGCATTTGATGTAATATTTATTATATATAATATAATACTAATGCAGTATGAAAGGCTGCCTCGGCATTTTGTTGAGTGTGAGTGAGTGTTCTTAATGACTACTAGCTATGCTAAAGAGCAATACTATGTACCAATATCTAGCATATTCTCCACATGACTACGGCTCTGTTGAAGGTATTAATTAAGTTTGTTGACTGGGTTAGTGAGCTTATCCAAAAAGGCCTCATTTCACAGCCTAGGAGTTACATGTTAAACTGAGAACAACAGTAGCATAATGTAGTATATTAAATAGTAGAAGGCAGTCACACCTAATCATGGAGACAATACCACAATGTAAAACAAGAAGTACTACATGACAGTAAAACATCAAAGATAAATGTTTATATAACAGTGAGAGATGCAGTAAGTACAAGGTAGGATCAATGATATAGCAGATATCAATCTATCTAGCTATATATATATATATATATATACACATATGGGTCTATTTAGCTCAACGAATTTACCTTTCACCAAAGCTCAGGCATGTAGTGCGACTTCAAAGAAAGTCCATTTCTACAAAGCTTCGGATCACTAACACAGTGCTACAGGATAAAGAACCGCTTGGCCACCAGGGTCAACTTTGCCCTTTTCCCCACTCTAGTGTGATCTCGGAGTTGGTATATTTAGTTAAGGAGGCTATATGAGGGGTGTAGCCCCCATATGGGGAGGTGGGGGGGTGACACCCCCCACTTGCATGTGTTTAAATTTGTTCCATGTAGTTCATTTCCCCTGGTGGCCAAGTGACTTTTTACCCTGTAACACTGTGTCAGTGATCCGAGAATTTTAGAAATAGAGTTTCGTTGAAGTCGTCTCACAGTTTTGAGTTTCAGTGAAAGGTTAATTCATTGATCTAAAGTAGACTTATATACACAAACACACACACAAACACACACACACACACACACACACACACACACACACACACACACACACACACACACACTCTCACACTCACACACATATATATAAAACCTTTTGCAGTCACTGAAGGGTTAGTTGTTGGGATGTTATAAAAAGGTTTGAAAAAGAAGAGAAAATAATATTTTTTAAATGCAATGTGCTATAATTTAAGAAGTATATATCCTGGCACATATTTAAGGTATTGGAACATCTCTCTGATCCCCATTTTTGAATGGGTACAGAATGCAGTACTGCTGGATGGGAGCAGGCAATGTTAGTAAGGAGCACGTAACATGGCCCTTTTGTGCAAGAAGTACCTCAGTGGAGATTAGAGGCCTTTCCTGTTTCCTGTATTGTTTATCAGAAGAGAGTCAAGAGGAGTAAATTAGGAGGCATAAATATAAGCCTACACATCAGTAAGATACCACTGCACACTGCTGCAAAAGTAGGAAGAAAAAGACATTCCAGTCCTTGGACCCACTAGTCATCAAAGGTGAGAGAATATTTTCAAAAATATTCAATGTACAATACAGAAAACAAAAGTGGTTTAATTCTTTAATAGGAGAATAATATAATAAATAATACAACCTCAGAATATTGAAATTGTGCTGTATTTCAGTGGAGGTATACTGGTTCTTATTTCTTCTACCTCTCTGTCAATGAGAAATGGTATTCTTCATCCAAGTGCAAAAGTACAGTGTTGTCTGATGATAACCATCACAAAATAAGTAGTGAAAATAGGCAATTAATATGGCAGATGAAAGTAGCAAATGATGGAGAGAATCTCAATTGTTAGTTTACTGTGACTACGTCTGCGGATGGTTGTGGATGATGTAAAGCTGAAGTCAGCATGAAACTGTCATCCCTTCACCCTCTTAAAAAGATCCTTTATAATAAGCCACAAATAGAGTAAATGTTATAGAAACAAGAGCATCACACCACCACTCCTTCCAGTTAGGCCTGACACAAATATTGACAAGACTACATCATGAACCCTACATATACAAACTCTGCTACTTCCTTCTTAAAACTCCTTCCGGCTAATTAACACGCACTACTCCTTGTTTACATTAAAATAACAACATATTCCTAAACCCATACTTAACAAACTATACTTTCTTCTCTGTCTTTATTTTAATTGCAGCTTACTAATCCTATTAGCCCTTAGCAATACTACATACCTTCCTTCCTTTCCTATAAGACATAATTGAATATATTGTGAATATTATTGCCTTCAGTGATCCTCTGTATATTGCAGTATTATTTGTATGGAATTTTAAAATTTATCTTGTTTTGTATAGCTCTTTTTATCAATGCTATCCTGGTTTTATTCAGAAAATGATCCATCAAGATTGGAGTTCTACCCTAGTTAAGAAATTTAATTCAAATAAAATAAAAATACAGGAGATAATTTTGTGTATGTGACTTTGAAGACTTAAACAGTGATTTTCATGCTGATATAATTGCTGAATTAATGTGTTTGAGAGCCTTTACAAAGTTATATAGTGATTTAATCATTTAGGTTTCATGCAGTTATGTTTGTCTGTCTTTTATTACAGTTACATTTGGCATGTGATGAGAAAAAGGTTAGTAATACTAATTTAAAGGAAATGCAGACTGTCATTGTCCTCAGGTTATTATGGAGCACATGACAGGTTGAGTTCATAGCTATATGAAAACTTTTTACATTATAACAAGGTACACTGGTACCCGCGGTTGTGGTGCTGCGGTAGCGTTGTCGCCTCACAGTAAGACGCTGTCCGGTTCGATTCTCAGCTAGAGCGTCTTCTGCGTGGAGACATGCATGAATGGGCGTACCTTCGTTGAAGGTTGTGCATCAGGCCTGGCAAGCCGGTACGTAAAAAATCAACTGCCAATCATTAGCGGACCGGAGTTCCGCTGTGGTGACCCCTAACCGGGAAAAGCCAAAAGACACAAACAAACAAACAAGGTGCACTGGTGGCTTGCAGAGAGCTTCAGTTTGTGTGTTAAAAATAACAATGACCTTTGCAGACTGTGAGCCAAATTCACAACTCACGGTAACCTTTCCTCATTCAGGGACAATTGTACCACAGTGCTTTAGTAGTATGCAGATGTACAGCTCCATGGTGAGCTGTCTCTACAGCCAAGCTTAATGAGGCATTCTGGTGGACATGAATATGCTAATTTGCTGTGTGGTATACCCTGGAGCTGCCTACAGTAAGGGATTTATGCAGGCAAGTGATTAGGAGAATCATATAACTACACAAATTACTACAGCTGCTTCTGCTGCTCATGACAATGCACATGGTTAAAAGTCCATGTTCATCCATTCTAACAGAGATATGCTTTGGGAAGTTTATCACTCAGGTAGTGTTATGGGGTCTGTGTGTGCATGTGAGGGACTGCATGCGTGTCTGTGTGTGTGTCTCTCTGCTTGGTGGATCACAGTAGGAGGTTGCTGAGGGGGATATGGTAAATATGCATATGTGTGTGTGTGTGGTTGAATGAGTGACTGGTTCATGAGTACCATTGGGTGGAGGAGGGAGCTGTGTGTGTGTGTGTGTGTGTGTGTGTGTGTGTGTGTGTGTGTGTGTGTGTGTGTGTGCATGCGTGTGTGTGCGTGTGTGTGTGTGTGTGTGTGTGTGTGTGTGTGTGTGTGTGTGTGTGTGTGTGTGTGTGTGTGTGTGTGTGTGTGTGTGTGTGTGTGTGTGTGTGTGTGTGTGTGTGCATATCTGTGTGTGTGTTTGTGTACTGAATGTGTGTGGGGTGATGGAGGTGGTGGCTGTCATACCTGCACACTTTTTTAGGCTAATGAGCTAGTCTTACAACATTACTGGTGGGGGCACTACTCACCAGGGATACTTCTTTGCTAATACATGGAGTGAGGGGCATTAGACACCAGAGATACTACTTTATTATTCTGTGGATGGGGGAGAGCAATAGATGCCATGGAAAACTCTTTAACAGCATGCTTTAAGGGCACATATTAAAAAAAAACAAAGAAAAACAGAAAGATAATGTTGGTCAGGGAGGTAACAGGGATACTTTAACTAGATCATCTTATAGGGTACTAAAAAGATTCAACACTACCCCTTCCCACCTCCCAGAAAGGTATTGGTCCTCTGTGCTACCACTGGACACCAGGGATAACATGGGGCTAATAATGAGAAATAAAATTAAAGGTGGGGGGGGGTTGAACCCTGCACCCATGACACAGAAACAACAAAATTAATATGCTACTCTAAATGGCAATTTAGACTGGCTTTTTTTAATGTTATTAATTAAAAGGATCTCTGGCATTATTCAATGCCTGCAATGGTTCATGAGTTACAAGGAAGAGGAACAGGCACATTTAAAAATACCTCTCAGCCACAGACACACAGTCAGGGATGGCATTCAGTTATTACTCTAACAAAATTAGAAAGTTGCTAGCATGATAGATTTTGCATTAAAATACAGTTACTGAAGGCTATGAACTCTGAAACTTTGTCTGCCATAATCATTCATGATTTATGAGGGCAGTGAAAATCCAAGAGGAGACATCAGCAACACTCTGTGAACTCAAGGATAATTAAAGGTGCATAGTTCATGTGTATTTTTTACTGTGTGTATGTATGTATATATGTGTGAGAGAGTGAATGGGGGGTGCCTGTGCCAATGTGATGCACTGGCCAACAGTGTTGTTAACCATGGGAAAGGCTTGATCTGCACTTGCACTAGTGAACTGCAATTCAGAGACATGCAAATTAGACAATAATTAAGTATTTTTGCATTGCAGATAATGCATCTCTGTATATACTATTTCTCCATCATGTAAACAGGGCCCTTTTGCCACAGCCCTTAATAGGAGTGCTAGGGTTCTTGCTGAGTAAGCGATATACACCTGCATTTGTTTGCTTAATCTCCCGAGCTTGATCATCATTTGCTCAAGATATGTCTGCTTCAGCTGGCAATTATTTATAATTTCATTGCTCACGTCTTTGTACAGCATAATTTATATACTCATTGACTGGTGAATTCTAGGTGGTCTGAGGTTAATTTATCTAGTAGAAAGAGCAAGACAGGCATTATACTGCCCATCCATGATATCTCTTTTTCTGAGCTGCAGTGACTTTAGAGCAAGAACAGTAATGTTTGGGTGTGAAACTTTCACACTTGTTCCTAAACTGAGCAGCTTGAGTATATGCATTCTGTAAATGTCAGTATCTGACCTGTAATTTAACCGCTCTCATGACCAAGTAATTGTGATGTGAGATTTTGTATATTAAGCCCATGTTATAAGTAAGGGCATAGCATCCAGTTACAAGGAAGTCACAGTACCACTTTATCTGGCCCTTATTACACCCATCATCGGGTAAAATGTCCCTTTTGGCATGTACCTGACCCGATATATGGAACAGTTGGAACACCCACAAATGTGCCTAACCAGAAGAATCCAGGCTATAAATACATTGTCCTGTGTGGATTACCTTAAAGACCTGTCTGTACACTCTGTTTCCTACAGGTTAAAGAGAGGTGATCCATTCCTGGCTGTGATAAGAGGTACTGCCAGCCATACTAGGGAAGTATGGCAGTGGATGTATGACTTGTGCTAGCACAGCTAGCTGGAACTTTATAAATAATGACATGTCATTTGTATACCAAACTGATTTGTACAGATTCTTGTGCTGGAAAGGTATTTGTGAGGTTTTTTTGACAATTGATGTGAGAGATTTATTTTCGGTCATTCCACTCCAAATTGGGTTGGAATGGTTTGAAAAATATGATAGTGGAGATGAAAATTCTTACACCTGATGATTTTAAGCTAGTTATGGAAAATATGGAACTTGTTTTGAAGTATAACTACATTTATTTTCAAGGAGATTTATACCACCAAACAGATGGGGCTGCCATGGGATCTGCCTGTGCCCCCATTTACGCAAACATTATAATGTTATTCTGGGAAAAACATTTTGTCTTTAGTTCTACTTTTTACAAACATATTGTAGGCTATTATAGATTCTTGGACGATATATTTATTTTGTGGGACGGACCCGAAGATGAAATTAATAATTTTATTACACACATTAATTAGAGTACGGAATTTCTTGAGTTTACTTACGATTTAGACTCAGAAGAAATACATTATTTGGATGTTAAATTGACAAAAGATAGAATAAATAAAAAATTCTAATCCAGAATTTTTCGGAAGGAATGTTACTCGAATTCTTTTTTATATTTTAAGAGTGATCATCCCTACCACTCAAAAATGAATATAATAAAAGGACAAATGATTAGAGTAGCTAGAATGACTTCTGACAAAATAGAACTGATGGAAGAAATGGAAATACTACACAATATGTTCAAGGAAAGGGGATATCCTGACCACATGATTGAATCTAACAAAAAAGTTGTAATAGATAGATTGGATACACTATACAAACCCCTACTAACAAATACAGGTACTATTGGGGTAGAAAATACATTCAGTACCAGAAAAGATGAGGAAGAGAGACTTCCTTTTTTGGTTTTGACACATTTTAATGGTGTCAGATGGATTAAAAAATACATCAACGATGCATGGGGAATGTTTAGTGAAATGCCTAATAAGACAGATGTTTTCCAATTACCACTTAGATATGCTTTTAGGAAGAACAGAAATTTGAAAAATATATTTGAGAAAAAGAAAAACATTCCAAGTGGATCAAGTAGTAAATATGGTACTTTTAGATGTGGTCGGTGTGCACAATGTGTTTTTATGGCAGATACTAAAGAATTGGAACTACCAAATATAAATTTGAAATTGATAGGTAGTAAATACTACAGTTGTTAAACAAAAGGGGTGGTATATCTGTGTTACTGTAAGAAATGTCTGAAATACTACACAGGGAAAACTGAACATAATTTAAGGGCACGTATATATAAACACAACAGAGATATTATCAAAATGAACGACAACAATGCCTCATTTAGACATACCCTTATATGTAGAGATGCAGATTTTAAATTTTGGATATTGGAAGAGGTGGTGAAGCAAGAGAGAGGGGGGACTGGGAAACCAAACTGGAATTTAGGGAGATGGTTTGGCAGTTAAGGTTGATGTATGTGGAAATTATGGATTGAATGACCACATATCTATCAACCCAGCCCTTAAGATTCTCGCTGATGACCCAAAGAGACATCGATAGATGGTCAACTGTTGTAACTTATGAAAATAAATAAATAAATAAAATATTCAGATTTACTCCTTATGGAGTATGTACATATAATATATTTTATTTTATTAAGGGTGTACCTTAAAATATAGTTGTTCAACACTATTTAAGGTACAAGAATAAATGTGGTTTTAACATACAATATTTTTATACTATATATATTTTATATACATTTTATATACATTTTTATATTTTTTTATACATTTATCGGTATTTATACACCAAATTAATGTATTAATAAGAAATGAGCATTCCTGTCACAATTTTTTTGATGATTTTACTTATATTTAATTTTTACAATATTTATATAAGTTGTAAACAAAATTATGAAATGTTAAGATCATGAATTCCTATGAACTTCTACAACTTTGTATTATATTCAAGTGTAAATTACCAAAGGTTTGGTTCAGCATTACCTCAATGTTAATTAGTGTCAATTAATGGCCAGCCTATTAGAAGTCAAGATGAATTAAGTGTGTTTTACTTAGATGTATTTAAACTGAAGATTTGTATGTGTAACAGATTCTGATGAAGTCTCCATATGGGAGATGAAAGCGCTTAATCTGTTTTTTTTTGTCAAATAAATTGGTGTCTTGAAACATTTTACCGAGTGGTCTGTTGGACTTGGACTTTGAATTTATCGAAACTGAGTTTCCACGTTTTATTAAGAGGAAAACCTTTATTGTTACTGGAGAACAGTGCCTACAACTGCATTTTTTCTTTGTTTGGAAGTTCTGCGCTTTTCGGTTATTTGTGAGGTTTGCTTGTGTTAAAATGTATCAACAGTGCACCATGCTGGAATGAATAGAAATGTATCTGTATTATTGTGACTGAATTAAATGTATATGTTCTAATAGAGGATACTGGGACAGCAGAGGTTAACCATCAACCTTACTTTAAGAAAAATAAAGGAAATGTAAATGAGCTGTTAAACCATTAAAATGTTACCCCACTGTGCTAAATAGGACCAGAGATGGAGGGTCTGGAAGAAGCCTTTGCTCATTAGCTCAGTAAATAGAGGGCAAGCCCCAGGCACTACCATAAACATTTAGATGTGTATTGTAGCCATCTATGCTAAATTCCTATCACAGTTTCAAAGGGGGATACTGTAAGAACCTAGAGTCAGGTGACCAGATGAGGTCATTCTGCAAGTCATCTAAGATATTATATTTTACAGGGAGTAATATTTGAGTATTCTGTTTTGGGGGAACCTGAATAGAAACACTGCTCACATATTTCAATGTGCCTTGCTCTATTATGTACGTTATTAGTGAATTGTAATTTTCCTAGATTCAGTCAGGAATATAGTGAAGCTTAGTTTAGAGATAGTTTTTTTATTTGTAATGAGTCTGTCCATCAATGTTATTTTCAATATTTCCTGTGATTCAAACTCTGTGGTTTACTGTAAATATATATTTAGTATTTTCTTGTTCTTTTATTATTCATTATTAAATATATTTAAACTTTTCATTGTGGCTGGTCCTTTTTAGAAAACTTTTAAGCTTTGAGAGTATTTGCACATATTTATTTGGGGATAACTCTGTCCACTCCTGAAAGACTTGCTGTTTGGTTAACATTACCATTTGTATTAATATTAACTTCACTTAGCATAATTAGATACCCTTTTAAGAGCCTTATAGTAACTGACTGGTGGCACTGAATCTACCTTATAGTCTAGGCAAAGTTGGTAGAGAGAATAATCTGCACCAGCCTTTCCTCGGTGTGTGTGTGTGTGTGTGTGTGTGTGTGTGTGTGTGTGTGTGTGTGTGTGTGTGTGTGTGTGTGTGTGTGTGTGTGTGTGTGTGTGTGTGTTTGTGTGAAAATTAAATCTCAAAGAGTGTGTGTATCAGCTACTTGGGGCAGGGACAAGAAGCGCTGGGTTCACAGAGAGGGTGCTGGAGGACTTGGCTTGGACACTCGGCTGAGGACCTAACCCTACAGCTGTACCAGATGGGAGTCTTATTGGGGATCTGCAAGGAGAAAGATATAGAGAAATGCAGACCCTGGGCTGAGTGTGTGCCTTGTGTGGTCTTAAGGGAAATTGTACTTGATACAGAGAGGTCTGCATATACACAAAATGAACAGCATCAGAACCACTAGATCAAATTATTTAAATTTTGCTTTTGACATAAATAAGACATGTTGAGACAGATACTTGTTTCAGAGGTTCCCCATGCTTTGGAATAGGCTCCCCATCCATGTGAAGCAGAGTCCATACCTGACCCTATGTAAATGTAACCTTAATTAATGGATGGAAAGTCTTAAATTCACCCCAGGTCTGGCCACCATGTCTCTGATAGACAGAGGCAGACAGTAATGCCCAAACTAACATACCCCCATCCCAATTAACCTCAAGAAACTTCCTGACATATTCCCTCCTAATAAATGCCCATGATACAGAGGGGCACAAATGGGTTGTGTTGCACAGCTAGATTTATAAAGGTCATAGTAGTCATTAGCTTAGTGTACAGCTATGAGCCTATAATCAACAGGGCACTCTTTCATCAGTGCCTTAAATTGCAACACACTGTATTCATTCCTAACATTTATTGGAAAATTATTCCAAATAGTCAGAGCAACTTTGTTTAAACCACTTTCTTCCACAATCAGGAACTGACAGTCATCTTAAGGACAGAACACTTTACAATGTGGACCACAAAGGGCAGAAATAAGTTGCTATAATCAACTTAAGAAGCTGCTGTGAACATTGTTCCAAATGTAGTAACGTCAAAGTTAGGATAGCTAAAATGAATTGATGCATGTTATTCATGGCTGGCTAATGAATAGGTTTATTAAATGAGAGAAGCAGGCACCAGCACAAGAACTGCATTCTCAAACCTAGGGATGTGTATGTTAGCAGCCCAATAGCTTACCTAGCTTCATTTGACAGAAAGCTTACAGACCCATTACATATCCTCAGCACTTGACTACCCAAACTGATATATATTCTGGTGTTCATTCATTCTTCTCATTTACATCTTATTTTAAAACACATTCTTATGTATATCTGTGCATTGATTAAGTATCAGTATTGTAAACATTATAGACTGCATACCTCTTACTGAAAATGTGAACAGTACAGGCCTCTGCTTGCTAACTGAAAAGGTAACTTTACATTCAGCATTCTAAATATACCTATAAAAATTGGATGCCATTTCCTAGGACAGTTGGTCCTGTAAATACTGACATTTAAAATTCAGTAAGTTTCTTAGATTCATAGACTGTTACTAGGCTAATGACCTGGGGGAGGCCTTTTAAGCCCAGCCAAGTTTTCCTGAAATAATAATGATGTCCTGTGTTTGAATAAGACATTGAAGGCCAGACATTTATAATTTACCTCTGCCATAAAGGACATGGATACCAGGCCCAGTGTAAATTTCCTATTTCCCATCCACTTGTCTAGGTTTTGCTTAACTGGGTAATAGAAGCACTCAGCTTCACATGGATATGAAGCATGTTCCACAGTCTGAGACACATATCTATCTCCCCAGCATATACTGTTGGGTCTATATTAGATAATCAAACGTTTGAAAGTTCGACTGTCATATGGTCCACACCATATGATCGAACTTTCAAATGTTCGAAGATCTAATAAAAAAAATAAATAAACTACACAAAACATCTACCTGAATGCTCTAAGCAGGGGGGCGAGCCAACCTGCACCCCCCACACCCCCTGCTCTTTAAATATACCAACTCCAAGATTGCACTACAGTGCAAAAAAGGGAAATCTTACCATTCCATGCTGTACAGAGATCTTCGTTACAACGTACTAACATTCAGAAATCAGGTCATATGGTGTCAACCATATGAGACTTAAAATTTTGAATGTTCAGACATTCAATATAGACCCTGTTCTGTTTAAGTCACAGACAAAATTCAGGTCACTAAACCTTTCGGGTACTCTTTGAATTATGAAAATGTAGGAAATTCATAAGTGTGGGGTTTGCAGATGTCTTGTAAGCCAGGGATAGATCACCTCACAGCAATCTATAGGAGAGTGAGTAGAGGGAAAGGTCTTTAAGGCACTCTGCATCAGGCAGGTTTGTCACACTTTGTATTCTTTTTGTAGGGAACCTCTGAGTTCACTCCAGTTGCTGCATATGCCTTGTTAGGTAGATACCAAAGGGAGAATTGTACTCTATGACTGGTCTGATAAAGGTGGAGTACAGTAGGATAATGACCTCCTAGGACCTAGATGCCATACTCTTCCTTATAAGTTCACAACATAAAAGGATTTCCTCACCACTGTGGCTACATGGTGATCGAAGGTAAGGCTACTGTCTATGTGTGTACCCAGACCCCTAACCACTGGGTCAACTCTTAGGTTCATAGCTGTTCACTAGGTTAACAACCACAAAGGCCATTTTAAGTCTAGTCATGCATCCAAAACCTCCAACAAGTTCTGGTACCCTTTATAAGACTGAGCGGGGGCATGAGAGGTGAAACATTTACAAGCAGGGCCCTGGGAGATGAACCATTTATAGGCTGTTTGTGTCCATTAGAGACACAGGTGCCAAACCATGGATGAATTTACTGTACCCCATCCAACATTTCAAGTTACACTTGAATTGGGTTAGGGAGAAACTCAGCTTTGCATGAATGGGAAGCCTATTCCACAGTGGGGGTAGTCTCTGGAATAAATACTTGTCTCTTCAGCATGCCCTATTTATATCACAGGCAAGGTTTAACTCTTTAGAATGGGTAATTCTGTTGCTGTTTGTTTTAATGATATGCAGGAGATCCTTCAGAGTGGGGTCTAACAATGCCTTGTATGCCAGGCACAGATCTTCCAAAACAGCCTGTAGGAGACAGAATACAGGGATAGGGCCTTGAGGTGGTCTGCACAGGACATGTTACTTATGCCCTGTATTCTTTTAGTGAGGAACCTCTGTGGATGTTCCAATTGTTGGATATGCCTGGTTAGGTACATACCAATGGGTGCATTGTACTCAATAAGTCTGATGAATGCCTAATACAGTGGAACAATGACTTCCTTGCACATAGGGGACATACCTTTGTTTATAAGTTGCACAACATAGAATGATTTCCTCACTGCTGTAGGCACATGATGGTCAAAGGCTAGATTACTGTGTGTGTGTTTGTCCCAAAGTCCCTGACTACTTGGTCAACTCTTAGGGGTATGTTGTCAATATGATAGTTATCAGTGGTGCCCGACTTCCAAAAGGACACTATTATACATTTCTTGACATTTAGTTTTAGTCCTTTGGCTCTAACACCAGTCTGTCTGTGTCATCCCTTCCTAAAGAACATTTGTGTCAGTGGGTGATTCAGTGACAGCTCCTAATTTGCAATCATCACCAAATTTGGTCAGCCAGAGGCCAATGGCATTGGCCTTGACTTCAGAAAAGCAAATGTCAAAAAGAGCAATCCAGGACTGATCCCTGAGGGACTCCACTTGTGACTGGCCTGGTAGACTCCCCAACTCTAACTTCCTGGGTCCTGTCTGTGAGCCAGCTAGCTATCCACCGGGTGACATAAGGTTTATACCTAACCTCTTAAGTTTGTAAACAATGCCCAAGTGGAGTATTGTGTCAAATGCTTTGGCCAGGTCAAGGGAGGCAGTATGAACCATTTTGCTCTCATCCATTAGTTTGGTGACCTTCTCAAAGAAGTCCACCAGGATGAGTAGGCAAGACCTGCCCTTGATGAAACCAAACTGGCTTAGGTCCAGTGTCTGGAGATTCCCTATGTCATTACTGATCATTTCCATGTAAATTCTTTACAGGGCTTTACATATGAGACTAGTGAGGCTTATGGGTCTGTAGTTTCCAGGGTCTGTAGATGTCCCACCTTGGTGCAGAGGGATGACTGTTGCTGTTCTTCATGAATGAGGCATGAAGCCTGTTTGGAGGCTATATTTAAATAGCAATTCCAGAGGTCCGGATAGGTCATGTTTCGTGCTATTTAGAAGGCATCCTGGGATATTTTCCGGGCCCACTGATTAAGTGTTCATGGGCTTAGAGAGAACATTAAGGATCTGTTCCCTAGTGATAGCAGGGGGAGTTATATTTGATGGTATTTCCTGAGAGAAGGTTGGGGGGTGTAAAGTTAGACCCGAATTTGTCAGCCAGTAGGTTTGCTATGTCTTCTGCCTCAGTATAGGAGATTCCATTTACAATGAGCTCTACATACAACTGTGTATTGCCTTTGAGGTTGCAGGCATAGCTAAATAATGCCTTGGGCTTGTCCTTGGCCTGGGACCCACATTTACTTCAGATTTGGCTTTGGTAGACTTTATTTGTCCTCTGAATTGTTTGTTTAATTTGCTGAGAGTGCTTTCATCCTGCTGGGTGCTGCACCTCCTAATTTTTGCCATGATGTTCTTTCTTTTGTTATACAAGCTGTTGATGATGTGATTCCACCAGAGTGACTAGTTTTTTGAGTTAGTTCTGTACTTCTTCCTGGTGGGTACAGCTGCATCTGTGCAGCTATTTGCATGCTTGTATATGGTTTCTGTGAACAGGTCTGCATAGGCAGCAGTGTTCTCAGGGTTTATTGGGGCTTGAAATTCTGCCAAGCTATCACTTAATAGTATGAAGATAGCATTAGATTAGTTCCTGAATGTTTCAGGTTTAGATGGGGGTCCAGGTTTTATTTTTACAGTAAAGGAGACCATTCTGTGATCTGACTTACCAGGGAAGACATTACAGTTGGGGTATGCCTCACTCTCTCATATTAGTGAGGAACAGATCCAGTATGGTTGCACACCTGGTTGGTGTATTCACAATCTGGTCCAGGGAGTTTGTGTTAAGAAAAATCCAGAAATCTCTGTGCCTGTACATTTGATGTCGTATATGATTCTCAGTTAATACTGGGGTAATTACAATCGCCCATGCATATGGTATTTGGTTGGACGGTGAGTGTTTCCAATAAGTTTAAATAAATAGTATTGGTTCCTGGCTCATAGATGGGGACCTATAGCTTTTACAGAAGTGTTTTTTTGCCTATGGTGATTTGAATGTGAAGAAGCTCAAGTGGATTGACTATTTGACCAACCTTGATGTTTATTTATTTTTTATGTAAACTGAGACACCTCTATGTTTAGTCTCTGTCTGTGTAGTAGCTGGTCTAAATGTTTGGAAAGCATTATAACCTTGCACTGTCGGTGTGCTCTCCGTGGCTTTAAACCATGTCTCAGTGACCATACAGATGTCCGGATTCTCTAGGGTAGCTTGTCAGGAATGATGAAAAGAGGGGAGTCACCTGAATGGCTACTGCCTGAGCTAGTGTTGGTCTCACCACAGCTTCCTTCTGTGGGGATACAACGCTCCTTTGCTTCTTCTCTGACCAGAGCAAAACAGTAACACTGATCTAAGATGAGAAGCAGGCCACAGCCTGTTTGGTGATGCACAGTCTCGTCCCAGATGATGTAAGTGTCTGTAGGTTTGTTGTTGCGTTTACCTGGTAGATGCAATGAATAGCAACCAGACCAATCAGGACGGTCAAGCACAGACACTCACTTCACAACCAGAAGCCTTCAGGAATCTATGCACTCTTCTCCTTCTCTCTCCAGGAGAAAAATATAAGTACAAATTCCAAGCTGTCACCTATGAAGCAGTTATTAGGCTTTCCAGTGATCATCATTCCCCAGGAAATAATGTCCTTATAATCCTTATTTCACCAGAAACAAAACAGAATCACTAATCCCTGGATGACTACTGAGAGGCAGAATGTGGGCTCTCCAGTAATTGCTGGTCTTGCAGTAGATGTTCCAGATTTTAAATGTAAGATGGAAAAATGTGTTAATAACCTAAGAGCTGCAGTGTGCAGTAAGCAATTAGATGTGAAAGAGTAGGTAACTTATGCTTTAGCTATCTAAGTGAATAGCCACTAATTTTAAAAGAGCAGGATAGATTGGAAGGGGATGGACACTTTGTATTTTAGTACTATAGAATACAGGGGGATGGCCAGTAAATTTAAATAGTTTTAGGGAAGTCATTTCACAAATTTATAATTTTGTGGTTATTCACAATATCCAATGAAAGAGGAGAGGGAAGGAGATATGTGGTCAAATTAACGTAAGGGGCAGGCAACTAGAAAAACAGTTCAAGTTAAAAAACACAACAGCACCAGGGTAGGAAGGAGAGAAAAAATGTAATTCCTGTGTGACTCACACGAGAGACAGCTGTGGTCTCTTTTCTTGTTCAAACATGCACTTAAAAGCAGACTACAAGTAAGACACAGTGTAAAGAAAATAAATCACAATATGAAAGAAGGAAATAAAGCAATACAAAATACAAGAAAGCACAAACAAACTAACATTTCCTTCACAGCAAGTTTTGACAGAGTCTGGGTGAGCTTTCTAGTAAAGTCATAAAGTAATTACTGGGCTAATGACACTATGGGATCTTTTTAATCCTAACCATGCTTTCAAAGGTGAGAATCAAACCCTATACCGTGTGTCCTTAAGGTAAATACCTTAACTGTTATGTCAACCCCTAGGGGTGTATTATCAACAAGGCAATTAGCCAGGATGGTTGACTTCCCAAAGGGTGCAATTATACATTTCTTAGCATTGAGTTTAAGACCATGGCTTTGGCACGATTTGTTAGTCAGAGATCAACCTTCTTGAAGAATGCTAGTGTCTGCAGGGGAGCCGATGATAACCACCAGCTTGCAATCATCTGCAAACTTAGCCATAAATCTTCAGCATTTGCATCCATTTCAGGGAAATAGATGCCAGAAAGGAGTGAGATGAGTACTAAGTTCTGATGGACTTTGACAGAGATTGATCTCTTGGTAGGGCTGGCATCATCTCTTTGGACCTCCTGGTACTATCAGTGAGCAAGTTGGTTAACCAGTGGGTGATAAAATGGTTAAGACCTAAATTAGTGAGCTTGTCTATAATGCCTGAGTGGTGTATTCTATCAAAGCCTCGGCTAGGTTGAGGTAAGCTATGTGCAAAGTCTTACCTTCATCCAATGCTTTGGTGACCCTCTCAAAAAAGTCCACCAGATTTAATAAGCATGACATTCCTTTAACAAAGCCGAACTGTGAGGGGACCAGAATTTGCAGGTTACCTATGTCACTGTTTATCATGTACATGATGATTCTTTCCATGGCCTTGCATATGAGGCTGGTAAGACTTATTGGTATGTAGTTGCCCAGATCAGTGGTTGGGCCTCCTTTTCACAAGGGAATGAGAGTAGCCATCTTCCATTCCTTGGGCAAAAACCTTGACTGAAGACTGAAAGTGGTCCAAGTGTACCAGAAAGGTCATGTTTCGTGCTATTTATTAAACAAGAAGAGGGTACAGGCAGGATGGAGTTGGTAGAGAAGAGTGTCAGGAGTGATTTGTGACAGATGAGTACCAGTAAGAGTGAAAGGGAAGGTCTACAAGAGAGTAGTGAGACCAGCTATGTTATATGGGTTGGTGACAGTGTTATTGACAAAAAGGCAGGAGTCAGAGCTTGATGTGGCAGAGTTGAAGATGTTAAGATTTGCACTGGATGTGATGAGGATGGACAGGATTAGGAATAAGTATATCAGAGGATCAGCCCAGGTTGGAAGGTTTGGAGACAAAGCCAGAGAGGCAAGTTTACATTGGTTTGGACATGTGCCGAGGAGGAATGCAGAGTATATTGGGAAAAAGATGCAAAGAATGAAGCTGCCAGGTAATAGGAAAAGAGGAAGCCTAAGATAAGGTTTATGGATGTGGTGAGAGAGGACATGCAGGTGGTTGGTGTGACAGAGCAAGATGCAGAGGACAGGAAGAAATGGAAACAGTTGATCCACTGTGGCAAC
>NC_056738.1:530641375-530798875 GCF_019279795.1 Protopterus annectens | reverse complement strand
GATTTGTGTTAGAATGCATTTCCTGAACAACATGAAATTTAAAACTCAGTGTATGTCATTATTACGAAACTTCAGTTCTTAGTGATTTACCAGAAAACCACAAATTTTGTGAGCAACAGACCAAAAATGTGAGGCAAAAATCTAGACATTTGAGACCTATGCAGGTTAGTTAATTTCCTCAGACTCAAACCCTGTACCTTGGTTACAGGAAACAAAAGCCAGGATCCTTTACACCAACTACCAAACTACTAACGAATGAGATTTTATGTATTTTCAAGGAATAGAGTTTCATTGTGTTTGCAAGGAATGATAAGCTTCGGTGCATTTTCATGGAATTGTGAGCTTCAATGGAAGAGAGGCTTACTGCTGCTCACGCTATGTCTATTTTCAATGTTCATCTGCTTTGTTTAGGAAATGGTCATACCATAACAGGTAGCATTTTTGTTTTTATGCAGAAGGTTGTGGGTTCTACTCCCACAGCATGTTAACGGATTGCTGATACTGTGTTGTAGGGGGGGGGGTGCTGCACTCCTGAATGTGTCCTCCTTTGAATGAGATGCGTAGTAACTATGAACCTGTTATCAGTTTGCCATCCATTCTCTATTGCAATATTACCAGCTTACCATTTTTTTACTGTAACACTGACAATTTATTATTCAAGAGCAGCAGGCACTGATTTTGCAGATGAAACACTGAAATATAAAGTTGTTTGACAGCAGCAACCTCTTCATTAGTTACAGATCTGTTTAATGCAGAATTATTCAGATGACTTACCTCAGCAGAGATTGAATATATTGACTGGTATTGGATGTAATGACAAACGTTTGAGTGGCCTTTTATGGTTGAAATGTTCTGAAATGGGCAGTTTTGTCATTGAGTCATACATTTTGTTTCATTGCTTACTGGAAAATGCTCAAAACTACAAATTTAAAACACATTCAAATAAGTGGTGCTGTATTATACAAGGAATGTAATTTAATACAATTGGGAAGGTGAATCAAAGAACACATGGATGTATGCATTGTCTTAAAAATGGTTGCAAGTGGCCTTTGGTTTGAAAACATCCCAAAGGTAAACTTTATGTGCCACTGGCCACATGCATTTTCTTTGAATCTGGGTTTCAAGCCATTTTAATGAATGTGAGCTTCAATGGCAGCGAAGTTTACTGTTAAAGCTAAGTAGCTTTTTACTGTGACACTGTATTGTTTTGTTTAGCAAATATATATCAGTGTTTGTGCTACAAAATTTGAAATAAGTTTTAAATTCAAATAACTGTAATCATTGTAGAAGTAAATAAGAAAATACTATGCACATTGAGAGGTTTGAACAGTGTTTATGGCAACTGGGGAAAAACAGCTAAGTAATGAGACACTGGAATGGCTGTCGAGGGGCACACTGTGTGTGTGTGTGTGTGTGTGTGTGTGTGTGTGTGTGTGTGTGTGTGTGTGTGTGTGTGTGTGTGTGTGTGTGTATGGCCCAATCCATTACCCTGCCTAGAGCCCCATTTGACCATGATCTGGCTCTGAAATGCACTGTATGTCCATGCCTGCAAATGTGGTCCAGGATTGGAGGAAACCCGGAAGGAATTACAGACAAGATCAGGGACAGCAGCAGCAACCATGTAGATCTACAGCAGTATAATACAGCAGAGCTTTGCTATGTAGTTGTACAGCAGACTAATGCAGCACAGAGTTTTGCCATGCAGTTACAGCAGTACGATGCAGCACAGACTTGTGTCATGTAGTTGTACAGCAGTACAATGCAGCACAGAATTTTGCCATGTAGTTGTACAGTAGTATAATAAAGCACAGAGTTTTGCCATGCAGATTTACAGTAGTACAATGCAGCACACAGTTTTGTCATGTAGTTGTACAGCAGTACAATGCAGTACAGACTTTTGACAGGCAGTTGTACAGCAGTACAATGCAGCACAGAGTTTTGTCATGTAGTTGTACAGCAGTACAATGCAGCACAGAGTTTTGTCATGTAGTTGTACAGCAGTACAATGCAGCACAGAGTTTTGTCATGTAGTTGTACAGCAGTACAATGCAGCACAGAGTTTGCCATGTAGTTGTACAGCAGTACAATGCAGCACAGAGTTTTGCCATGTAGTTGTACAGCAGTACAATGCAAGACAAAGCTTTGCCGTGTAGTTCTACAGTAGTACAATGCAGCACAGAGTTTTATCATGTAGTTATACAGGAGTACAATGCAGCACAGAGTTTTGCCATGTAGTTGTACAGCAGTACAATGCAAGACAAAGCTTTGCCATGTAGTTCTACAGTAGTACAATGCAGCACAGAGTTTTGTCATGTAGTTATACGGAGTATAATGCAGCACAGAGCTTTGCCATGTAGTTGTACAGTAGAACATGGCAGCACAGAGTTTTGTCATGTAGTTATACAGGAGTATAATGCAGCACAGTTTTGCCATGTAGTTGTACAGTAGTACAATGCAAGACAAAGCTTTGTCATATAGTTGTATAGTAGTACAATGCAGCACAGAGTTTTGTCATGTAGTTGTACAGCAGTACAATGCAGCACAGAGTTTTGCCATGTAGTTGTACAGCAGTACAATGCAGCACAGAGTTTTGCCATGTAGTTGTACAGCAGTACAATGCAAGACAAAGCTTTGCCATGTAGTTGTACAGCAGTACAATGCAGCACAGAGTTTTGCCATGTAGTTGTACAGCAGTACAATGCAAGACAAAGCTTTGCCATGTAGTTGTACAGCAGTACAATGCAGCACAGAGTTTTGTCATGCAGTTGTACAGCAGTACAATGCAGCACAGAGGTTTGTCATGTAGTTGTACAGCAGTACAATGCAGCACAGAGGTTTGTCATGTAGTTGCACAGGAGTACAATGCAGGACAGAGCTTTGCCATGTAGTTGTACAGCAGTACAATGCAGCACAGAGTTTTGCCATGTAGTTGTACAGTAGTACAAGGCAGCACAGAGTTTTTCCATGTAGTTGTAAATGCAGCACAGAGTTTTGTCATGCAGTTGTACAGCAGTACAGTGCAGGACAGAGCTTTGCCATGTAGTTGTACAGCAGTACAGTGCAGCACAGAGTTTTGCCATGTAGCTGTATAGTAATACAATGCAGGACAGAGCTTTGCAGTGGGAAAGGGTTTTTTGTTAAACTGAGCCCAGAGAACTGTTTTAATCACAGCAAGTGAACCAGCTAGGGTATTGTGGACTACCAGTTTGAAGTTAAGCATTTTTTTATGTCAATATAACCAGATTTTCTTTTTGGCTTGTATATGTGTGTATGTTTGCATTTGACTTAATATTTTAAAGTTTGGCTTGTGTGTGTGTGTGTGTGTGTGTGTGTGTGTGTGTGTGTGTGTGTGTGTGTGTGTGTGTGTGTGTGCACGCTCACACATACATATCTGTTTAAATATTTTGAAACTGGATATTTATGTTCTTTTTTCCTCCATTGTACTCATCTGTCTTCCTTTTCTTCTGGTGGGGTGGGGGTAGCTAGCTGGGCAGTGTGTTAAAGTACCTTGCCCTTTCACTGGCTCAGCTTCAAGTATGCCATTAAGCCTGACAAGTGAATATTTGTGTTAATAAATTGGAATAATTTTATCCTTTTTTGCAGGGGAAGAGTTGGCCAGCTGTGCTGTGGATGAATGTAACTTGTCCTTTTTATTTATCTGGTTTAAGTTCTACCCTTAAGGTGCATTTGTGTGAATAAATGTGAATATTTCTGCTTTTCTTTGAGGAGGTTTAGCAGTAACTTTGTCCTTTTCATATTATTTTAAAGGCTGGTGAGAGTGCATTTGTGTGAACTAAATTAGAATATTGTATGAAACACATTTGAAACTGTCATCAGTTTTATATAATGTTCTTGTATTTGATTAATATGTTTGGCCTGCAAGTTACTCTCATATTGTTTGCTTAGTTTATTGTCTGCCTTTACATGACTAGTGAATATTGGCATGAAGTATGCTGTAGTCTTTACTCTGTCTCTCTGGGTGCTGCATTCATAAAACCAAGTTGAAACTGTTCCATATTTTGCAGAATGTCCCTAAATGTGCTTCATCTTGATCTATTCCTAATAGAATTTGGGGTCAGCTGTCTACATAAGTTACAAATCCTGAACTACTGGGTCTTTAAGGAGTGCGTCATCTTGTTATACTCAACTTTTCAAAGAAACGACAATGCATTTTTTATATTTAGCTGGCACTAGTTATTTGTTAGGAACAAGACTTTCTGTAGGATAGCTGAGTCTTTGGGGAATCTGATCACTGCTTCTAGTTTGCTCCTCGTTGCCCATTACTACAAAAAGCAATTGTCATTGAGAAGGTGGTGTTAGAAAAAAATGTCTGTCGGGGGAAGGGGTGTTGAAAATTTCTGTCCCAGGTATCAAATATGCTCAGTATGCCACTGATAGAATCGAGTTTAGGAAGTAATGACAACAGAAGGGTCTCCTGCAAAGCTTTGTTACTGCAGAAAATCTCACAAGGCTATTTGATACTCTCTGATACAGTGTTGGATGTGTGCAGTTCCAGGATTGTAATCCATGAAATTTGGTGCAAAACAGTTCTCTGCCCAGACGATAGATGTCTATGAGCAGAATGTGAATCTAACCATCCATATTATGTAAATCCAGCAAGTCCCACAGGAACCAGAGTGGCATAGTGTGCATTCCTTAAAACTCTTGCCACATGCATCCAGAAACTAGGGTTCAACAACTCTGACCATCAGATACTGAATATAACTCATATATTTTCCTGGTATGCATATGGGGTTTCAGCTGGTATACTGATTTCAACTTGTATCCCAAGCACATATGTAGGATGACTCACTAATATAGTCTATAAACATTATTAAGTCAATACTGTCAAAACTCTTTCTCCAGGCTTTCCCTGCAAAGAAACTTCTGACTTGGGGGGGCTAACCCATTTTAAAAATTACATAAATAAGTCCACTGGAGATGTGGCAATAAATTCATGCAAAAAGGAGTCCTACATGTATCAAGTGATATATTACTTATGAATGTAAATTTTTGTTAAGTTACAGGCATTTCCTCAAACTGAAGAATTACTTGATTTAGGATACAGTTCAAAAACACACCCTGTAAAACAGTACTGCTATATGTGAGTTAATTTTAAAGTTTCCAACTAATGTTTTCATATTAGCAATATCAAAATAATCCATGTTAAGAAGAAAATTGCAAAGAAGCCATAAAAAATAACTTGAAAAAAGCACACAGTCTAATACTTAACCACAGCAGTTTACATACCTTGTAAAATTTAGCTCCTGTTTCATTATGGAAAAGAGTTATAGATTTGCTGTCCAACCTCCAATAATGACGTTTTCTCTATTAGAAAAATTGAAAATATTCCTTGTTAATAAAACTTATCAAAGAATGCAACTATGCCAGTTGAACCACGTAACTATGATATGATCTCCAAAGTCATATAGCAGAAATATTTAGTTAACTGGTGGTTGTTACTTGGTTTCCTGTCTAAACATTTTTATGATATATCTGCACAAAAAATCTCTAATTTGTAGGCAAAAAAAATTCAGTACATAAAATGCAAGACAGCTACTGTCTCATAATAAAACATAATTTCTGCAAATTTTAAATGCAATTGAAAGGGAATATAAAGAGAAATTGCGATTAATTTAAAACAAAAAAGTTTTACCAGATTGTGTCAACATAGTTGAGGCTCCCAAGAAAGTTTTACCTATTCAAAGTTGTCAAGATATATACAATACAGATAAATACACATACAATAAAACTAATTTTTCTGACAGCTTATAGTAGCTCATTGGCATAAAAGAAAGCTTGACATTAAAGCCTTTACTTATGTTAGAAATCTGCACTTTTGCAAGAGAGTGTGTGTGTGTGTATGTGTGCTTGCAAGACAAATGCATGTGAGTGAGTGTAGGTGGGCCGCCTTTGCCTGCATGATGCATGGGCCTCCACAGTAAACCCTACAACCATCACAAGTCTGACAATGTCAGTAGTAAAAAAGTGCAAGTCAGAGATATACTGAGACAATGATGAAGCTTTCTCCATTGCATAGTTCTCTCTAACTCACATTTTCTCATGGCTGCATAAATTGACCGACCTGAGTTGGTCAATTATGCAAGCAGTTAGATTATTATTGAATCTCAGGGCATATCTTTTGAATTATTATTCATTTCATTGGAGGTTTATGGAATGTGATTTTTAGTGGATTTCTTATGAGGTATTTATGTTTTAGCAATCATTAGTTTGATGAAGTTACAAATGTGAGGAACTTAAGCGCTAATTAATTGAATTTGGAACAAAATACACTACTGGTGAAAAATGTTCCTGATTGCCATTTTTGGTGGTATTTGGCAGTTTGGAGAAGCAGCAGGAAAGCATATTTTGAAAAAATTCATTTATGGAGGACTTTGCCTGCAGTTTGTATTTTATCAAATCTGTTAACAATGAAAGTTAATACTATAAATACAGGTCTGTGTCAGATGATCGACTTTTTGGAAATTCTAAAAAATACCAAAGAGAACATAACATCGAGTTTCCAAAAACTCGAATATCAAAAAAAAAAAAAAAAAAACACAAAAATCTAAACATTTTTAGAGCGTAAGCCCCCTGCACCCCTCACCCTGTGCAAATTATATATACCAGCTCTGAGATCACACTACAGTGAGGAAAAGGGTACATTTCCCAATCCTCACAATACTGCAATCTCCATTCAAAAGCTTCAAGTTTTCAAAAACTTGATCATATGGTCATGGTCTTGACCATATGGACTTCAAGTTTCTGAAAACTAAATCAACTGATAGGGATAAACACCACTAACTATATAACAATAAACAAAGCAATTTTAATGATTATAATATTTATTATTAAAAAAATTATATATAATGTCTATGTGTGTGTGTGTGTGTGTGTGTGTGTGTGTGTGTGTGTGTGTGTGTGTGTGTGTGTGTGTGTATGTATGTACATACCCCCCCCCACACACACACACACACACACACACGTGTATATATATATATATATATATATATATATATATATATATATATATACATACATATATATATATATATATATATATATATATATATATATATATATATATATACAGTGGCATAGACTTTAAATCCGGCTGTATAACGGATGACCCACATTTGAGAAATGAGCCCTAGATGGAGGAATGAATCAATAAAATGAGGATTAGTTGGATGAGGAGGTTTTGTTAGGTTCCATTGTTGGTAATATCTGACAGCAGTAAATGATAAGCAATTTATTGAGACCAACATGCTGTTGCCATTATTGTCATCAAACTCCTTTTCCCCCTTTTTACATGGAGTTAAGGTGTTATATCATCATGTGTCAATGTGACCAAGCCAATTAGAGGCAATGAAACCAGTTGCTCTTCCCTGATGAAATCCTTTGTATGCATGTAGACATTAAAGCCATTCAAATGCAGTATATTAGTGGGTAGGCCAGAGCTAATTAGGATGTAAACTGGAAAAACTCATACCCTGCTGAATTCTGATGATTTCCAGTTGCGAATTCTGCATCCTTGTTCTTTGTTCTTTCTGGATTATGATGGTTTCCAGTATCTACCTCTGTAACATTGCTCTCTAAGCCTATGATGTAAGATATTTCATATATCACACAGCATCATGTGTGTGTGCTTACATATATATATATATATATATATATATATATATATATATATATATATATATTTAAATGGATCTACTTCAGTAGATCGAACTGTTACAAGTTCGACCCACATATGGCTGAGATCATATGTTTGAACTCGTAAAAGTTCGAACACTGAAATAAAAACACATAAAAAAAAAAACACAAAACTAAACATCTATAGCAGGGGGGCTACGCCCCCCTGTACCCCCACACCCCCTTTACTTAAATATATCAACTCTGAGATTGCATTACATTGAAATGGGAAATCTTCCCTTTCCGCTCTGTACGGACTTCTCCATTCAGTCTGATTGAACTTTTACAAGTTCGAACATATGGTCTCGGCCATATGTGGTTCAAACTTGTAAATGTTCGATTAAATGTTCAATCAACTGAAGGGGACCCATTTAAATTGTCAAATGTATGTAATGATGTAAAAACATTGAAACACGGAACATTGACACGTACTGTGCATGATCCGAGGATTATCCCAAAACAGGTTAAATCATCAATAAGTGTTTTTATTAAACATGTCAAAACAAAAGTTTTTGTTAAACTTAAAGCAACCTAACTCCACCCACAACTCCACTACAACCAGTCAGGGCATATAATCCACTAAAAACCCTAGCCATACCTCCTCCCAAGATAGAAGTCACCAAACTTTTCTCCCTTCTGGAACTTTCTCAAACTCACATTAATACTGCTGTCACCATATCATACTCACTATTATTTTTTCTAAACGGCAACCTTTACCACACATTCCCTCACACAATAATTCCCTTCCATTTTTGAGTAACTTTACACTACTACTCAACTACTCACACATTGTCATCTTTTCTCTACCATAATCAAACACACTGTACTTCTACCTCATACCTTCCTTCACACAAAAGTCACCACATCAAGTACTACACACCTTCCAACCATCTGTCATCCACAAGTCACTAAATCTCACACACACACACACACACACACACACACACACACACACACACACACACACACACACACACACACACACACACACACACACTCCCTAACACACCGTCCTGCCTGTACACCATACATCACAGTATACCTGCAGCTAATCTCACTAGTACTCCTCACCACACTTACACACACAACCAGCTATCATACTCACATCTCACCCAAGCCTATCTCACCCACCATCCCTTAACTCACATGCACCATTCATAGTGTCACCCTTCTTTTTCATCTCACCTAAAATATACCCTTTAAATCTCTGCAACCTCTTTAGCTATGAGTATGTAGAAACTAACCTAAAATCAATACATTTCCACCTTAAAAACACATAAATATGTAAATGTTGCTTCAGTCTCCATTTCTCAAAGACTGGCCTATAACTCAGTGGTGACATCCATGTAAACCCCGCCCCATTACTATGTCAAAAATTGTATCAAATTCATGCCCCCATCCCAGCCAAGCCTCTCACCCCAACTACCAACAATTCTGACTTAATACTACTTAATATTAGCACTAATCTCTGTAGATCAGAGTGTAATATGTGTGTGCTATGTCTTTAAGAAGCATGCGAGTCTGTGTGTGCATGTATAAATTCCAGACACGTGCAATTTCTAGTGCCATTTTGTAGAAGCAGCCAGAGAGTGAGCATGTATGATTACAATAGTTAGTTTGTATATAAATTACTTAAATCATAGTCAGTAAGCCTCTATAGTGATGTGTTTGTATAGAATAAAGCTGCTTAAACAGAACCCATGACGACTCATTTATCCGTGTACCAACAAGAAAGCAATATGGTGTCAGAACCGGAATGGAAGAGAGAAGAATATTTTGAGCCATGAGATGTAAAGACGACAGCGAAGGTGAAACTGAGAAAAAACAGTACAAACACAACCAGAAAGAATCAAAGTAATGAAAAATAACACAAATTATTTACTCGATGCAAAAAGAGGCAAGAAAGAGCATTACAAAGGCACAAACCACATTATCAAGTAAGCAGAAAGTACAAAAAAGTTTGTTAACTAAAGAAAATGTTTAAGATAAAAGTATTTGATAAGACGATTGACTTTAAAGTACAAAATGAGCATGTTTAAGGCAAAATGAGCATGTTTAAGGCAGAACGAGTGCGTTTAAGGCAAAATCAGGCATGTTTAGAGTAAAATGAGCACAAGAAAAGTACATTACACATAAAAAAAGTTTAAACAAGCAAAAACATAAATAAATATAATAAGAAAAGAGAAAAGGGCATAGTACGCAAAAATAAAGCAAGGTGACTGCTTGTGTTTGGCAAATTGCTGTGTTTGGGCATAACTACAACTTTGTATTGTATCAAGGGCATAATTAAAGTTATTCAAAGTATCTCAGAGTGTGTAAAAGTGCTTACAGTGTGTGCTTGTTACGGTGCATGTATTTCAAAGAGTTCACTGTGTGAGAAGTACAACTATTTTGTGTAATCCAGTCAAAGCATAGTTATTTGAAGAAAAGTTCTTGTGCTGGGTGTGTCTCTTCGCAAAGTGCCACCATTACAGAGTGCTTCTTGTACTGTAAAGATTTGCCTAGCAAGGTACCACCATTTTGGAGACATTTCAGTGTATTGCATGCAGTCATTTGCAAAGTACAAATACTTCAAAAAATACTAAATTTGGGCAACAGACGTTCGATTTATTTGCATTATACAGTTGGTTGATAAGTTTCATGCATTGATAAAAGGTGTTTCTTAGAAAAGATTGCAAGAATATTACAGTGCCCATGAATTGCTTAGTTGCATCATAAAGTTTTTGAATGTTCTTAAAGTGATGACTTTGACAAGTAATGGTGTATGACTGTAGCATTCCTGCCTTTATCGATAAAGTTGCAAATGATTACTTTAGCATTTCTGCCTTTACCAATTTCAAAAGTAAATGACTTTATCATTTCTGCCTTTACCAATTCCACAAGTATAGTGAGTGATGATAAATGACTTTAGTATTTCTGCCTTTGCCAATCAAAGATTTCATAAAGCATTGAAAAGTCCTATAATTATTCCACAAAACTCTGTAAAGCATCAACAAGTTTGAAAAGCTATTCCTCAAAGTTTTGTAAACCATTGATAGCCCAAAAATGTTATTTCACAAACTACAGTAAAGCATCCAAAAATCTAAAAAGCTATTTCGCAAAGCAGAGTAAAGTATCAAGAAATTTGAAACGCTATTTCACAAAGTACAGTAAAGCATCGAGAAATCTGAAAAGCTATTTCTCAAAGTGTAATAAAGCATCGAGAAGCCCGAGAAGTTTATTTCATAAAGTCCAGTTATTTGAAAGTACTGCAAGGTTGTTCATTCACACAATTCCGACAAGCTAAAAGAGAGAAAGTATAAGTACAGAGCACAAAAGCATTGAACATTTTGTGTTTATGCCAATTACTTATGCACATGTGTGTGTTTGTGTGTGTATATTCGTGCATATTTGCAAGACCCTTCACTGGTATGTGTTAACATGGCAGACAGATTTCGAAAACCTCAACCACTTGTATTTGATCAGAATATTGTAGAGAACTGGAGAATATTTGTACAAGAGTACTATTTTCAGACAAGCAGCTTATGCAGATAAAAAGGCATATGCTAAGGCATTCATTTTGCTAAATCTAGCAGGATCAAGGGCCATAGAAAGAGAACGTTCATTTGTGTATGCACCAGCAGTTATGAAGGTGAAGGTGCAGACTGCCATATAGTTGTGCCAGCTGAATCAAGGGAAGACCCCGAGTGTTTGGCGCATAAGTTCAGAGAAATGTGCAACCCCAGACAAACGTTACATTAGAGAAGCATTTGTTTTACACAAGAAATCAGAAAACAGGGGAAACATTTGAAGCTTATATAACTGAGTTGAGAAACAGAGCTAAAATGTGTCAGTTTGGTGATTTGAAAGATGAGCTGATAAAGGACAGACATGTGTGGTATTACTAGTGCTGCAGTGAGAAAGATTTTACTTCGTGACAGTGATTTGACATTAAGCAAAGCAACAGAGATTTGTTAGATCCATGAGGTGACAGAAAGATATACGAGTATGCTTGTGAGTGACAAAAGCATGGTTTCAGTGAGCTACAGAGCAAATGTAGATAGCATGCAACATGTGGCAAACAGAAACAGGCCTAAGCAAGGGGCAGCCACAGGGTTTCCAAAGAAGGTACGAAGCTTTCCAGAAAGTTCCAGAAAAAGTGCAAGCTCCACCACCAGCTCAGTGCAACACAAACATGAGTTAGCAAAACCCAAGTCTAGCGTTTTTGTTAACTGTCGTAATTGTGGTGCAAATCATGAGTCTAAAAGAGAGAAGTGTTTAGCATGTGGTAAGCAATGCCACAAGTGTAAAAAATGGAACCATTTCCAAACGTTTTGCAAATCAAGCAAGCCTCACTCAGTTGTAAGGAAAGGTTACACATAAAAGCAAGTTGATCAAGTAGAGCCGAAACAGCCAGCTTTCTATGTGGCTGGTGTATCAGTACTTTGAGAAAGAGTTGATGCAGTAAACTTATTAACAAGGACTGAAGTGTTTTGTACAGTTCAAATCAATGGAAAACTCACAAAGCTCAAAGTAGACAGTGGGCTAAAGTGTAATGTTATATCAGCAGACACATTTACAAAAGTGAGAACTAATGAACAACTCAATGTAACCAGCAGTGCGAGACTTGATGCATATGGAGGTGAAGAAATTCAAACCAAAGGCTCAACAATACGTTCATGTTATTTGGCTGAGAACTGTTGCAGTTTAATATTCTACATAGTCCAATGACCAGTGTAATCTTTATTAGGTCTCAAAGATAGTTTGAGAATGAATCTGCTTTCTTTTGCTAAAGAAGTTCATCATGTGAGTGCAGTTCCAAGTTCAAGTTTTCCAAAGCCATTTTCTCAGAGTATACTGATGTTTTCGATGGCAAATTGGGCAAACTTCCAGTTGTGTATTCTATGAAGTTAGATCCCGAGATCACTCCAGTAGTCAGACCAGCAAGAAGAGTTCCTATAGCAATGCAGAATAAGGTTAAAGCTCAGTTGGATAAGATGGTGCAGCAAGGTGTGATTTGTCTAGTCACAGAACCAACTGAGTGGGTGTCGTCCATTGTAGCCGCTCATAAGAAAGGCTTACATGAAATTAGAATATGCAGTGATCCTAGAGATTTGAACAAAGCATTAAAAAGGCCACATCATCCAATGTGCACAGTGTTGCAGTTCTAATACCGAATATCACTGTATTTTCTGTTTTGGATGCAAAGAGTTCATTTTGGCAAGTGATGCTTGATCACAAGTCCTCATTTCTAACTACTTTTGGTACTCTGTTTGGCAGATAGAAATTCCTAAGGATGCCATTTGGAATAAATTCTGTAAGTGAAGTCTTTCAGCGGGCAATGGAACAAATTTTTTTAGGTTATCTCTGTGCCATAACAGTAGACGATCTATTAGTTGGAGGCAATGGCGAAGCAGAGCCTAACAGAAACCTCAAGAAAGTTTTAGACAGAGCATGTGAAGTAAGCTTGAATCTCAATCCCCTGAAGTGCAAATTCAGACTTCTAGAAATTATGTATGTAGGTCATTTGTTTACAAGTATAGGCTTAAGAACTGACCCAACCTAATAGCTATTTTAGAGGTGCCAGCACCAAATAATGTGCAAGATTTACAGCATTTTCTAGGCATGGTTAACTATTTAGGCAATCTTACACCAGACCTCAGTGAGTTGGCAGCACCTCTGAGAGAGCTAACATGTAAAAAGTGTTGTATGGTCATGGCTGGAACATCATCAGAAGATGTTTGATGACCTTAAGCAGAAAACTGCCACCCCATCTACGTTAAGATACTATGATGTGAATAAACCAGTTGTTCTTTCCTGCGATGCTTCAAATTTTGGTGTTGGTGCAGTTATTCTTCAAGAGGGCAAACCAGTAGCCTATGCATCTAGTATACTTACTCAAACTGAGATGAATTATGCTCAAACTGAGAAAGAGCTTTTGGCAATAGTTTTTGCATGTTCCAAGTTTCACAATTATATTTGTGGTCAAGCTATCCAGATTTAAACTGATCATCAACCATTAGTTACCATTCTAAAGAAGCCTATGCATTCCACTCCAGTGAGATTTCAGAGAATGATGCTCCAATTGCAAAAGTATAATTTCAAAATGGTCTACACTAAAGGTAAATTGCTCTATTTGGCTGATACCTTATCCAGATCACCTAGAAGTACAACAGAACAGCTTGATGCTGAAACTTTTGACTTTGATGTAATGTCAGTGCATAATTTTTCCACCACTAGACTTGATGAGTTGAGAGATCACACTACTACTTGTCCAATTTCACTAAAGCTTAATTACATCAATGTTGGATGCCAGTCAAAGCAATCTAGTGCATCACCTGAGGTACAATCGTATTTTCCTTACAGAGGTGATATGTTGATGGAAGATGGCATTATTTTCAAAGGTCATAAAATTGTTGTTCCTGCTTCCTTACACCAAGAACATATTCAGATTTTTGCATCATGGTCACCCATGTTTATTATCCACTAAGAGAAGGGCAGGAGAACTTGCATTTTGGCCTTCATTATCAAAAGAAATTGATAAGAGTTCTTTCTTCTTGTTCACTGTGTAATAGTACTAGAGCACATTTGCAAAGAGAACCGCTTCAGCTACATCCAATACCTGAATTACCTTGGTCTAGTGTAGCAACTGATATCTTTGAGTGGAACAATCAACACTACTTGGTTTTGGTAGACTCTTATTTGAAATGGTTTGAGATTGATCTTATATTAAACTTAACCTCATCAGCTGTTATTACTAAGCTGAAACATTATTTCTCAGTTCATGGTAGTCCATACAAACTTTATTCTGACAATGGTACTCAATTTACTAGCCAGTTGTTTCAGAAATTTGCAAGAGAATGGGACTTTGTACATGTCACTAGTAGTCCTGAATATCTTCAATCCAATGGTCTAGCTGAATGAGCAGTACAGAGTGCAAAGCAATTACTTGAAAAGTTAAAGCGTGACAATACCAATGTATTCTTGAATGTACTTAATCTCAGAAACATACCCATGATGATATTCTTGGCTCACCTGCTCAAAGACTTCTTTCCAGACAAACTAGAACTACCCTACCTATTTCATCAAGTTTCTTATAGCCTAACTCTAAGAACAATAAAACCATCAAGGCTCAATTGTTGAAGAAGCGTAATATCCAGAAATCTACTTATGACAGATCGAGCAGATTACTTCGTTTGTTGAGGGAAGGAGAGATGGTATGAATTCAGACAACAAATGTTTTGATTGATTGGGACAGGTTATAGGCATCTATGCTGAGCCAAGATCCTATTTGGTAAACTCCAAAGGTGTGGAGTATAGGAGGAATAGCAGGCATCTTCTTCCTGTACCAGAATCAGCGCCATTGCAATCACAAAATTGTATCTGTGATGCAAACTCTAGACCAAAGACTGAGTCAGACATTGTTTTCAGACCAGAATGTGTTCAAAAGTCTGATTCTGCCCCAGAAAGTAATTCGAACATTCCGCAGGTCAACCATTTTGCAGAGACTGTCCCAGTTGCTAAATCTGATTTCCAATTTTATGCCACATGATATGGATGACTTTCTAAGCCTAGTGTGAAATGCACAACAACATGGACTTAATTGTATATATATATATATATATATATATATATATATATATATATGTGTGTGTGTGTGTGTGTGTGTGTGTGTGTGTGTGTGTGTGTGTATTTAGTATTCTATAATGCATGTGTTTAGATTATCTGAGATTTCTGCATGCTAAATATTTCATGACAAATTGCATGAAATATTTCTCAAAGAGGGAGGATGTAGATCACAGTGTAAAGCGTGTACATGCTGTATCTTTAAGAAGCATGCAAGGCTGTGCGTGCACGTATAAATTCCAAACAGGTGCAATCCCTAGTCTCAAGATTGCAAAGAGGCAACCAGGCCTTTGGCTGAAAAATTCAAACAGCATATATTCTTCAAACAGAAAGATTTATCCAAGTAACAAGTCCAGTCTGTGTAAAAATTCACAACTCATAGTTCATTTATTTGAGTGACATAAAAACGGTAAGCGCTTTCACTAGATAGCTTCCTCAGACCTTCAAGAACAAACACACCTTTCCTTTCCTTATATACTACCTTCAAATATTTCAAAATGTGTCATTACCAAACAGAACACTTCTTACATGGTCATGTATCTAATTTAAATATTTATACAAAAATGCAAAAATAAAAGCAAAGGTGAAAATGCAGAAGTAAAATGATGAAGGCACAGCAACAACTTGCTCAATATAAAATGTATAAAAGTTATACAGCACACATATAACGCATATAACATGCACTAATTTATACAGAAATAAAATAATAAATGCACAGCAACAACTTGCTCAAAACACAATTCAAGAATACAATTCAAGAACACAATTCAAGAATATAGTTCAAAATATGTAAGGGTTAAGCAGCACAGTTATAACACATATAACCTGCACTGATTTATAATATAGCCATAATACAACCATAGAAGTCAGAAATCAAATAATTTGAGTTTCTGACTTCACTTTTTCATCTTCCTATTCGTTAGGTAAGGTTTAATAGAGGCTCTTTCATTGAGTCCTCTTCCATTGTCAGCTCTAAAGGCTGTTATCCATCGTGCCTCTCTATTTTCAGTAAATATTCTAATGTCACCTTCTCTAATACTTGGTACAATAACCTCTATAACTCTGAATTTAAATTTGTGTGTCTCCCCTTCTTGCATAACATATTTGGACAGAGCATTCTGCTCAGTTTTAGTACGAATATTATAAAGATGTCCCCTTATACGATCTTTAAAAACTTTGCTCGTTTTACCAACATAGAATGAGTGGCAACATTGGCAATCTGCTAAGTAGACCACATGAGATGTCAAGCAAGTAGCTGCTCAAGTTAATATGAATTCTTGACCTGCATCTGGATGTACAAATGTATTACTGGTATTAATATATGAACAAAATTTACATTTACCACAGGGCTGAGTAGTGTATTATTTGTGTTTCTGCATTTTTTTCCATGACAAAGCAGTCTTTTTAAATTCTTCTTATTTTTATACAAGAAACTGGGTTTTGTGCCTAGCAGACTATTTATATTAGAGTCTACTGTAAGTATGGACCAATTCTTCATAAACACTTCCCTCAGCTCTTTGTTATCACATGTATAAAACAAAGGAATTTTTAGTTGTTTATTTACTGAGGTATTGACAGACTCTACAGTGTTTTTCTGTCGCGGTCCATAGTATGGTTGGGCCCTACTATCCCTAAGAATGGTGACATCACTTAAATTTCTCTTGATCTCGTTGGTGTGATAGCCCCTCTTTATCATCCTCTTTTCTAAGCCAATAATTTAATTCTTGAAACCTTCTTCTGAGGGGTTCAGCCTTGAGGCTCTCATCCCTTGTCCTTTTATTAAGTTTCTAAATACATAGTTTGGGTGCATACTTTGTCTAGATAATAAAGAATTCCTATGACAGTGTTTTCTAAATACCCCTGTATTTATAGAATCTTAGACATTCAGTTAAGGTGTTAATCTGATTCTTAAAATTAGAACTATTATGTAGTCTCTCTATATATAGATCGAGGTATTCCACTCTTTTACTAGATGAGGCCATGGTAAATCTTAGACATTCAGTTAAGGTGTTAATCTGATTCTTAAAAATTAGTAACTGTGCCTGAGTTCCTGTCCAAATTAGGAAGAGGTCATCCATGAAACGACAGTAAAACATAACATATTGCATATACATATCATTCTTAAAAAGGACAGTGTGTTCCCAGTGTGCTAAAAACATGCTGGCGTAGCTATTGGCACATGATGTGCCCATAGCTACGCCATCACACTGGACATACATGTCCCCGTCATTGGTAAAGATGTTATTCTTGAGTATAATCTCAAGGAAATGACATACAAGATCTATTTGTATCAAACTATAGTCATTATTCATAACCAGATATTCATGTATATATTTTATGCCCAACTTATTTGGTATGATAGTAAATAGTGATTGGACTAGTGCCACTTTGTAGAAGCATCCATAGAGTGAGCATGTATGATTGCAGTAGTCAGTTTGCATATAACTTACTTAAGTCATAGTCAATAAGCCTCTATAGTGATATGTTTGTATAGAATAAACTGCATACACAGAACCCACAAAGACTCGTTTATTTGTGTACCAACACAAAAGCGACAGATGCATCTGCAATAAACTCAAAAAATTCCACGCAAACTTTGTATTCTACTAACCAGATATAGTCGTTGTCCCCAAACTCTGGCTAAAACCACATATAAAAAACAATGAAATACTACCACCAGGATATAACATTTTCAGACCTGACAGACACAACAAATGAGATGGATGAATAGTCATCATATATAAATACTCCCTAAACTTATCCTCTGTCCACACCCTCTACCCATATTTAACAATGCAGAGAAACTTTATAACAATTTTTAGACTTAACAAAAGAAAAAGTATCTGTATCACCAGACTGTACATCCAGTACAAAACATTAGCACTGCAGAGCATCTCATAAGGGGTGATCTCAACATAAACTGGAATTCAAATGGTAAAACCACCCCATCAATGAATTTGTTTGGATTCTCTCAATTTATGAAGGAGGCTACAAGAGTACAAGAACACACAGACAAGGAATCCTCCTCAGATTGGATCCTTTCAAACCAACCAAATAAAATAAAGTCATCTGGCTGTCTAGCTGACAGTATCACTGACAGGGTCTATGTCAGATGAAGAAAGTTCACTTACCCAGATTTAATTTACTTGAGATGACAGCATAGCACATTCAATTCAACGACTGTTCACATCACTGGAATTTTAATCCAGGGAAAAGAGGCAGTTGGCCAACATTTAAAAAAAAAAACACCAAAGCATGTCAAAACCACGCCCCTTCCCCCACTGTGGGAGCTGCACCTCCCACACCACCCCAACTAAATATGCCAACTCTGAGATCACACTATAGTGGGGGAAAGGACAAATTTCCCCACATTGGCCAACTGTCTTTTTTCCCAGACTAAAGTTTGGGTGATGTAAACATTCTTTGAATTAAATGTTCGGTGTTGTCCCAAGTAAGTGAAATTCGATTAAGTGGAATTTCAGTCAACTCAGGTATACCCCATTAACCACTTACCTACTTATGCTGCTAGAAACAATATAAATATATGCAAACAGGTGACATATAAATAGGTAGGCAGTATAAAGAACATTAATGTCAACGACTTCATAGTCACCCTAAACCTCTACAGTTGAAATATCCTAAAAATCATGCAGTCGATGATGTAGCAATCAATTTCAGTAATAAGCATTTTAAACAGACATGCACCACTCAAAACAGAGAAAGTCAGGTGAAACAATATGGAAATTGTTTCAGATCAGTATACTGTTTTGGTATAAAGAGCGTAAGATTGATCCATTTTGCAGCAGCCTGCTTAACAAAATAAACAAGGCTGGTACTCCTCCAAAAGGATAAATATTGGAAATTATGGACCCCCCCCGAAAAACAACATTTTAGATATTTAAGGAATCTTGCAAAGAAAATTAATAACCAATAAAAAACTCCTATTTCTCCAACCTCCATATTTCACACCAAAACAATCCCAGACTGTTTTGGTTTTTCATAAACAAACTTCTAAGCCCTAACCACATAAAACTCCCTCAACAACAACTAATAACACAGACAATATAGCAACCAAGTTCATTTGCCACTTTATAAATCTGGGTTTACTATCAAAAACTTGACATTGACTTACACAACAGTGAATTAATCGCATCTATATTACATAATCGAACTTTTAAAAGTTCGAACGTCATATGGTCGACATCATATGACTGAACTCTTAAAAGTTTGAAAATGTAATTAAAAAAATAAACCAAAGGAAAAAACCTACCTGAATTGTTTAAAAATGGGGGGCAAGCCCCCCTGCAGCCCTCACCCCCCGCTCAAAATATAAAACTCCGAGATCGCACTACAGTGCAGAAAAGGGAAATCTCCATTGAAACGTTCAAACTTTTAAAAGTTCGATCATATGGTGTCGACCATAGGACGTTCGAACATTTAAGAGTTTGACAACGTGATATAGACCCAATTAATCAAAAATGAGATTTTCAAACATGATGTTTCTGTCATTAAAAAAGTCGACCATTTAAAAATGCTAAAAAAAGGTGCTGTTGCTTTTCAGAATGTCAATAATGTGACATAATTCATGTAAATAGTCCATAAACAGCATAACACATATCAGGAAGGGCAGTGGGTGCTCCAATGTACCATTGAAGAACATGGGCGAAACACTTCTGCAAATTATATCAGGTGATAGAAATGTAAATAATTAATTTAATAAAAATGTTAAGAATGATACTAAGATAATTATATAGGCAAGAGAAAAAGCAGCAGAAAATGAGATATTAATGAAAAGGTGTAGGAGATTAAAGACAAATTATATGGAGAGAGAGAATGAGTAATTGTGTTATTATTTGTATCCAGAGGATTAGATGTAAAAGGAAGGAGAAACAACTTAAAAATTTAAAAAAGGAAAGGACAAATTGTCAAAATGTAAATATGTCTCATGGGAAACATTAACATTACACACAAACCCAAAAAAAAGCAACATGTGGAATATATTATATAAAATTAATATTGCAATACATACTTTAAAAATGTGTGAATGTGGTACTGACATCCTATGTTATTTGATAGTAAACCTGTAATCTGTCTTACTAAACAAGCTTCTTCCACCACTCTTAGAATCCCAATTTCATCTAACAACAACACAACAACTTTCTCTTTACACCCAGTCCCATAAAATGACACTAAAAAAAAAATTTCAAAAATTTCAAACCACAACCTATGATAATGATAAACTGCCAACAAAATACCTAATACGATGCTCTAGTCTTCCCTGTTTCTATACTAATTAACCAGTCAATAACAAAAAGCCATGCCCCAAATAAATAGAAAAAATCATTCATAATACTGGTGTATAAAGGAGGAAATTCAACTGACCTATCCAATTACAGACCTAAAGCTATACTGCCACCTCTATTAAAAGTTCTAGAAAATATTATAACTCCCAACTAAAAAAAAAAACACCTTTACCCAAACTCTATCCAATACAAGATGGTTTTCTCTCCTTTCCAAGATGGTTTTCTGCTTTTCATTCACCAGTATTATCAACCAAAATTGAAAATATAATTTCCAACCAAAATTGAAATAATAACAATTTGTCCTGTCCCATCAAAAACGTCTGCCTGAACTCTTCTATTTAGGTTTCAGTTGATCTGTTCTCACCTGGTTTCATATCTATTTCACAAATAGAGAATAACCAATAAACTATAAACATAAGTCCTCCTCCTTTCTCCCAGTCACAATCAGAATTCCACAAGGCTGACTTCTGGGCCCACTACCATTTCACAAGTTAATCAACAACCTCCATACTACCATCAGACAGGCATATATATGAGAGATGATAGATGCATGATGATGTCCCCATTATTATTAAAACAAAATCCAAGAGTCGTCGTCCTCTGTAGAATCCTGGTTATGCACTGCAGACCTACTTCTAAATGTAAAAATAGACCAAATTCATCATGCTTATACTACTAAAAACAATGATATGATGAAAAATAATTTCCTTTTTTGTTTCACCACAACAATACAATAATAGAAACTGTCACAGAAACCAAGCTACTTGAAGTACTCCTAGCTGATAATAAATAATAATATATACCAAATATATATCAAAACAAAAAAAAAAAAACACACAAGAAGAAAGAATAAGAATAAGATAAAGTATCTTAATATAATCACCAGAACAAGAAGATCCATAACATCCATTTACTTATTACTTATTCCACTTTTGTACACATTTCCCCATTTCACATCATCACAGCATATCCACACATGTTCAGACTTGAAATGTGCTATAATGAAGTAGCTAAGTTAGCCACATACTCACCTATCAAAACCCATCAATGCAAAATCAAAGCTAAACTGGCTGGAAACCTAACAAAACTAAATACAAATGTAAATGAATGTTTATCTATTTGTTTTACTGTTTTTTCTTGATGTAGCATTTTTTTATATGGCTAACTACTATGTATGTTCCCAGCTATGCATACTATCTACAATGTCAAAATGAAGAAATTTACTAAAATGCCTATTTATGTGAATGTTTGTAACTTATAGGTTCATAGGTAGGAACTAGGCTATCTGCCCGAGGGCATAAGCCCTGCCAGTGAGTGTGTCAGCTGCTGCCCTTTTTTTTAATTTACCTGAACTGAAAGAGAAGAAAGAGCCAATGAAGAGGGGTGTATTTTCTGTTATCCATCCACTCCAAATGGGGCATTGTACTCTATGATGGGTCTGATGGAGTGACAAGTAGAAGGGCACTATACTTTTTATATTTATTTATTTAGGTGGTGGGCTACATAGGATTCTATTTACTTTGGCTTTGGCAATATAATTGTCAAAGGAGAGATTACTACCTGGGTCCCCTAGATCTCTTATTACCTCTTCTGTCTCTTAATTAACAGGCTGTGCTAATTCCTATTCATGTTTTCATAGGTTAGGGGGTGGGCCCTATTCTTCTGTAGTTCATGCAAGATGCAGCCTGGGGCACCATCATCTGGCCCCATTGATGCTGTTCTTTTTTGGCTGGCTGTACCTTGTTTCTCCTGTGATTTCCGAGTTCTACACACTTTTCGTGTTTCGTGTTGTTGTTGGGTTTGGGAGGGGTGAGGGGGGGTGAAGTTTGTACTGAATCTATCTGCCAGGATGGCAATATCATTTCAGTTCAGTATATTTTTTCTAAGATTTTAAAATAATCAGAGCATATCTGGTATAAGTTGCCACTTAGATATGACGACATATATATATATATATATATATATATATATATATATAGTCCCTGGGGAAAAGAAGTATTGCCTTAACCGGGGATTGTCGATCCTGTGCATCTGTTTCTGTCAACCAGATATTGACATTGTACGTATTCGACAATACTTAATATACACACACAGACAAACACACACACACACACACACACACACACACACACATATATATATATGTATGTATCTATATATATATATGGGTCTACTTTGTTTCATTGAAAGCTCATTTCACTGAATTTCAATTCACCCTGACCAAATTGCTGAAAGCTCAAATTACTGAAAACTCATTTCACTGAAGTGAAGTACTGGCACTGTGTAGAGTACTGTAAGGCAAGTAAAAGGTATATGCCCTTTTCCCCACTGTAGTGCGATCCTGGAGTTAGTATATACAGTTGGGAGGGCACAGCCCCCCACATTGTGGGATCTGGGGGTTTAGTCCCCCACTTAGTTTGCGTATATATTGTCTTCTGGAAAGAGTTAGTCATTGGTGTTGTACGTATGCATGTCTATGGTTTAAAATATATTGTTTTGAAGATTTCGGAGAAATATAATTTAAAACCAAACTAGGTGGGGGGGGCTACACCCACTACACCCCCCAATGTGGGGGGCTGTGCCCCACACAACCCCCCCAACTATATATACTAACTTCAGGATCGCACTACAGTGGGGAAAAGGGCACATACCTTTTACTTGTCTTACAGTATTCTACATAGTGCCAGTACTTCACTTCAGTGAAATGAGATTCAGTGAAATGAGTTTTCCATAATTTGTGCTTTTAGCAATTTGGTCAGGTTAAATTCAAATTCAGTGACATGACCTTTCAATGAAACAAAGTAGACCCATATACATATATATATATATATATATATATATATATATATATATATATATATATATGTGTGTGTGTGTGTGTGTGTGTGTGTGTGTTTGCATGTGTGAGTATATGCCCGTACATACACACACACATTTCTCTTTTAGGTATATGTCATTGGCTCCATATAAAGGGATACAGTTTATTATGCTAATATACTATACATAAGCATACAAATAAAAGCAGGTTTCTGGCCCACGCCTCACAAGATGTCACAAGAAAAGCTACACCACCATTATGATAACTACAACTTAAAGAAATAGTAACTGTAACACTGGTTTTCCATATTCCAAGGTGTGATTATAAGGAAGCTTCCAAGACTTTTAAATGTGCATGGAAAGTATTATGTCTGAGAATATGTGCCTATACTGGTGCCATGGCCTAAACAACTTGAGATTCATGGCTAAGGTGCTTAATGGCAGAGGAAGGGAAGATGGGCATTTTCATCTTGGGGAAGGTGGGAGGGCATGCATGCCAAAGCACTCTGGCACACTGATCTCTCTAGTGGAGACCAGGAAGATAACAGAACACAGCACTGTCTGCAAGTGTGTGGGATGTCAAGTAGACATGAAGCCCCTTACAGAGGTGAGCAGTCAGGTAGTACTGTTGCCCAGTTAATGTCCAAGCATGTGCATGATGTGCACAGGGACAAGGAATTTAGCAAAAAAAAAAAAAATCCCTGGCAGCAGTAAAATGCTGTATCATGTGCCATAGTCACCTTGCCTGCCTTGAACTCAGAGTAGCTGAAAGGTGTGTGTGTGTGTGTGTGTGTGTGTGTGTGTGTGTGTGTGTGTGTGTGTGTGTGTGTGTGTGTGTATATATATATATATATATATATATATATATATATATATATATATATGTGTATGGAAACACTTTATAATCTCGAAATACTGAAATATCGAATTTCAGTATTTTGGGACTATAAAGTTGAAGTTTTGGAATAGCGAACGTGCATAATCATGAATTTGAAAATCTCAAATATGCGGTTATGGCTTTATGCTACATAATGTCTGGGGTTGTATGTGGATGGTGTGCGGTGCTGTGTGTGGATTTAGGTGTAATGTCAGGTAAGAGAGTGTTTTGTAAGGGTTTTGGGTGGGAGTTTGAGTGTATGTGAATGTGCTGATATGTGTGATGTGTGTGTGTGTGTGTGTGTGTGTGTGTGTGTGTGTGTGTGTGTGTGTGTGTGTGTGTGTGTGTGTGTGTGTGGGACTGTAGAATGTGTGTGAGTTTGCTTTTGTTTTCTGTTTGTGCGATCTTGGAGTTAGTATATATAAGTAGGGGGTGTGGGGGCACAGCCCCCTAAATGAGGGGTGCAGAGGAGTTTGCCTCCCTGCTTATTTGTGATGTAGGTTTGTGGATGTGTGTTGTTTTGTTTGTATATTTTGTGGTGTGTGTGTTGTGGTATATGTGTGGTCCAGTGTTTGCTGTGTTTTCGGTGTTTTAAATTTCATGGTTTAGGGCTTTCGGTGTTGTGTGGATTTGATTTCATGGTCTCAAAAAACTGAAATTCGAGATTTCAGTATTTCGAGATTATGAAGTGAATCCATATATATGTATATATATATATATATATATATATATAGAGAGAGAGAGAGAGAGTGAGAGATGATTTTTCTGTCTCTGTAAATAATTCAGAATACTTATTACCACCTTCAAGCTTCAGTAGTTTTCCCTTACATTCTTTCTTTCTTTCTTTCTTTCTTTCTTTCTTTCTTTCTTTCTTTCTTTCTTTCATATCCGGTTCCATGTTAGGAGAAACTGTTTTGGGTGCCATGCATCTTTAATGCACCTACCCCTCCTAGAGGCACAGCTGTGTATGCTGCATACATTGTGTCCAACAACACCTGGCTGTTACTTGCTGACATATACTCATATACTCTCACACCATATAATGGGAGATGCTGTCAGTTTGCAGACTGACCCTGACTTTTGTCTGCACAAATTGGAGCTAGCCACTCACCTTCCCAAGGGATGATTAATATGGTAAGTAAATCCTCAACCTTACCTCAAAGGTCAGACTGCTGATCTGCAGCTTCTCTGCAGTACCCATCTTGCTAGGTGAGGAAAAGTCACTGGTGTCAGAGTTGGGAAAAAACTAGCACCAGTGGAGATGACACAGGGCCATAGTATGTTTTTCCAAAAAATGTTTATTAAAGGTTTTTCTTTATGACATCAATAACATTTTCATATGCAGTGTGCCATAACAACACATGTTTATTCCCAGTGAAGGATAAGCCATAACGAAGCAACAATAAAAAGTATAATATGCATTTTTATCTCCTGGAAACACATTTCAGTGTTTCTAATTAGATAATAAATACATGTGGAATACAAGCCTTAACATGCTGTAATATGTGTACCAAACATATCAAAAATGTCCAGTACTGTATCACTACTAATGATTTAAATAATAACCTGTCAAGCAAAGTAGTTGCCTGCGTGAAATTAATTTGAAATGGTGTGTGCACAGCAATTTCGGACACATTTAACTTCAAGTGACTTAAATAAAAAAGAAAAAGGCTATGATCAGTGCAAATAAGGGTTTGATTAAGAAATTTGATTCATGTGATCCAAAAGCCATTATGTTAATCATAAATCCCCTGGTGGCGTAAAAGGATCCCCTATAAAATCCCAAAGATGCTATAATCATTTTTCATGCAAGGGACTTTGACCCTGATCATATTACCTCCAGTAATTATCAAACGTAAAACTCTCAGTGAACACTGTGACCACAGAAAGTCTGACATGCATATTTTCATACCCCTACACATCCACATATAAAAGTGCAAATACACACACTTCCCTAATGAACGCATATTTTGAATAAACATTGTATCATATAAAATGTGATTGCTGGCACAGTTCTCAGATTCCTTTTACCTCTAAAAGAAAAACATATGAAATGTTTATTTCAAGTGGTAACTGGCATCAAAGGTATTAATCTTATTTTATAAAGGTGTGTGTGTTCTGACCCCCTACACACAAACACAAATATATTCAGAGATGTTTCTAAGGCAGGCTACGATAGCTCCCATTGTTGTAACTTTGGTTGCAATTGTGGTCTGTTCTTTATGGTCTACACTAGAACTTTGGAACAAGCTGCTGGAAAGTCACACAGTTAAATATGTTGGAAATATTGACAGAACTCACATTTTATTATTAAGGGTTTCTGTTTAAGTTTCTGAAGAGTAATTCTGAAAAAAATGTATTTCCAAAATGCATATTGAATTTGTTTATTTACTAATAAATGTGAAGTACATGCTTTTTAAACTAATTAATCTTAGTGTTTTGTTGATACTAAACATCTTAATTTGCACCATAACGTGTGTCAAATAAAGTTCTGAACAGCATTTTCACCCCATCAGCAAACATTTTCAGCCTGAGCTTCAGTTAAAAAAATATAAAATTTGAGGTTTCCCTATGCTGATTCCTCTGAGGGTAAATGGTGGGGAACAGAACATACTAGACATTGTTTGTGTTATAAAAAAAATACTGTTACTCCATGTCTAGTTTTACCACTGTTGATGTGCAGTGATCATGGGGTTATAAGGATTCATTTGTTGCTAGATAATTCTGGCACACGGAAATCTGAACCAATGCACAGAAGGATAATTACAGATTATATGGAAGCAAAACAGTCACTATGGAAAACTAAGGATTCAGTCACTATGGAGTGAAGGATTCAGTTGAAAAAATGCAGAAAGAATGTGGAAAGTTTTAAAAAAGAAACTGATCAAGTACAAAAAATTAAAAAATGTAGAACATCAGGATCTAGACATAGAACATCAGAGGGGGTATATTTCCATAAGAACAAGATACCTGATTAAGGTGAGAGACAAATATATAAGAAATGGAAAACAGGTCAATCTACAGCTTTGAAAACTCTAATAAACAAGCTGGACAAACAAATGAAGCATAGTGTGAGACAAGATCAAGAAAAATTTGAAGAAATGAATACAAAGATATTGAGCGTAATAGGAAACCGTAATATAGATACATAACATGTGGAAGAAGTAAAGACATACAAATTGATAAACTCTGTGTAGATTTTAAACTTTATTCTGAGACACAACAGATTATAGATTATCTGCAACATTTTATGCAAAACAGTTGGCTCCACAAAGGGGATGATAAATTGTTCTAGTGACATCCAGGTAACCTCAGATACTGGAATCAAATTAGATTATATTGAAAAAGGACTATGCAAAATGGATCCAAACAAAGCACAGGAAGGAGACAGAATTATTAATAATGATCTCAGAATACTTCAACAAGAACTTATAGTACCGTTATATCTATTATTTACTAGATTTTATAAATATGGGAAGATTCCTCAAGACTGGAGACACGCACTTACTAAACCTGTCTTTAAGGGAAAGTGGAGTAGGACACACCCAGAGTCATATAAACCCTTAAGCCTTCTTTCATGTTGTGGAAAAGTAATGGAGAAGGTAATATTGGATAAATTATTCACAGAACTGGAAGGACTGGGATGTGAAAACATATATCCGCATGCATATGTTAAAAATAGTTGTATTACCACCTGTAACATGATGTTCTATAATAATATAATAACAGCTATGAATGAAAGATTGTGCTGTGATGTAATTTTTATAGATTTAACTTCAGAATTTGACAGGGTCATACACAAAACATTGATTACTAAATTAGAACAACCAGGTATCTGATTGGCTTACAAATAGGACATGGCAAGTATTATACAGCAATTTGTTCAGGTAAAATTCTTGGTTACAGTCAGTGTGTCCTACAGGACTCTGTCCTAGGCCCTTACTTGTTTAGATTGTATCTTTCAGACCTATCTTTTCCATCTGAAATGTTCAGCAGTCTGTACGCAGATGACATGAAATTGGTTAAACTGATTACATATGTTACAAATAGGGCATGTCTGCAAATGAACTTGACTAAATTAAACATTTGAGCACAGGATAATACATGCTGATTAATCAAAAACTAAGCATGTGAGATTTTGGAGATATAAACTGAAAGGTAAATATTTAATACAGCACAAAGTGATTGAAACTGTACATTCATTTTAAGGACCTGGGTAGATCCAACTTTGAGTTTTTTTCTAGACAAATCAACCAATTGGTTAATGATAGTTATAGAATTATAGGATATATAAAAATATTTATAATGTCTAGAAAATCAGAAATGATGAAGTCATTGTTTATTAATTATATTAGACCCAAACTTGAGTATGAAATAACAATATGGAAACCTTATAAGAAAACAAGCATGAGTAAACTGGAAATAGTACAGCAGGAATATACCAAAAGCATCCATGGATATGAAAATTTAAGTTATTATGAAAAACTAAAATATCTGAACTTGTACAGTGTCCCTTATAGATATTTAAGTTTAGATCTTATTCAGGTATATAGGGCATTTAGAAACAACTACCTCAATGAATGTTTGGGTCATCAAAAAAGTAGTATAGAATCATCTAACAACCTGTGCAGAAAATTTTATAGGAATGAAAAGTGTACTAATTGGTTCCCAGAGAGCAGCTGATACATGAAACAGATTGCCAAATTACATTAAAGCAAGCACTAGTTTAGATATTTTTAAGAACAGTCTGGATGCTTACTATGGAACAAGTGTTTGTATATATATATATATATATATATATATATATATATATATATATATATATATATATATATATATGTGTGTGTGTATGCATCTTTAAATTCAGTGACTTCTGCACTGACAGAGTGTGAGTTGCATTAACATACTTGGATGCACCACCACTCAGTTGCAGAGATGCATCCATTAAAGACCACTGGCACACCTTTTGCTATCCCTAAGGTGGTGTTACCAAGAGATGCTAAATTTATTTGGGCGGTAGTTTAGTAAAAAATTTGGAAAGCTCAAAATGGCCTCAATAAGAAATGACAGGACACAAATCCATTGTGGCATTTAACTCATTAGTAATGACAATACACCTAGGAATGTTGACAAAACACTTTACCACATGATTTTAAGCTTGGCTAGCCTCATGATGCTAGAGCCTCCAGATGACTGCAGTTAGAGGTACAGAGAATAAAAGAGACAGATAATGAAATTTACTGGAGCAAAATGGCAAAGGAACTAAGGTATTGGGAACAAATAATTAGAAAAGGAAAGGTAATAGAATGGCCAGTGATTGCCTTCTCTGTTGGGGATTGATATCAGAGAATAGACAAACAAACAGGGATAGTGGAAACCTAAATGAAATACCTGCATTGGTTTAGTTTTTAATTGAATCTAGAACAAAAGCTGCTGTTAAAACAGCAATAACTTGTAGGGCTTATAAAATATTGCATGTTAACTATAGGAATCAATCAGAAGAGGTCAGAAAAGATTGGGATTAGATATGCAGTTCACAAATGGGAGGACATATGTATGGCTTCCATATATGCAATGAAATCTAGAAGATTTAGGAGTTTTGCTTAAAGGTGTTTCTATAGATACTTTTATACTCAAAGCAGAACCCAAAGAATTTTTCCTCAGGTGTGATGGGGAAGAAAGAGGTAACTGGGAACATATGCTTTGGGACTGTAATGAGTTGGCAGACTTTAAAAATTCCCTACAGAGTATTCTGACAGGAATACTGGGCGAGCAAGTAAGTGTGACAAAGGAATTTATTTTTTCAAGCAGGTACACAGGATCTGAACTGCCTAGAAATATTAAGGCCTTTATGCATTTAATTCTTGTGGCTGCCAAAAAAACAATTGCTAGAACTAGTATTCCCTCCAATAGTCCTCAGACTGAAGTATATTCACTGTATTTTTGCTGTATTTGATACACACTGACATGCTTGTCTGTCATTAACTATACACTATTCAGTATTGAATTTCATTTAGTAATAATATATTTGATGTAATATAATATATATTATATAATTAATATAGTATAGTTTACAATATTTACTACTCTGTGTCACTTTCAATGAATACATTTATAAGTGGTCATTTTTTTTTTGTTTTACTGTTCAATTTCACAATATGTGTGCCCATATAATTATGGTGTTTCTGCCATACGGCTCAGGTTGTGACTGAAAAGTGTCTTGGAACAGTTCACCCACCAGCTTATTAAATTAATAAATAAACTTTGCTTCCTATTATCTTAAGACTACACATGTAAATTTTTAACACCAGAAGGAAACACGTTAAGGTCCAAGAGTGTTATCCTCCCCAGAAAAGAAAACCTCATGTATGCATATTAAAGAATGAGGCCCCACTATATAATTAAATTCACTGCTGTTTTCTCATTCTGCGATTTGCTGCAAAAAAAAAAAAAAAACTCACCCAAGTGGTACCATATCATCAGTCATCACTGTGTTTTTTTTTTTTTTTTGGTTATACTAAGTTGAACTAGTTTGAAACCTGTATTATTGTTATAATTCTGTATAAAACATGTATTATTGTAATAATTGTGGAGCTTTTCTCCCCAGGCCTCTGCTGTAAATGGACCTAGTCCAGTCGGACTTTCCCAGTAAACAAATGTAAAATAAATAAATAATATATATATATATATATATATATATATATATATATATATATATATATATATTAATTTAATATTATTTAACACTACATTTTACAGTATAATTCTAAAATTGATTGTATTTTGAAATTTTATTTTCTTATTTGTGAACAATGTTTTTAATAAGATTAATGAAATGTTTCCTTAAGGAAGACATTATTGTGCACGACTCGATTAATTAAGAATTTAAGCTAACAATTTTTGGCTGTGGTTCTGATGAACTACTACTATTCTAAAAGGATGAAAGTGCTTAACATGACTTCAGCCTGATTTTTGTGAAGTGTATATTAAAGAATTTGGTGGATATTAGTATCTGGAAGTTTGTATTATTTTACAGTGGTCACCTGTTGTATTGTCCCTGGTTGGTACACTGCGTGAGCTGTTTTTTGTTTTACTGGTTGTTTTCCGAATTGCTAGGACACATGCTCTTTAATTAGAGGTTGCTTTCAAGGTCTGTATCACTGCCAGCATCTCCTTTATCTTGATGTTCATAGGTTCATAGGTTCATAGGGTCATACTAGGCTATCTGCCCGAGGGCACCTTTAGTATGGGGAACTATACCCATTATTTTGCTGTGCCTCTGTCGAGCAGTGACACTGAGGTAATCCCTGGGGTATATCTGCTTTCTCCCATCCATTGGTCAAGATTTCTCTTGAACAAGGCCAGCGAGGTGCTCTGCCTCACATGTACCGGGATTTTGTTCCACAGCATAGGGAGTCTTTGGGTGATGAATCTATCCCTCCAGCAGGTTTAAGTCTCCGCCCTTGTGGCTCTGATGGATCTAGATTTTTGAGGTGAAGCATATTCATCAAATCTGGGTTTGACATGGCCTTGTATGTTAGGCAAAGGTCACCTCTGAGCAAGCGTTAAGACTGAATAGAGCTGGAGTTCTTTCAGCCGGGCAGCATAGGACAGATTTTGAAACCCTTTATCCTTTTGGTGAGGAACTTTTGTGGCCTCTCCAGCTGCTGCAAGTGTCGGGTCAGATACATTGGGCATTGTACTCAATCATTGGTCTGATGAGTGATGAGTAAAGGGAGACTATGACCTCCCTTGATCTAGATGAGAATCCCTTCATGATAAGGTGGGCAATGTAGAAGGTCTTCCTAACTACTTTAGCTACATGGGTGTCGAATGACAGACTACTATCAACCTGGGTCCCCAGGTCCCTGATAACTTCTTCTGTGCTCAGTGGATTGCCACCTATTTGGTAGCTAGGGGTAACCTTGTTTTTCCCGAAGGGTATGACTATGCATTTTTTGGCAGTTAACTTTAGGCCGTGGCTCCGGCACCAGTTATCCGTTTCTGTGAGACCCTTCTGAAGGATATCTGTGTCAGATGTGCAGTTTGCAGTCATCTGCAAACTTTGTCAGCCATAACCCTCCTGTGTTTGCTTGTACTTGGGACACCACTTGTGACAGGCTTTGAGTCTGACATGGCGCCAGCAACTCTGACCCTGTGGGTTCTGTCACTCAGCCAGTTTGCAACCCATCTTGTGATGTATGGGTTGACATTTAAGCTGATGAGTTTTTCAATGATACCCGAGTGGGGTATTGTATCGAAGGCCTTAGCCAGATCGAGGTAGGCTGTATGGACTGCCTTTCCCTCATCAATGGCTTTGGTGACTGTTCGACAAAGTCAACCAAGTTTAAAAGGCATGATCTGTCTTTGACAAAGCCAAACTGGGTTGGATCCAAAGTCTGCAAATTCCCTATGTCTTTATTTATGAGGTCCATTATGATCCTCTCCATGGCTTTGCAGATAAGGCTTGTCAAGCTAATGGGCGGTAATTTCCAGGGTCGGTGGAGGCAGAAGTGGTACCACAGTTGCAGTGCGCCACTATCCAGAGGTAAGACTTTGATTAAACAGCTGTCCTAGCTGTGGGTTTAATTCCTCATTGAGTTCATGGAGCACACAGCCGGGGACACCATCAGGTCCCATGGATGCTGTGTTTTTTGCTTTGGAGAGAGCAGTTCTCACTTGGGCGCTAGAGATGCTTGGGGGGCTGCAATCGTTTGGTATAGATATCTCTCCTTTTAGGGGGGAGGTGGGGGAGAAGTTTGTACTGAACCTGTCAGCCAGTATGTTGGCAATGTCTGTAGGATCAGTAATCTTCACATCATTTTGAACTAGCTCTGAGCATATCTGGGAGTTTCCTCCCAGGTTTCTAACATAGCTAAAGAAGGCCTTATGATTGTCTTTTGAGTCTTTAGCTATTTTTCTCTCGAAATTTGCTTTGGATGATTTTATGAGAGCTCTTAGTTTTTTACTTATAGTGATCAAGGGTGTCTTACCTTTTAAGGATTTTGCTCTATCTTGTAGTAGCTTCCTCCTTTTGTTGTAGAGTTTGTTTATGGCTGGGGTCCACCAGACTGGACGCTTGCCTTTGGTACAAAGAGTCTTTGTTTTGCTTGGGATTGCCTTATCCATGCAGTCCTGCAGGTGCTGGTAGAAGGCATTTGTAAGTGATTCAGCGGCTTGAGTACTGTTTTCTGCCTCGGGGCCTTAAAGGAGACCACACTAGTCTTTAGAAGTGTGAAGTTGGCTTTGAAAAGTTCTTTACTGTGGTCTTTTTATTTCAGGTGGGGTGGGATGAGGACCTCCAGCGAGATTAGTTTGTGGTCTGATCTCACCAGTGAGTGTTGAACATTGTGCTCCCATGTTCGTGATGATGAGATCAAGTATGTTATCTCCTCTTGTGGGGATGGTGACTAGTTGTTCCATGGCATTTGAGTTTATGAATTCCAGGAACTTTTGGGCTAGGGTGTTTGGGCTTGAGTAGTGTTCCCAGTCTATATTAGGGTAATTGAAGTCACCTAGTATGATGGTGTTTGGTGATACATTTATCCCCTCTAGTGTTTTCAGGAAGGCCATGTGAGGTTCCTGAGTTTGTGAGGGTGGCCTGTAACATGCTACAATTTGCAGAGCAGTCTTGCCTATGGTTAATTGCACCTGGATGGTCTCCGATGCATGTATTGAGGTGTGGGTGTCCTTGATGAATATGGATACCTCCTTTCTTGGTATTGTCCGATTTTGGGGATGATATGAGGTAAAACCTGATAGCTGGGGTGCTCTCATTGAACCAGGTTTCTGTCACAGCACAGACATCGATGTTCTCCATACTGAGAAGGGCCTGCATTTTGAGATTTAGACTTCTGGCATTGAGCAGCATTACCCTTAGTTTTTTCCTTTTTGTGTTCTAGGGTGGTAGGTTTAGAATTTGAGCCTTGCCTAAAAGGCACTATGGGGGTGGCAAGAGCCTTTGCCAATATCCGGAATCCCAGGGTGACAGGTGCAAGCCATCCCTTGCGGCAGCATGGCTTGTCCAGCATGTCATACCAGGCAGACAGACACTGGATCCCCTTTGAATGACACCAGTGTTTAAGCCAATTGTTAAAGCTGATCATCTTATCTCTGTATTGTGGCATCATTCTTGGTGAAGGTAGGATACTGCTCAAGGTCAGGGTCATACCTGCCTGGGCTACATAATCAGAGAGCTCCTCAATGTCTCTTTTCATGTAGTCCAAGGAGGTACATCTCAGGTCGTTTACACCAGTGTGGACAATGATTGTACCTGCTGTTGAGAGACCTGAGTGCTTCTAGCGCCCGACAGGCAGCTTACTGTGACCTTCTCCTTACTCAGTCTGGTGGCGGGACATCAGTGTGTCTGACTATGGAGTCACCAATGACTAGTGTGTCTGGCATTGTGTTTGGCCTTAAGGGCTGTGACTGTTTGACACTCTGACTGTGAGGTCTATGTGTTTCAGGTGTTGTGTTTTGAGGTGGTGGTTGTTTGGGTGTTTTGGTGGCCTCTGCTGTTTTGGTAGATTTTTGATCAGAGCCTCCGAGTATGTCTTTGTGTGTTTATGTGTAGGATTTGAGGTTGTAATGGTACTATGTGAGACTGGGTCTATAGTGTGGTAACCTTCTCCTCCTGACTGGTCTTGCCAGTCCTATGTTGAGAGCGCTCAGCCTCCAGTTTGGCCATATAGTTGCATCTCTCGCATGTATTTGTGTTTTGTGGGAGGAGGAGAGGGTTGTCTGTGTACATGAGGCAATTGTAACATTGCCTCAATATTCCCAGGTTCACCAGCTGAGCAGGAGAGGACACTAGCAACTGATCCCTCGACATGCTAGAAGGAATAGACAAAAACTTTAAAAAGATTCGGTGACCGAGAAATGGGGGTTGCCTTTGGGGGTACTATCTATGACAAGAGTGCCGTACCAAGGTAATAAGTACTGTAGGAGCAAGTGCTACGTTTAACAGATAGAGAATAGTCTACTTGGAGTCAAGTAGAGATGATCTTTTTAATTATAGGATACGCTGATTAGATCAGTAGTATAGTTCGAGGAAGGTAGTTTTAAGGGAAAATTTGAAGAGTGGACTTTAGGTAGCCGAATAGTTTAAACCTGCTTAACCGGGCTGCCCTAGTGTGCAACGGTAGCAACTCCGCTTAAATCGGGGCTAAGCTAGTGCTAGTCTAAAAGCAAAGGCGTTTATAGCAGGGGCTGGAAAAGACAGGAAATGACCCAAAATGGCCAATAAACTACAAGTTACTGCCTTAAACCACTCCTCTGAGGACAAATGAAGGAGTTATGGAAATGACCCTAGTGGCCAATAAAACTACAGTTTCAAGTCAGTAACCACCTCTCGGGGCAGGAAGCTGCTCAATGTTAGTCACTGCCACTGATGAACACAGAGACCCTCCTTCAGCCCAAGCAAAAATGGCCTCACAGAAACTTTCAAACAGTTCAGGAACAGCAAGCCTGTAACTGAACTTTTTAACTCTCAGAAAAGTGGCAAAAAGCAAGATTTTTTTTTGTTTTGTTTTTACAGAGATAGCAGAGGTTCACAAGTAATATCAAGTTATAACAGTGCAGTAAATGACCCCACACAAGAGTGCTAGGTCAAGGACAGAAAATATGCAAGTTTTAAGAAAAAACGATTTAAAATTAAGTGCAAACAGGAAATTCAGCAAACAGCTTTTGGTTGTGCTCTAAATACAGCTACTAATACAGAAATCAAGTTTAACAAGCCAGAAAATGCTCAAGCTAGGCAGCTATGCAGAAAAACTTAGCAAATAAACAGAGAAAAAATACTTAAAATCTCAAAAGTGGCTCCCTTCTTCTCTCACCTCTTGGAGGGTGCTTCACCAACAGCCAACAAGCCTGAAAAGACGCTCAAACCACGAGGCAACTAGGTTTTAAGAGAGGAAGATGAAGGAGTTATGGAAATGACCCCTAGTGGCCAATAAAACTACAGTTTCAAGTCAGTTTCAGTCATGTACTCCCATACATCCTTGGGCTTGAAGTGGCTTGCACTTTCTTTCCCATTGATAAAGCTTCCCATGTGAAGTCAGACAAATCTGTCTGGACAGATTGTACTGGCACTGGATGGGATAAAGGAAGCCCTTGTTCAGTACTCAGCTGTTCTCTCCACCACTGTAACTCTTGTCTGATGAATGACAGCACCATCAACTGGGACTCCAGTGAATTTGAGTGCTGGGTCCAACAATTTATGCCTTGCCATTGAATTTTCCTCATGTGAAGCTGGACCACTGGTAACATGAGGCTCATGGATGCCATCAATCCAAGAATTTTTAGGAATTCTCTTGTCAAAGTGACTTTCGTCTTGGAGAATTCCAGGGAGACTGGTATGAAAAAAAAAACTTGTCTTCGAGCAAACAGGCCATTCTCTTGTTGGAGTCAATCAAACACCCCAGAAAGATGATGAGTCTGTGTGTGGATGTCAGACACATCTTCTTTAAGTTCAACTTCAACCTAGATGAGAGAGTGGAGTCAAAACCCTCTCTAATGATTCCAAGCATTTATATGCAGACTCTGCACAAATTTGCAAGTTTTCCAAGATCCAGCAGTGGGCCACTACAAGACAATGCATTTGGTGCAGTGGATAGCCCAAATGGCAATACAGACACAACAAATCTCAGATACCTTCTGGAGCAGTGAGCTATCAGGATATGTTGAAAGGCATCTTTCAAGTCCAGTGTCACCATATAATATCTAACAATTATCCAGTAACAAGGGAAGCACTGATTGCAGGGCAAGAGTCTTAAACTAGGGGACCTTGACAAAGGTATTCAGGAAGAAGGTCCATTACCAGTCGGCATGGCAGATCTTTTTTGCAAACCCTAAAAAATCCTAGAGTAGAAACCTCTCATCCTTTCCAAAGGAAGGACCAGTTCTATGACTCTCAAGTCCAGCATCTGCTGGAGAATAGGAAGGAGTAACAGAGTCTGGTCCAGAGGATGAGAAGAAAACCACCCTGAATGAAGGCAGGTGGTCTTTCAACTGCCATCTGTAACCTCTGCCAACAGTGTTTAGCACCCACATGTCAGACACTACTGCCAGCAAAGCTGTCTTGTTGAGATCTAATTTGAGAGATGAGCCACCTTATGAGAAACTTGCTAAAGACGATTGCTGCACCTCAGCATTGTCGTGTGATGGAAGGAGGGTCCTTTTTTTGGAAAGTGTCCCATTCATAGTTGGCTTGGTGAAGGTGTCATCCAGCCTTTTCATTTTATTTCCTTGATTTTTGTCAGGTTGGGACTAATATTTGTTCAGCCGTTAAAAATGATCTTCCTTGAAGGAGGGGAACATGGGGATATGAAACATTTTCTAAACTCCTTACATCAATTTACCTCTGTCATCCCAGTGTTTAAGGATCTGATTAACTGCTGTGCCAAACACACAATCAGACACAAGAGGAGCATGTAAAATCTAATTCTTCAAATCATTAGAAAAATTCTGAGAGTGCAACAAAGTATATCTGCTAGTAACCACTGGCAGTATTGCAGCTGTAGAAACAGTATCAGCCCCCTCCAGGACACTTTTTAATGCACATTTAAACACCTGAGAATTGTTGGAGACAATATCTTTAACACAGAACTTTTGCTTTGTAAGCAGTGATGCACCAAATATGTCTAAACTGCACATGCAACCTAAAATATGCTTCCACATAAAGCCATGTTAGTTAAATACTTTAAAGGCTATGTTTTTCAACTGCAACAACTTTTTTCCTGTAAATTCTAGTCACTTGCCATGTTTATCTTAAAGAACTGGATTAGAAAAAGACACGATCTTATTAACAGCTTTAGCTGGGCACACAGAAGATGGGTCCTCAGACAATACATCTTGGAGGCCAGGTAAGGCCAAGCAGACCTTTGGCAAAGAAAATGAGGATGGGGGAATACAAGCTTTCTTGAAGACATCCTCCAATAATGGCATAATTGGAGGAAGTATCTTAACATCTGGCACCTCCTCCAGCAAAAGATCATAAACCCTGTTAATTTCTGTGGCATCCTATGGAAGCTCCAGGTTGAATACATCTCTTATTCTAGCCAACCTTGAAAAAAAGAGAATGCCTGTTTAGGTAACTGACCCTGTTTGCCATCAGACAAACCAACTGATCCATCTCAGAGGAATCCCCAGACCCAGTAACACCTTTAAAAATAGGATCCTCAGCTGGTTGACCAGTGGTGGAAGAGCTGGCGTTAAAGGTAACCCAGGTATGCACCATGTGATGAACAGCTTGTACAATGGATCTAACCAAAGCCATCATCTGTAGTGAAAAGCCAACCAAACACTGCTGTCCCACCACCTGCTGGGACTTCTGTCACTTCTTGGCAGACATTAAACTAGTGGGAAAATACCCATGGGTTAAAGTATCAATACTGGCTACAGATTCTGCACCTAAAATATTAGATTCTCCCATACCTAATGCAGGCAATGCTACAGCCCCAGAAGATGTGTCTGACCCTTGTTAAATGCACACTTGTGGAACTAAATCTTCACCAGGAACTTGGAGCTAAGAAAAAGTAAGTGTTCCAATAATCTGTCTGAAGCTAAGGCTACTGCAGAGTCACAAGCTGTATGCTGAGGCACCTGTTTTGATTAATTTTTTATGTTTTTTTAAGTTCAGACAGGGAAGATGTGGGAGAACTTTATCCAAATCCATCAAGATAGAGGGCAATAAATTTGCCAGTTCAATATTAAGTACTTGATGCATGGCCATTCCAGTACCAAATGGACAAATCTCACAAAGTTCCGTCTAAATAGCAAAACTGAACTTTATTTCTGTTGGTAAAATCTACTGAATACTGAATTAAGAAAATGACAGCACTTCCAGTAAGTCAGCACCAAGCATACTAAACACATCACCTAGATCCCCAGTAAGAATAAAGGCTATTTTGATGTAACATAAATAGAAACAGCCTAAAATAGTTTCATACAATGAATTAAGTATATTATTAAATACAATTCCTGTCAGAAATGCCACATAAACAAAATGGTTCCAAAATCATGATTTAAACAAGAAAATGGTTTAAAAAGTGGTAAATCTACACAATCACAACAAATACTAATTGATGTTCACCTTAAATAAGGAGTTAAGTATACATTTAAGAAAAAAATCCTGTTAGAAATGTTTTACAAACAAAATGGCAGCCAAATCACCATTTAAACAAAAAAGTGTGTAACGTGTTGTAAATGCGTTTTAAGGTCTTATATAATTCATGCCCAATAGAAAAACAGCCAAAACAGCAAGTTTTCTAATCAAAACTTTCAAAATAAGTTTTTAATCAATGAAAATTAACAGTAGTGAATTACTTATGGTTCTGACAGCATGAGGTAACAAGAGTAACTGCAATAAAGCGATTTACTGCAGAGATTCTCTTCAACATTAAGAAAAAAACATAGAACACACCATAAAAGGGTTAAACTCCACAGCAAAAGTCAGAAATAGCTTAAATAAGACAGTATACGGCTAATACTATAATAAAAACACACTAAAATATTCTATTTTTTACAACAAAAAATAAGCAGATAATCAGAAAAAATATAGTCAAACACTAATAGAAAAAAGGCAGAGAGAGGTAAAAAAAAAGATTCTTATCTGAGGTCTGCAGCTTAAATCACTAAAAGAGGAGCATCTGAAAAGATCTTTCTCTGACTACAGTTCAAGAAAACTGAATGGGTCCTGTCTGTGAGTATCAAGGCTGTCCTGATCCTGCCAGGTGATTCGCTGTTCACTCTCACATGATGCACAGTTGGAGGAGGAGGAGTTCTGAGCTTTGACAGACTGCCTGTGGGAGGGTAACAGGGTTCTACTACCCATATGTCAATAAGGCAGTGTGTTTGTTGAACATAACACTTGGGCATGCACATCTTTAGTGCAGCAAACTGCAATCTAAGAAAAGAGCATATGCTAGTGTAGCAGCATGCAAGAAGAATAATTTTTGTACATATTGTGCATAACAAAGAATGTTTTTCCCAGAGGATATTTAACATACCAGATAAATAAACAATGAAGGCAGTAGATGACTACAAAAGGAACATTTAAAATAGGAAGAGCTGTTGGCGCATTGAATTAGAAAACTTTAGTAACAGTAACCATAAATTTATTTATTTATTTATTTATTTATTTATTTAAATTTGTTGACCGGGAGTGTCCGACTGGACGTGGGTCCATTTTCAGCGGAGGCCCGGGGAGAAAAGCTCCATAGTAAAATAAACAGACAGTAGTTACATTGGATTACATAGTGCTTAACAATTTAACACAGAAATTACTTACAACATATTTACAGATGAAGAACATAGTACATCAGTAGACAACTAGAATCTTTATCTGTGAAGTACATAACAGGCATTAACAAATGTAACAATGAGAAGTTCCTGCTGTATAATAAGTACTAGACTTATGAGCATCTGAGCTTGCTATCATCAAGGTAGTTAGTGGAGGTGAAAGAAAGGTAGTAGTTGGATGGGGTGGATGATATTAGAGTGGGAGTTGCAAGGGCATTGCCAGCATGTATTTAGGTGCGCTTTTAATAAAGTTTTGAAGTTGGTGCATGATGGTACGGAGGTAATTGTGGGTGGGAGTGAGTTCCATAATTTGGCTATGGCGCAAGAGAATAGTGCTTCACCAGTAGAGTTATTGGCTTTAGTGATCTGCAAGTGATTTTTGTTGCTGGATCTTAGTGGTCTGCTGGTGCGATAGGGTTGGAGTAGATTCTGGAGGGATGGGACATTTAGTGGATGGTTTACTAGTTTGTGGGTGAGTGAGTGTTGATACCACTGAAGGAGGTAAGGGAGTTCAAGCCAGCCCAGTTCAGCAAGTGAGAGACAGTGGTGACTACGGTAGGATGCCCCTGTGGCGAATTTTGCGATTTTGTTGTAGCAGGTCTCTAGCTTGTTTAGCTCACATTGCCTTAGGTTGGTATATACTGGAGAGGCATAAAGTAGGGTGGAGATAAGGTGGGAGTTTGCTATTGAAATCTTTGCTGCTTTGGTGAGAAATTGCTTATTTCTGTATAATGCTCATAGTTTTTGTGGACTTTTTTTATGGTCATGGATATGTGAATGTCAAATTTTAGTTTATTGTCTATTTCCACTCCTAGCAATTTGGTGTGTTCAGTTGGGTATATAGTGGTGTTGTCTTTTGCTGTGATGTTAAAGTGAGAGTTGTTTTGAGTATGTTTGGTGGGTTGGAAGATGAGTAGTTTAGTTTTGTTTGGGTTGAGTATTAAGTGGGCATCGGATAACCATGTTTCAACAGAGGAAAAGGCTTCCTGTGTGACTTTTTGCAGTTTGGATAGGGACTGGGCTGAGCAGATGATGGTAGAGTCATCTGCGTATTGGATGAGTGTGCCATGTTTGGTGGCAGAGGCTAGATTATTGGTGTAAACAGAGAAAAGTAGGGGTCCAAGGATGGATCCTTGGGGAACCCCTATGGAGACAGGTAGTTGGGGAGATATGTCAATCTGCCATACAATGGATTGTTGGCGGTCAGACAGGTAACTCTGAAACCAGTTGGTGACTGATTGTGAGAAGGATAGGTTATTGAGGACAGAGATAAGTTGTTTGTGGGGACCATGTCAAATGCTTTAGATAGGTCTAGGAAAGTAGCAGAGGAGAGATAGCCATTGTTTTTATGCTGAAGGATAGTGTTAGTAAAGGAGAGTAAGGCAGTGGTGGTGCTATGGTTTGGTCAGAAACCATACTGAGTACTGGAAAGGAGGTTGTTAGTAAGGAGGTAGTCTGAGACCTGAGAGTGTATGCATCTCTCTAGTATTTTGGAAAGTGGGGAGAGAATAGCTATAGGGCGGTAATTGGTTAGTTCTGCAGAGGGTCCACCTTTGTGGAGGGGAATTATATGTGAGACTTTCCACAATGTGGGAACGTAACTTTCTGACAGAGATCGGTTAATCAAGATGGATACTGGGTAGGCCAGAGCATCAGCTGCAATTTGTAGGTATTCATTTGGGAGGTTGTCTGCTGCTAATTTGGTGGGTTTAAGTTTAGTTAAGAGTTTTTATGTTGGAGGTAGGTACAGGTGAAAAAAAGAGAAGGCAGTGGGGAGATTACTAGTTGAAGGTGTGGGTTGGAGGGGAGGGGGGGTTGTGTTGTTTAGCTAGTGATAGTATGGTTTGGGTGAAGCGTGTGTTGAATGAGGTAGCAATATTTTCTGAGGAGTGAGGGATGTTAGGAGGAGGGGTACTGACTTTACCTGGGTGGAGGATGGAGTTTATGGAGGACCAGAATTGTTTGGGGCTGTGTTGTGAGGAGTCTAGGGCAGACTGGTAGTATTGGAATTTGTCCCATTTTATTAGCTTTTTGGCTCTATTGTGTAGTTCTAGGAATTTCTGTCTAGCTGCAGGGGTTTTGGTTTTGCGCCAGTGCTCCCAGGCTTTATCCCTGTTTTTCATTTCTGACTTAGTGGTTTTCTGTAGCCATGGGGAGGGTTGTGCTTTGGTTCTGGAAAATCTTATGGGGGCATGGTAATTAAGGATGTTCAGGAAGGTAGTATTAAAAGATTCAACTGTGTCATCTAGACTGAGGTACTTTAGAGCATGCCAGTTACATTCTTTGAGGGATGAGATGAATGTGAGTGGGTTAAAGTTTAGTTTTTTACGTATTTGACGATAGACGACAGGTATAGCTTGGTACAGGTATTTTTTGAGTAGGAATGTTGGAGAGTGATCACTGAGGCTATCTGATAAGCAGCCTGTTATATATGACTGGGGGTTCTTACAGACTAGTATCCAATCCAGGGTAGAGTGCTTGCTGGAGTTTTTATTTATCCTTGTTGGTGACTGGACTAGTTGGGTGAAGCCATGAAGGTGTACATGATGGGTTGGATTGTTGCCAGAACAGGATTGCCAGTCAATACTGAAATCACCTAAGATGATAGTTTCTTGGGGGAGATGGTGGGTAGACCAGCTGAGGAGATTTTCTAGTGGAGGGATGTTCTGGCCAGGTGGGAAGTAGCATCCAATTATGTTGATGGTTTTGTTTCGGTTAATTTTGAGGTTGGTATATATTATTTCTTCATTGCCTATTTGTGGAGCTGATGATTTTAAGATCTGGATGTTTAGATGTTGTTTAAATATTATAGCTACACCACCTCCTTTTTTGTTTAGCCGGTCTACTCTTAGTATGCCGTAACCTGTAGGGAGTATTTGCTCACTGGTAATGTGAGGTTTTAGCCAGGTTTCTGTCAGGACGACTATATCTGGGGAGTATAAGTCTATGGTGGCATGGAGTTCATGGACTCCATGAATGGAGTCCATGGATATTTCAAATCAAATAACAAAGTTAGTGTTTTTTATGAGTCACCATGTTAGGTCATAGTATTAGCTGTTCATGTCATGTTTTCTACAATGCACAAAAAATGCATTGTCTCTTCAAGTACAGTAAGTAATAGCATGTTTTAGTCATATAGAATACATCATCCCTTCGGCAAGTCATTACTCAGACCTAATGAAAATGGTTGGGGGAAAAAAAGGTATGTTGGGAATAACTCATAATAATTGTTCAGAGTTTAAGTAAACAATAGAAATCAAACATTCCAAAGTTAAAAGTAAGAAGCCAGTTCCATTGCTAGGTACAGCAATACTGATTTCATTACATTAAATTTACATTAAATGTATTTATGCGTGGTATGAAAATAATGCAAGGTAAAATCTTTTATGGAGATTTAAATCTTTATGTCATAAAAACACTTACCATTGTGTCTCTGCTGCTGAAGTGAAACATCCAGCCTTCCCTTACTACAGTGCTGTTCTTCCTCTTGGTTTGTCTCACTGACTGAACCACTCGCATCAGTGGGATGTTGTTACTGAAAAAAGGGCAGACAACAATGGCATAAATTAAATGTCTTTTATGATATTGCTACTCTGCTCTATAGCTCTGCTAAACCTATTGAAGAGTGCAAGACTGCATTGGCATTTGTGACTCTGTTAGACTCATGGAGGGGAGCAGAAACCTGTTGCAGGCTATCATTTCTATCAGAAGCCCTTTTTTATTTCTTTACCCATATAACTTTCATTCCTAAACTAGAAGCATTATTTTTATTTCCTACCTTATGCCAGATCAATTTCTGTTTATGATAAATTTGCTTTTTTGTACTGCATGTGGCATGTTATGACATATAATTTATGGAAATGATCCAGTGCTTTAACATTTAAAAGAATGGTCCTCATTCATTCTTATGATCTTATGGTTCCAAGAGGAATTGTAATGTAATGTGTCCACATGTACCTTCACCCATACATTCCATAACTTACCACGTGTTCACCACTGCTATAGAATATGTAGCACTTAGAATAAAATCAATTGACATTTTTAATCTATTATCTATGCCTCAGATGTAAATGTACAAGTAGTAAACGTAGTAGCAATACAGATCAACTATTCCAGTCACAAAGCTGATTATCCATAATAAATATGTGTGTTACCATTACACAGCAAACAGAACCTTAAGACAGGTCCTAAAAAAAAGATTTTCTGGAAAAGAAATGGCACAAAGAAATGTAAACATTTCTCTGATAGGCACCTTTCCATATATACACAAACAAATCAAAAACACCAAGGCTGGGATTTAGAAAAATGGCAGACATGGTTGCTGACACCCCACTGCTGTTTACCTTGTGTTCACAATGAGGCCTGATGCTCATTAAAAAGGAATACATGGAGAAAAGCTTGCAATGGCAAGAGCTCTTTAAATATAATTCTTGCAGCTGCAGCATAGACTGTGGGAAGAGCAGGTAGTGCTAAATTAACACCTCTGTGAAATACAGTCGACAGCAGTGCTTGTTAGTCATGCTCCCACCTAGATGATGAAGATCTGTATAATCTGTGTTTTTGAAGGAGGAATTATGTGACAGCCTTAAAGGGTCATGAAGCTTGTGTGCTGATCTATTCTTTGACCAAATTAAATACTGGAAATGTGAAGCTTGGAAAATGGAGTAAACGGTTAAGCAAGCAGTGGGATGAACATAATTAGGGAATGAGGAGGATGGAGGTAGAAAAAGAGGGAAAATACCTTTGGGGGGGTCAGATACCAATTTTATATATATGAATTGAAGGTAAGTTGGAGTAGTTAGTAAGGAAAGGTATTCCACTCTTTTAAATGAAGATGAGCAGACAGAAAACAGAAGAAAACAAAGAAGACATAGGGAAAAGATATGTGGTACTTCAATAAACACAGCTTCAAAATTCTCATACCTAGCAAACTAGATAGACATTATTACCTTTAGTCAACATTTTGAAACTACATTTTTGATTTATGTAAACTCATGTACATTTATACAGATATTTTAAGATATAATCTACTATTCACCAATCAGCACTCAGCATACAAATCTACATTTTTAACTGTACTAAGATCCGGGACTGTACAGGGTCCAGTACTTGGGGTAGCATACTCATTTCAGCCTGATGCTCTCTTAGATGCATATGTCTTCTCCAATGTGCTATATAAAGATTAATTTACAAGTGATCATGTAACTGCTCCCTGCTTTCACACGTGACCTGACACCCTTCACAAAAACAACTATGTATGGACACTTCTCCTGTATGATAGTGAAGAAAGTTAAATATGTAATGTCCACAGTAATATATTTCAACTTGTGACTCTTAGACACAGACAATATCTCCAAAAGTCAAATCAATGATCATTTAACATTGCTTATGTAACTGCCTTTGTTTTCCTAAACTTTCTCCCCATATCCACTTACAAAGATATCACCTTCTTTATAAAACCACTGATGTCTGGTTGTAATGAAACTAAGTGAAAGAATGATCACGGTAATCTATTTCAACTCGATACTTATCACTGCCCATGTCACCATATCAATACCAATTTCAAAGGAAAGAAATATTTGTTAAATTATGCATTAGAAAAGACCAAAAACTTATAATGATGCCTGGCCTGATATTATGTGACTGCTTTTCTCAGTTTCTTCACTATCACCAAAGAAAAGATAAAGTCAACAATCATCAAACCAGTCTTCACTCTTGACAGGTACCAGAAAATCTTTTTTATTAATACAATGCACTTTACAAAGGAAACATCTACTGTTTCCTACAGGTTAATGCAACCTTTGGTTTCCTTTCTCCTTACAGTATGGTTCCAGTATGCCTTAGTTACCAAAAACCTGTCCGTACTTGATAAAATTTTAATTACATTGCCTCGGAATAAAAGAAAGGGAAAGCCCACAATCTTTTGTAAGCTTAACTTCTCACTTACTTTGCCAGAGTATTTGTCTCTGCCTGTATGGCATACCACAGACACAGGGAAATCTATTTTTTCTATTAGTTAATTGTCATTTAATCTTGCTAATGCTAGCAACTGCTATAAAAACAAATGAAAGCATGCAGAAAGTTGTGAAACTGTTGTCCACTGCCTTTGTTGCAGGGAGGAAGAAAAACAGATTCAGTGCACATAACTGATAAGGTTACTACCTATCGCTACATTTACAGGACAGTTCTGATTTGGGCAATTCTGTCCTGTGAAAGTCAAGGTATGATCATGATGTTTTACAAGAAGAAATATTTTCTGAATTATCTCTAAATATCACAGAAAGTGTGATATTACATTTAATTTACCTTAATATCATATAAAGTAGTATAAGTAAACCAACACTACACATTACAGAGTATTTATTTTGGTAATAAGGTGCATATTATTAATTTTCATTAGTTGATGCCATGGCTGGTCCTGCAAAAGTTCAAGTTAATGTAACAATGCCCCACTCTGAACATCTAGAAATGTGTCAACTATAACAGTTGACCACATTTATGTATAGTGACCCCCCTTGCAAAAGATATTATTTTCTACATCTGCAACAGTTTTAACAAAATAGTATTTTAGTCTTACAAAACAGCACATAGAGCTACTAATTTTTCATGCTCAAAGAGTATGGTTTTGATGAAGTTTTAGTATGCTGATATATAACAAATCAAAGGGTATCAATGCATCAGAAGTTGGGAAATATAATAAATAAATGCATTTATACCTCTGTTTAAAATAAATCTCATAAAAACTCAAATTCAACAGCACATGGTTGTATCCTTTTTGTATTGAGCTTGTAAAACACTTTTGAGTAAGCATATTTTTCCAAAATTTGGGTAAAAAAACTCTTCATTGCAGGCACTGGTGAATTCTAGGGATGATATGTAAAAGTAGTAAAATAAGATCATGTTAATATGGCAAACCCAATGTCAGCCATTTTGTGGAAGAATATATTTTATTTTATAAGAACAACATAATGTGAGTGTGATGTACTAAAATAACTCGGAAAACAATGACACGTTAAAAATACTCTTTTGAGTCCCAGAATGGAGTTTTCCTTCATACATTCACTTTTCTCAAATTTTCCACCATTCACTAATCATGAAAGATGCCTCACTCATTCTCATGCAATCCATGTGAAAGCATCTCTTCTTGCATGTCTTCTCCTCTATGATTTGTCAAAGAGAATTCACAAAGCCTCCAGAGGTCAGTTAACTAAATGCAGCACATAAATAATAAGAACTTGCAGCTATACTGCTATGGAACATAATGCTGTAAAAATAAAATGCAAGGAAATGTATTGTAAAAATATATTTTATTTTTAAGCAGGCTTGTGTCCCCCGCAAATTGGAACCTTCTATTTAAAGGGCAATAAGACATGCAGAAGAATACATTGAGCAGAACTAAATCCACACCAAATATCTTGTGGCATTACCCTTACAAGAAAAAAATTAGTATTTTATTTATTAAGTTGTTTGTTTTCTTTTTTGACATTAGTTAACTTACTGTGTGATCTGGTTAAATAAACCTTTTCATCTACAACACAGGTACAGAGGCAAGTACAAAGGAGAGAAGGTAACAAAAATGATCTCCTGTAAATGTGGATGGGTACAATAAGTGAAAGGAGGTTTAAGGAGAAATTTCAAACCATAATTGACCAGAATCTCTTGCAAAAGTTATTTACAGAGGAAAAATTATTAAATATATAAAATGCAGTATACAAGAGAACTCAACAGTTGCATGCAAATAATAATACAATAGAAAATACTTGAGTATAGTTAAAGGAATCTGCATTTTAAAAGGAGTTCAATCAAGAAAAGCAAAACAGAAATTTTATGTAGTGAAGGTTAAATAGTTTTGTTCATTAAATGTAAAACTGAGATGGTACAGTGCACAGTACAAACTATCTCATAATTACCTATGAAAGCGGATAAAGAATAGTTTAAGAAAATGCAGATGACTGCTGAAATACATTTCTGAAGTATTTCTATTTAGGTCAATGTGACTGTTATACAATAATTTTAATGTGAAATATGTCACTCCCAAGACATACCCACAATATCACTGTTCTTTCTCGTTTATCGCATATTTAGTCACATGTAAAGATAATTCTGCAATAAATAGTAGAATAACATTACTATTGCATGAATATAGGCATAATTTATTTTGCTCTTTTTAAGTTCAAAGAATAAGGCCCATTTTATAAGAACAGTAAGATTCTTGTGACATATGGGTATCCAGCAAATGGTCTTGTGCTGTACACCACTGAATATACATTAGATGTGTCATATGCTAACTCTTTTGTCTTATTGCTTCCATATTTGCCTGCTGTGATAACCTGCAAAATGGCAGCATCTTTTACAAATGTGCTCACACAGTAGCTGTCTCTTGGAATTGCTGCCACATTTAGACTGTCAGCAAATTAGCATGATGTGCAGCAACTATACTTTGGATGGTCCAGATTCTTAGATATCATTCTCCCTTTTTATGCACTGTGAAATAACCGTCAGTATAATGAATTCCATCATGATTTTAAAATGTACTTCTTCACTATTCTTAATTTGTTCCATGCATCTTTTTAAATGTTACGTAGTAAACTCTATAATTTAATTATGTCTATTTAAGGCATTTTATACTGAAAGCATTTAACTCAGACACATATTTCTTTCCAGGAGCCAGATTCCAAAAGAATCAAGGCGACCCAGCAGAAACTTCCATCAAGATGTTTTTATTTTTTATTTATCCTTTGTTGACCAGGTTAGTCCTATTAGGATAATGGTATCTTTTTAGGAGAAACTCAAGATGATATTTATATGACTAGGGGAAATGTAGCCAGAACATTGAGGAGATTTCCCCTACTGTTTTCAAAGAAGAGGAAGTGATGCTCACAGATTACTCCCATTCCTAATGAAGAGATAGTTGGGAGGACTGACATGCAATGGTAGTAGAGAGCTTTGCTACAATAATAGATGAGAAGGGTGAGCTAGAGGTTGATGTTTTCATAAATTCTGATTGTATCCATAGTATTGCTGAGTCCAGTGTTGATTTAGGATGTACAAAGGGGCAATGTTTAGCTGCTTTTGGTGATGAACTGATTAATCAAGAAGTTTTGATTACAGATGTGTGTGCTGAAGGTGTAGCTGATACGACTCTTGTTGGAATGATGAAACATGAAGATCCTGGTGAGGATTTGGCATTACTGTGGGATAATATTATGGACATTTTTTTCAGAAGGAAATAGAAAGCAGAATTACTATGTATAAAAAGTATTGAATTTGTGACTAGGAAGTTCTCAAAACATGCTGAGATTGTTGGGAAAGGCGGAGGAGAAGGACATGGCATGGGATCCAGTTATGTGAAAAAGAAGAGACATACTATTGGAATTAAGTCACAAACTGATGAAATTATTAATAGGTACTTTGTGTGGGAGAAAATTGTGTTGCCATTATGTTTTTCAGTTGGTGACATGGGAAAGAAACATTCTGTGACCTTATGTTTGAAATGGACATTATGATTTATGTTGAGTGTTAAATATATATATATATATATATATATATATATATATATATATATATATATATATGTATGTATGTATATATATATATGTATATATATATATATATATATATGTGTGTGTGTATATATATATATATATATATATATATATATATATATACATACACACACACACACACACACACACACACACACACACACACACACACACACACACACACATATATATATTTATCCTTGGAATTCCTTTATTTTTTTCAGGACAGGAATCTTTGTTGAAAATGACTTTTGCAATTTAGATCTGATGAGTTGGATGAAGTGATATTAAAATGTGTATGTTGAACTTATGTGAAAAAGTGAATAGCATTAAAAAGAGATAAAAGAACTTATAGAATTGAGCCAGGTAAGTGGAGACTATATTGGGAAAGTAGGTATTTAAACATTAGATTTTATTGTAGTTATTGCAGAAATATATGTCATGTTTGATGTCAGGGATGGGAAATTTGTGAAGAGATTAATAGGAGTGTACGTGTATACATATATTAAACAAAGATAATTTTTTTCAAGAAATTAAGATCTAAAATATAATTATGGTAGGGGGCTTCAGCTTTAATTTACGACATTCTTATTGAAAAATTTGGAAAGATGTTTGAACATTTAAGTTAATGATCAAACAAGAGCAGCTGATTTTAGGTAAAAGAGATTTTACATGTGTTAGAAATCATTTAAAAACAAAAATAAATATTTATTTTTTAATGAAGGATTGATTGGGAAATGTGTAATAAAGTGTGTTTTTAGATCATTATGTTATAAGTTCAGGATTTCCCACTGATGGAGGGCATATCAAAGATGATAAGGGCATTAAAATATTATCAGGTGCTATAGAAAAAGACGAGTTAGTTATGGAAGATCATTTTACCATGATATCCTTTTTTGATACTTTAGCACAATGGTGGATACTGTAAATAGAAAAATAACATAAAGAGTATTTAAGAATGGAAAGATATTTTGGAAAATTAAAAATTGAGGTATAATGAGTTGTTGTAGGGTTTTGATGATTGTTTAGATAAAGATGAACATTCTAGAATGGAAAGGAAATATATAAGAATGTATTAGGAATTAAAAGGTTATTATATAGATAATTGTTGTTCAGGGTAAAGAGGAAGAAATTAAACCTTTTTTCCATGGAATAATATTAAAAAAAGATAATGGCAGAAGGGTATGTGTTATATCACAGAGTGGAGAGGAGAAGTTTGAATTAAAGGAAATTTTGGACACGGTTATAAAATATGTGTTAAAATATATAAAACATTTCTTGATTATACAAATATTGAATGGAATATTAGAAGATAAGTGATCAGTAGTTGGGCAAGCACATGCAATTTCCAAAAGCATCTCCACTCATTAAACCTCTCATTAGACCATTTACTGAATATAATGCAGCTTTTGTCATGTACTTGTCTAAACATATATCTTAACTAAAGTGACCTCAGAGATTCATTATTAAAAATATCAATGGCCTAAAAAGTCTTGGGTATCAGGCAGATTGGCAGCCCTTTCCTCTGTATGCATTATCTTATAGAGTCCACCATAGAGAATTGCAACTATCCTTCTGAGCCATGAAATATCAACCCTCTCTAGTCTCCTATTCCTTAACAAGACAAGAGTACATCAAATATGTTTTTAAAATAACTAATGAAATATCTCACACAAAACAAACTTTTATCCAACTCACAACATGGTTTTAGGCCCAATCACAGCACCACTACAGCCCTTCTCTCTTTCACAGACACTATAAATCAAAATCGTAACAACAACGTACTGTCCTCTGCTCTCTTCCTAGACCTGTCCAAGGCCTTTGATATGGTGGACCACAAAATGCTAATGAACTGCCTGGAGGCCAACAACTTAAATAAAATGACCCTCCAATGGTTTGAGTCATACCTACAATGCAGGAAACAGGCTGTACTGTGGGAGGGTAAACTCTCCTCACACCTCTCCATCAGACTAGGAGTACCCCAAGGCTCAATACTAGGTCCCCTTCTGTTCTCCATCTTTATAAATGAACTTAGCATAGCCATACCAGAGGCCACCTGCATTCAATATGCAGATGACTCTACCTTGATCTGCACTGCCTCTACCCCAACCGAACTCACCAAAATAACACAAATCACCTTCAACAAGGTAGAAAACTGGCTGCTAAACCAACGCCTAATACTAAATCCCAATAAAACTAAACTACTTCTCTTTACCCCAACACACAGGACCACCTCACCCCTGTTCAATATAACAGCTAATAATGGTACCATCATCACCCCAGTTACCCAAACTAAACTATTGGGTGTCATGATGACTGTAACCTCAGATTTGATGCACACATCAATCAAACGATAAAACTACCAATATAAAACTTGGCAGTCTGTTCAAGACCAAAGCATACCTCACCCCAAGCCAGAATAACAATTGCCGCTCCCACCTCCTATCTACCCTTCTCTATGCCTCTCCTCTATTCTCCAACCTGAATAAAACCAATCTTAAAACTGTCTTCATGCTACAACCAAATCGCTAGATTTGCTACTGACTCACCCTACGTACCCACCACTGCCAGAACCTGAAACTCCTGGGCTGGTTGGAACTACCACACCTCCTACAGCTCAACCAACTCAAAGTCGCCCATAAAATCCTCCACCAACCGGACACCACCCCAGCCCTAAGAAACACAATCTGCCCTACAACAACAGTCCCACTACGCTCATCCACCAAACTTCTAGTACTTACAATCAAATCCAACCATGCTGCAGGTGACTCTCTTCACCAACTCTGTCGGTAAAAACTGGAACTCACTACCTACTGACATTACCAAAGAATCTTCTCCATCCATATTTAAAAACAAACTTATAAGTCACCTCAAGTCACACTGGATATGCCCCTGTACCAACCCAGACTAAGACCTCATACTTCCCTCCAACATACTCTGTTCAGCTACTCCCCCACACGTTAATTAATGAGATCCTTTATGACTAATCTATAACTATTGCTATCCTCGGCCTCCATGGTCAATAAGAAAAGCATGCCACTGGACTAATGGAAGTATGTATATACTATGTCTACTAGCAATTTGTATTGTAATCACAATTTATTGGATTGTCTGTTTTGTCACATCTATGTACTATGTACTATGTCTACAATCTTCTTCTATGCAACCTCTATTGTGGAACATTTACTTGTAATATCTATTTCTTATCCTAATCTGTATCTTTGGAGCTTTTCTCCCCGGGACTCCGCTGAAAATGGACATGTATCCAGCCGGACCATCCCGGTTAACAAATGTAAAATAAATAAATAAAATAAAAAATAAATAAAATAATTAAAATTTCATCAACAGATAAATAAAAGACTTTGGCATGAATATAAAATGTGTTGCATTTATGACTGATGAAATTTCCAAAATGTATGCTGACATTGTTGGAATGGGGTAAGGGAGGACATGGCACACAACCCAGTTATGTGTAAAAGAAGAGACTATTCAATGAAATTACAAACTGATGAAATTATTGATGGGTACTATGTGCAGAAGAAAACTGCTGCCATTTGTTTTTTCAGCTGGTGATGTAAGATCATTTATATACTTAGCATACAAAATATTTTGTGAAATTATATTTAAAACTGACATTATGTCTGAAAGATTTATGCTGAGTGCTGAAAAGAAAATAAATATATATTTCCTTAGAATTCTTTTATTTTTTCAGTATATAAATTTATTCTGAAAAAAGACTTTTCATTTGCAATTTAAAACTGATGCTGTGAATGGAAATTATATTAAAAGTGTATGTTAAATTTATGTGAAAAAATTTATAGTATTTAAAAAGAGATGAAAGAAATTAATGGAATGGGATTGGTAAATGGAGGCTATATGAGGAAAGGAGATTTGTTGGAGTTTTGGGGAAATGTATGTATATGTGCTAAGAAGGCGGGTATTAAAATTTTACATTTTATTGTAAAGGCGGGTATTAAAATTTTAGCTTTTATTGCAGTTATTCTAGGAAGATATGTTATGCCTGATGTGAGGGATGGGAAATTTGTGAGGAAGTTAATAGGAATATATGTGTATACACACATTAACCAAAGAGAAAAAGCTCTTTTGTCAATAAATTAAGATCTATTTGATGCCAAAATGAATATAATTATGGTAGAGGACTTTAACTGTAATTTAAGAAATTCTTATTGGAAAATATGAAATATGTTAGAACATGTAAATTAATAATAAAATAAGGGCAGCAGCAGTTAGATAAAATAAGATATTTTAACAAGGGCAGCAGCAGTTAGGTAAAATAAGATGTTTTACATATTTTAGAAGTCATTTAAAAACAGAGATAGATTTTTATTTTTTTCTGAATGATTGATTGAAATAAATGTAATAGATATGAAGTGCATTTTTCAGATTATTATGCTGTAAGTTCAAAATTTTCCACTGAGGGAGGTTATGTCAAAGATGGTAAAGGTATTAAAGTATTAATGGGTGCTATAGAGGAAGATTGTAAGATGGAAATGAATAAGCTATGGGAAGATCATTTTACCATGATATCCTTTTATGATACTTTAGAACAATGGTGGATACTGTATATAGAAAAATATCATAAAAAAATACTTAAGAATGGAAAAAACTAGTTTGTAAAATTAAAAGTTGAGGTATAATGAGATATTGCAGGATTTTGATTTTTATGTAAAGATGAAAATTCTAGAATGTAAAATAAAAAAAGAAATATATGAGGAGAATTCATTAAGAATAACATTATTATATAGATGATATTTCAGGCTGAAGCAGAAGAAGTTTCAACTTTTTGGAGGAAAATTATTTAAAAAGATAATGGCAGGAGGATGTGTGTTAGATCAGACAGTTGAAAGGAGAAGTCTGAATTAATGGACATTTTATCGGAGGTTACAAAATATGTGTTAAGATATGTAAAGAATTTGTTAATTATAAAAACATTGTCTGGAATATTAAGAGGTTAAGTAAGCAGTAGTTGGGAAAGCCCATCTAATATTCAAATGCATTTCCACTGCACACATAGAACTGTTAATTCTTCTTTGTTTGTATCTCATCAGACCCTTTATTGAATATAATGCAGCTTTTGGGTCTTAACTAGAGAGAACTCAGACATTGATAATTAAAAAGATCAGTGTTCTCAAAAGTCTTTGTTAAGATGACAGATTGGCAGCCCTCTGTATTCATTCCCTTACAGACTGCACCATGGAGATCTGTGACTATCCTTTTGAACTATTTATTTTACATTTGTTGAGACCAAGATAGCCCAACTGGATGCATATCCATTTTCAGCAGAGGCCCGGGGAGAAAAAGCTCCAGGTAAACAGAAACATTAAAAACATGTTACAGTTATAATTTTGACAAAGAGTACATAAGCAAACAATTATAAACATGGTCCACAGGTTAGCGTTAAGCCCTGGTGAAAGCCGGGGTAAATTAAACAGTAGCTGATTAATAGATTTTACATAATCTAGAAGAGAATTAGCCAGACTTGATACAATGACATAGCCAGTTTAATGACACAAAAATACCACACCAAGAACTTTATTATATAAAGCTTTCCAGTCTACACCCTTCATCAGTATAAAATAAATGTAATAATGCAATATTTAAATAGGAGAAACCATAAAAACCACATGCTTCAGCCCATCCCACATCTTAACTAACAATCAAGCCTTAAAGCAACATCATATTATAAAACATTATACATTATTATCCACAGATAAAACACTATATAAAATTCATGAAGCAACAGAAAAACTTTTCCTTCATATATACAAAAAACTAAGAACTTTGTTAAAACATAATCATAAAAATGTCATATAAATCTAAACATCTAAACAAATTCTTTCACATATTTTATTTTATTAAGGAACACGAATATTTTATATAGAAAAATATATTTTATTCAAAAAATATATATAAATATATATAATAATATTTTTATATATGAACTTATACTATGTAATCAACATACTAAATTCTTTCCCTCTGTTTCTTCACTAGAATGGGCTTTAAACTAACTGCATTATTTAAACCTGGGGGTGTATCTGCCTGGAGCCTAATAATCCAGTCTAGTTCCTTCAGCTCTAAAGAATTATTTAAATCACCTTTCCTTATATTTACTTCAACTGTAGTTAATACCCTAAACCTAAAGCCATGCCTTTCACCTTTATCCATAACATGCTTACTCAATGCATTTGTTGATATTTTTCTCCTTATGTCGGATTTCTGTTCCACTATTCTCTCTTAATTTTCTAGTGGTTTTACCTACATAAAATGATGTGCACATCGTGCACGTAGCTAAATAAACCACCCTTTCCTCATTGCAGGCTGTAAGTGTATTCAAGGCAAATATTTCTCCATTTATTGGATGTCTAAATTTGCCTTCACCCTCATACAAATTATTGCAACAGGAGCAATTCTAACATTTCCTTGTCCCTGTTGTCTTACATATTTTCTTAGCTCCCATCTCAAAATCTTTATAACATAGTTTTTGCTTTAGTGCCTCAGAGCTCTTATAAGCAAACCTCAGCTTATCACCTACAATAAACCTTATCTCAGGCATGGCTAATAAAATTGGCCAGTTTTTCTCAATTATACGACAGACATTACGTGTATTTAGATTATACATTGTCAAGTACCTCACTACAGTATCTGTCACATGCAAACTTTCATTACCTGCCATTATACCCCCCCCCTCAAGTATTGGCTTATATTTAATATGCCTTTCATTTATTACTTCCTCACTTACTTTACCTATTAGCTGTTTTGAATAACCACTCTTCTCAAACTCTTGTGACATAGTCTTAACTTGTTCATTAAATGTATCCTCAACTGTATTTAGCTTACTCATTCTAATAAACTGTGCTTTCATTATTCCTTTAAAAATGTGGGGGGCATGCATACTGTCCCTACTTACATATCTTAAAGCATCCACCTCTTTTCTAAAGACTTTAGATTCTAATTTATTCCCATTTTTAAATAGAGTTACATCTAGAAAATTTATACTATAACATGACGCTTCCATTTTAAACTTTAGAAAATCAGTTGACTCATTTAGATATTGCACATAAGCTTTTAATTCCATAAAGGAACCTTTCCAAATTAGAAAGCAGTCATCAACAAATCTTTTATAGAACAGTACATTCTCATTAAGCCGATTACTCTTATTCAATACTACCCTTTTCTCCCATTCATATAACACTAAATTAGTAAATATATAGTGTTTTATCTGTGGATAATAATGTATAATGTTTTATATGTTGTTGCTTTAAGGCTTGATTGTTAGTTAAGATGTGGGATGGGCTGAAGCATGTGGTTTTATGGTTTCTCCTATTTAAATGTTGCATTATTGCGTTTATTTTATACTGATGAAGGGTGTAGACCCGAAAGCTTTATATAATAAAGTTTTTGGTGTGGTATTTTCGTGTCATTGAACCTTTTGGCAGTAGCACCAAAGTTGTTTCTTCTATAGCCAGTTTAATGCCAGATGTTGTTTCAGTCTAGTTTTAAAGTGACCTATGGAGGAGAGTAAAGTAATGTCAGCTGGAAGTGAGTTCCAGGATCTGCCTACATAGTTTGCAAAGAGAGAGTCACCAGCTGCATTGTTAATTTTGCTTGTCTGACTTAGTAGTCTGTTAGAGGATCTAAGCAGTCGTGGAGTGTGATAGGGGGTGATAAGATTTTTAAGTGCAGGAGTATTATCCGGATTATAAAGTATTTTATAAGCCATGATCAGTTGGTTATACTGAATTACACTGGGTAGTTCAAGCCACCCAAACTGGTTAAGATTGATGCAATGATGTGTCCTAAAAGGCAGCCCAGTGGCAAACCTGGCGATGTGGTTATAGCAGATTGAGAGTTTGTTAAGTACAGCGTTGCTTATATTAGCGAGTATAGGGGATGCATACAGAAGTGTTGAGAGAAGGTGAGAGCGAGCTATGGCAATTTTAGCTGGAGGGGTTAGGAAGACTTTTATTCTTTATAGTAGCCCTATTTTTTTATTGATGGTTTTGAAAGATCCAACCCTCTCTAATCTCCTATTCCATCACAGGATAAATGTCCCTCAAATACACTGTTAAAACAGCTACAGTTTCACCAACAGGTAAATACAAGACATTGGCATGATATAATCATGCTTCAGTGTTTCCCTCACCTCTGAACCAAATATCCACATTCATGTGAAGCACAGTAGCACCCTTGCCACCTCCAAGGCAAATTTAGATAATTTGACAGACAACCACAGATCTAGACTCAGACTGTCTTGTACAACAGTCTTTGAAGTTGGAGGGAACTTTTCAATAAGGTTTAAGTGGTCAGGGTTTTAATGATCTGTAGACTGATTGTGTAATACTTCTATGGACTTAGCACCAATGCTGATATATCACAGATAACTGCAATTGAAAGTGGGAAGAAGCTTCATTCTATCTACTGAAGTAGGTCTGTGATGATTGCTCCAACACACTGTACACCACCAAATCAGCACAATTTGATTGAAGAAACAAAAAATGCAAATGAATCATACACTGTGAATTCATGGGAGAAAACAAGGAATAATGATTTTCTACAAAGACTCATGAGCTTCTTTCTGGTTTGCTACCTCAAAATAAATAGTTTACTCTGTAGGAATATAGAACAAGATAGGCAGAGCAATGCAAGGGAAGAGGGAAGCCTCTCAGCTGTTGAAGAAAAGATACAATAATATGGGACTAGACCACTGTGGCTGTGTGATCAAACAATAGTGGACAAATTCTAATATGTAGGTAAATCTCATCAAATGGAGATTAATGAGCCAAACAGCAAGACATATAATGTAGAGGTCCTGTGAACTCTCAATGGGTAGAAGTATTATGTGAGTAATGCAGCCTTGTCAGAGAATCTGTGAGCGCATAGGAATCTGTATATACTGTAAGACAGATTATCTTGTGGACACTAAACTGATGCAAGCATACTAAATTCCTCTCCTAAAGAGGAGCTTAAAGTAACAGCAACTGAAAACAGGAGTGTCTGTGTACCACTTTGCAGTTGAAAATGTACCACCACTGGCATAGTATCAGCAAAACTGCAGGCATCCACAGCACTTTACACATGTTCTCTATCAATTTATACTTGCTCCAAGCTTCTGAACAATGAATATAGAGTTTGTTTTGGAATCATGTGTAGAAATATGACTACCATGGAAGTATTGCATGCTTCTGCATTTACATATACTGCATAAGGAAGTACCACCTTATCCCGAGTATGAATTTTTTTGGAATCATGCCCCAGTTTTAATACATGTGAAGATGTGTACATCCACTAAATGTGCCCTTCCCTTTGCCTAATTTCTAAAGCAAGAGATAAAATTAAATCACAATTGGCTTACCACTGTGGCACAAAGAAATGAAGCTCTGATGGAGACCCAGGTGACACATGTTTGGTTAGCAGCCTGAGCTCTTTAGGGACAAGACAGCGAGCATTTAAATATTTGCCATTGCCCACTTATGCATCCTCAGGACACACAGGTGGCTCTCCTTCTCATCTTAGGGGGCAGCTACAAGGAACACTAGATGTTGCATCCTTAGAGGATTGGCCTGGTAAGTAACTGCTGCCCAGTGGTGTTAGAGAACTAAACCAGGAAAGAAATGTATGATAGCACACATGATTCTCTTGGTAGGAACACATGGTTGCTCAACAGAGCTCCAAGAGTTAAGAGCCCCAAAGGAGAGGAATCTGCTGGGTCTGGGTCTTCTCCTTATTGTCAGTCTCTGACCTCTTTCAGAAATGAATGGGCTGATAATGTCCACCAGTCAAGGAATGAATGCATTGTACAGCTGTTACCTGGGCTCAGAAGATGCTGGCATGCTGTGAAATAGGAAAAAAATGGGATGATGTTGCAAAAAAAAGGGGCTCCACTAAACAACATCCAGGGGATGGGGGAAAAATAGGTCAGAATTCACCTTCCTGGAGGATTGCTGTCTGAATTTCTTGGGGGTAGGGTCTGTGATGTTGTGACAGTGACAGTTTAAATTATTTCATTGTGTGAAGGCCATAAACAGTGACTTGTTTGTGATTGTGCATATACTGATATTGGATGACTGACTTGTCCATACAAAGATATTTTTTCTTGTCAAATTAGTAAAGGCAGATTACACATAAAGATCATCATGAACAAGTGGCCTTTTGGGGGGCAATACCCACAACTATACCTCTTATAGTATCTGTAAGGTATTTGTGCCTAAGACACTCAAAAGCCATTTATCTTCCCTGGCCATTTATCTTGAAAACCGACAGCTTAGACAATTAGCCCAGGGTACCATTGCAGAATTCTTTAACCCCAAGATACCTGCTAGGTAAGAAAAAGGCCAAGAAGTCTTGGCTGGATTCTTTAGCTGTACAACCCCCACCAGATGTCCCTCTAAAAGCAGGTAATAGATGTGTAGGTCTTTTGGTATTGACATTGGATTCCTCTGACACAACCCCACCGGAGGCTAGCATGGATCCATCTTTTTTCACATCCTCTGAGGCTTTGCAGGCGTCTAATCTGGATGTCAAGGGGGAATCTCGGATTAACTAGAGGAGTTCCACAGATATTGGTCAGGGAGGAAGTCCCAAGTTCTCATCTCAAATCTCACCATTTGTCAGTACCACCAGTATTTGTTAGGGCTGATGTCCCTAATAAGAAAAGACAAAAACTGAAGCATGTTTCAGTCTGTCCTATGGATTCTAAAGGGAATGGCAAAAGTTTACTCAGGGCTTGTTCTCTGCCTTAATGGCCCTAAAGTCTCCTCAAGAGGGGTTTGGTACCTGGTCTTCTTTGGACCTCTACCCCTACTAAATGGTTTAGGGAACTGGATTCCTCAGATGTGGATTCTCTGTCTGGTGAGGGGTCTTTGTCCTATTTTTCATAGATGCCTTCACCTTTGGCTTATGGTTCTAATGAAGAGGAGTCTGTTAACCCTAAGTGTCCTTTTGAGGAATTGCCCTTTGGGGGCACAATTGGTAGGATGATAGAATTCTTTAAGTGGGATTCTTCTCAGAGAAGATATTATGGGTTGCTTCAGGTGGATACTTCTAAACCACGGGCAGTTCCTCCTGCATTGGCTGCCTTGTTAGATACTTTCATTGCTGCTTCCAAGTCTCTGATTCTTAGCCTCCTACTCCTACAAAAACCTGATAAATTCTATAAGGTTCATGACGATTGTCTATTTTTGTTTAAATGTCCTTCTACTGTGGTGGCAGTCTCTTCTGACAAACCTTCTAAATGTTTGCCTTCTGATAAGGACAGCAGGGCAATGGAGAGGACTGGTAAGAAAGTTTACACTGCTTCTACTTTGGACTTTAGGGCTATTAATTACCAGGCCCACATTACCAGGTATGCTTTGGCTTTGATTGCTCAGGCTTGTCAGGTTAACTCAACACTCCCTGAGTCTGCTGGCTAATCCTCTACCTTATCTTTTTTAGGTTCTGCTTCTCAAGTGGCTTGCCTCTCTATTAAATGTAGCTATGATGCTGCTGACACCTCTTCTAGGGCTGCGGCTTTTGAGTACATTATGAGATGTTATTTTTGGCTTTATCTCCAGTTTCTTCCTGAGGACATTAAAGCCAAGTTAATGGATGTTCATTTGGATAATACTCATCTTTTTGGGACTGCTGCTGCTGCTGACATGTTTAAGTCTCTTCAACAGAAAGACAAAGCTTTGCAAGACCTTAAACATATTTTTGTCTCTCCTATCCCTAAGTTCCATAGGAATTATCCTTCTAGATCTGCTACTGTTTGCAGGTAACCCCACCAGGCAACCAGGGACAGGAAGGGTGGGCCCCCTTTCTGTTAATGCTTTTCAGATTTCTATGGCCAAGAAGCCTCCTTTATCTGGTAAGCCTGCTTCTCTTTGTCCCATTGGCTCTCCCTTTGTCTTCCACTTGGTGTCTCATCACTTCAGGTTCTTGGGTTCTTTCTGTTATTCATTACGGTTACTTCATGGTCTAGAAATCTCTCCTCATTTTTCTGGGATTCCTCAACCTCCTCTAGAGAAACTTCCTAATTTCCCAGAGGTTCTAGGGTCCCTTTTGAACCAAGAGACCATTCAACCTGTTCCCCTTCCAGGATGTTCCTGGTTCCTTGAAAGGAGGGCACTTGGAGACCTATTTTGGATCTCTCCCAGTTCAGTGCCTTTCTTGAGACCCCTTCTTTTTAGATTCTTACTCTTCAAACTGTCTCCTATTTTATTACCTCAGGATCTTCTGGAGTCCTTGGATCTGAAAGATGCTTACCTTCATATCCCAATTCACCCTCTCTTCAGGAAGTTTCTACATTTCTCTGTGTCTTCCTCACAGTTTCAGTTCTCTGCTGTGCCCTTTGGCCTCTCTACTGTCCCAAGGTTATTCTCAAAATGCCTAGCTCCTGTGATTGCCTTCTGCAAGCTCCAAGGCATTCAGATTCTTCCTTAGTTAGATGAGCTGTTGTTCAGGAACCTTATTCCAGTCATTTGTTGCAGTATCTGCAGTTCACCATCACTCTTCTTCAAAGTCTGGGGTTTACTATCAACTTCCAAAAGTCCATCCTGACTCCCTCTCAAGATCATGTGTATCTGGGATGCAGGATTCAAACAGTGCTAATGTTGGCCTCTCTTCCTCCTCCTAAAGTATTGTTGTTGACAGCCTTCTTTCAGTCTTTTCTTCCTCTAACTGCCATAACAGCCAGGGAGTTTCTTCAGGCCCTGGGATTCCATGGCCTCTTCTGTTCCAATGCTTCTTCTTGCCAGACTGCATACACAGAAGCTTCAGTGGTATCTCAGGTTGGTTTGGGTGTAGCATCGTTACCCTCTGAATTTCAGTGTACCTCACCTTCCCTATCTGAAGAAGGAATTCTAGTGGTCGATTTGAAAGTTCACTGCCAACCCAAGCCAGCCGTTTTAGCCTCCATTTCCTTCTCAAGAGCCTGTTCACCGATCTCTCAAACATGGGGTGGGGGTCATCTCTTGGTCACCTGAAATTCAGGGTCTTTGACCTCCGCATCAGAAGTCAGACCATATCAACATCAAAGAGATGAGTGCTCTGATGCTGGCCCTTCAGGTTTTTCACCCCATCTTTTCTCTGGACCCCTTGAAGGTGTACACAGACAACACTATAGTGATGTGGTATGTAACAAGTGGGGGAGGAGCATGAAATCTTACCTCCTCTGCAGGATGGCACTTCAGGCTTGGAATGTGGCTCTCAGTTAACAGGCAGTATACATTCCTTCGAAGTACATTCCTGTGGCAGACTCTCTGGAAAGGTCCAAAACATAGCCTCACAAATGGATTCTTCACAGAGATGTGTTTCTGGACATTGTCCATTGTTGGGTATTCCTCAGGTAGATCTTTTTGTCTCTCCTCTGAACAGGCAACATCCTCTCTTCTGTTCCAGAGTGCCATGCCATCTGGCCTGGAAGATGGATGCTCTTCCCTTTCCTTGGAAGGAGAGGTTTCTTTATGCTTTCCCTCCTCTTCCTCTACTTCCAAGAGTCCTGCAGAAGATATCGCTGGACTCCCTTTTGCCCAAGGCAGCACTGTTTACCCCTCTTAAAGCATCTGTCCATGAGCAGTCATCACAAGTTACCTCACCGGTTGGATCTACTCACACAAGACAAGGGATCCCTCATCCATCCCCACTTGTCCACTGCAACTAACATTGTGGATGATAGAGTTTTTGTCCCTTTCAGGCACCTTTTTCTGAGGATGTGCTCATGGTTTTACAGGAAGAAACCTTCAACAAGAAAATTTTATATTGCTACCAAACAACAAGAAAAGGCTAATAAATCCAAAAAAAGCAGCCTGGAAGTCCGTGAAACAATTTATTGCAATCAAGTACAGAACTCCTCCAGTTCGTTCATTAAGAAAATTTTATATGTCCAGATGGAAAAGATTTTTGGTCTGGTGCCATGCTTATAACCAGGGCCCTTTTTCAGTGGGGGTTCCTCTGGTCCTCTCTTATGTGTGTGAGTTGCTCCAGTCTGGCTTGGCCTATTTTTCTGTGAAGGCCCATTTATCAGCCATTTCTACTTCTCTGCCCTTGACTCCTCCTTTGACTTCTCGTTTTGAGGTCAAACAATTTCTTGAAGGTGTCCTGCATATTAGACCTCCAAGAAAACATATTCCTCCTTCTTGGGACCTTAATTTTGTGTTGGAAAAATTGCATCAGGTTCCTTTTGAGCCAGCAGATTCTTCTCATTTGCAACATTGTACCTGGAAGACTGTTTTGCTACTGGCTCTTCTGCTCAGAGGTTTTCTGAGCTCTAGACCCTTATGGCAATTCCTCCTTTTCAGCTTTTCACAGGAATAAGGTGTCCCTTTGTACTAATCTTTCTTTTATGCCCAAGGTGGTAAATGTGTTGTCCTTAAAACAGTCTGTACAACTCCTCTACCTTTTCCCCTTCTAATCAGCCTGCTAGTGAGAGGATAAAACTAGGATTATTCATAAGTCTGATCAGCTTTTTTTTCCTTTCACCCATGTCTTTGGGTTTGTATGTTTGTAAGCAAATCACCTTCTCCTGGATATCTAAGGCCATTTCTTTTTGTTATTCTTTTCATGGCAAGTCTCTGTTTCTGTTCGAGCTTATTCCACTAGGGCTGTTGCCTCTTCTGGTGCCTTCTTCAAGGGTTGCACACCAATTTCATCCTTGAAGCTGCTACTTGGTCTTCAGTGCATACCTTTACTAAGCATTATAAGCTGGATATGGTTTCGAGGGCAAGAACAGGTTTTGCTGAAACTGTTTGATGTGGGTTTGTTGAGGGCTCTTATCAGCCTTCTACCTCCCATTCTGTTTCTTGAACTTTTCTACTCTCCCTTCTTTAATGAATATTGTAACAGTGATACAGAAAGACATAGTACAGTTGTGTAAAATCTTACCATAACAGTAGCTGTCCTTCTCTTCAATGTTGTAGTATACCCCCTCTTGTTTATTCTGCATTTCTTCCTTCTGGATGTGCATTGACTACTTTGCGTTATGCTGACTGTTCTCTTCTGGGGCAATTCAGTTCTCGGTAGTTGCATCTACGTGCCCCTTTCATGTCCTGCATTATGTGTGGGGAGCATAAATACGATGTCCTGCACAAACAAGATCTCTTTTAAGCTTATTTATACTGGTCAAGCAATGGGCAGCCCAGGGTGGGACATCCCTTCTTAAATGAATACTGCAGCAGTGAAGAGAAGGACATCTACTGTTATGGTAAGATTTTATACAACTGTACTTTACTAATGATGATCATTTTTTCCTGTAATTACAGATGGATTTATGACAATTTGTGCAGGTTGTGTTCCAATATGACGACTTAAAATGATATTTAAATAGCTATAGCAGTCTTGCTGCTCTATGGAGATAGACAATCTGCTGGGGTGAGCAAATACCTAACAGGAACAGAGAATCCTTTTAGTTAATTGCCATTTAGAGGCATTGGCCTTTATTCTCAGCTACTTCTATGTCACAATTCCATTTAAGCCCAAAACCCACACATGCCTTCCATTATTTCAGCATAAAATAATGTGTGCTTCCTTGTTACTTTACCTGTGATGCTGCTAAACTGACCTGAAAATACCCAGATGTACAGAGTCATCCAGCATAGATACTGAAGTGTCAAAAATTTCAGGAAAACATACTTAAAATTAAAAGTTGACTCTGTTTAAGTGGCCTTCAGTCTTATGACTTAGACTGCACAACTTCATGCTGGCTCGTGATGGTGCAACAGTTCATTTTTCTATTTATTTAATTTATTATTTGTTATGCAGGTAATTGGGTATGGACAGCATAGTTTCACAGTGGAAAGAACTGTCACCTCACAGCAAGAGGTTTCCCAGTTCGATGTTTGGCTGGGCTGCCTTCAGTACAGAGTCTGCATGTCCTCCCTGTGTTCGCTCGCATATCCGTCAGGGAGTTCTGGTTTCCTACCACATTCCAGAGACATGCAATAGGTGGATTGGATACTCTAAATTGACCATAGGGTGTGTGTGTGTGTGTGTGTGTGTGTGTGTGTGTGTGTGTGTGTGTGTGTGTGTGTGTGTGTGTGTGTGTGTGTGTGTGTGTGTGTGTGTGTTTGGTGTGGAAGAACTATTGCGGAAGGGTTAGCCACCTGGCAGTGAAAGTCTTGCCTCCAGATGATTGTCACCTGACTCCATGTGCAAAAATGGGAAAAAGGGGTTGTGGATGGATGTATGGATATAGGTAAGTGGGCTCTTTTATGAACCATTTTTAGTGAAAACCCCTCAGTAACAATAACAAAAATATAGATAGCTAGAAAGAAGATAGGGAGACAGAAAGCTAGATAGATAGCTTAGACATATACATGGATTAGACAGATAGATATGCATACAGATACAATAGATAGCTGTAATCAGTTCACTATTGTCAATCAAAGGTGGAGGTACCCTGAGTACCTAGATAAAACTGTTTTAGTTGTGGTGAGACACTTCAGACTCAGTAACCAGAAATCCATGGATCTGGAAGGCAGGATCCTTACCACTGATCCCCTGTGCTGCCCTACCTCTGCCAGTCAAGTTTCATAAGGTACTTTCTAATTACATACAAAGGGTTTGGCCCATTCTATGTATGGATAGAAACATTTAGCTTATACCATGTAAGAAAAAGTAGGAAGGCTGATGGGATACCCAGAAGAAAACAACACATATCCATGCATGAAAATGAAGGGCAAGACTAATATGTATGAGGGTGATACAAGAAAATGTTAAAGGTGATATGGTAAGGTGATTTGAAGTCATTGCAGTAATATCCCAAGTCAGGGAATTTAAATAGTTAAAAAAAATAAAACAAGGACCCTGGGTGATGTAAGATCCCTAAACACTCCTTTATAATACAACCTACTTAGATATCACACAACTTCTTCATAATTTGTTGACTTTCAAAGAAAGTGTAGGCCTCAGTCAGTCATTCAGATACTGAACAAAAGTGTTTGATTTGCTCTATGCTAGGAAATTATAGGGACATCTTAATCAGAACAATATCAAAATAGTACCTGGTAAATGTGAAATGTGTAAAAGTATCGATTAATGACCTAACTGACAAATCACACAGTGGTAATGTAGCATAATGGAAGCTTTAATTAGGCGTCATACAACATTACCTTTTAAAAATATTTAAATTCTTTGGAAATGATATGATGAGGTTATATCTAACAGAATAATTTTCATGCCAAGTTGAAAAACTCTGTAGATTAAGAAATGGTCTTTATGAGGTCTACCTCAAGAAAGCACTGCTATGCAAACAAGATAATTTGCCTCTTTAAAGCAGGAGCCACGTTTTAAAAAAACATGCTTGCTTTATTGCAAAATGTTTAAATAGCCAGACCAGAGACAGGTAAGAAACATAACAGATCAGTCAGCCTTCTTACCAGAAAAAAGTAAGCCATCAAATATACAGATCTTACAGAAATGACAATGATCAAAAAAATGCAAGCAACATCTTGAATGTTACTCCATGACTGGGAATAATGTTCTAGAAAAAGAGGGTGGTTGAATGGAACAGAGCCTTACAGTATGTACACCTATCACCACATAGGGGGTACAATACAAACAGTGCAGATTGAAAGAATGCAGCCTTAGAAGCTGTGCAACTGTCCAGCATGAGGGGTACAGTACAGACAAACAGTGCAGATTGAATTAATTTAGCCGTACAAGCTATACAGCTATCACCACACAGGGCTACACTACAGAAAAAACAATGCAGATTAAATGAATATAGCATTACAAGATGTACAGCTATCTTCACATTGGGTGTACAGTACAGGCATGCAGTGTAGATTGAAGGAACAGAGCCTTACAGGATGTGCACCTATCACCACAAAGGAGGTACAATACAAACAGTGCAGATTGAATGAATTTAGCCTTACAAGCTATCACAGGGGTACATTACAGAGAAAACAATGCAGATTAAATTAATGTAGCCTTACAAGATGTATAGCTATCCCCACACATGGCTTACAGTACAGGTATCCAGTGTAGATTGAAGGAACAGAGCCTTAAAACATACACCTATCACCACACACCATACAGTACAGACAAACAGTGCAGATTGAACGAATGTAACCTTCTAAGCTGCAGATCTATCAACACATGGGGGGGGGGTACAGTTTGAAAAAATATATATTAATGAGTAGTGCCCACAAGTGCAAGATGGAGATAAGGGCATATCCTATAATGAGAAACTCTAAAGCAGCTAGTTCTAAGCATGCAGGTACTTGTAAGGAATCCAGTAGGTTCCATAGCAGAATAATTGAAATAATAGGAAAAAAATCCCAAGAGTGGTGAGTGGGAGAATTTTTTAGTGTACAGGGAACTGTTATGGCAGCTTAGATTAAATGTTACAGCACACTGTGGATTAAATAAAAATGTTTCTATGTAGTCTGTTCTCAAGTCAAGAGCAGCAGAATTACAATTTATGATGTAATAGGGTTTTAATTGTTATTTATAATTGATGTACAATGCTAATGAAGTTTAAATACATTAGGTTTTTTAATATTTGTGCTTTCAATTCTACTGTCAATAGTTATATTATAAATGTATTTATTATATTGCATTTAGAATTAAGTGTTATTTTTTATTTCAACAATGTTTTGCATCTTTAAATGTTTAGATAGGGAAGATTATTTAAGGAAGTGACATTCATATGAGTGCCATTCTGATGAAGTTCCCAGTGAGAGATGAAAGCACTTAATGTTTGACGAATTGTGATATTTGGGTATGCTTTTTATATGTCTGGTGTGGTTAAAGACTTTATAGAAAGTATGCAACTATTCACCCAATTTTTAGCACTCTGTTCTGGTTATCATTTTTTCTTGAGTGCTAAACCTGCAGTTGTGTAGTTTGAGAGGTATGCAAAGGGGAGCTTATGATTCTGTAGTAATAAGAGATGATGAGACATGGAATTAAGTGCTGCAGACATTTTCAGAGGTACCCTATTACGTTGTCGAACTTTTAAAATTTTGAACGCTATATGGTTGAACCCATATGTTCGAACTTTTAAAAGTTCGAATGTGTTAACGGAGATCTCTGTTCAGTTCGGAAATGGAAGATTTCCCTTTACTGTACTGTAGTGCGGTCTTGGAGTTGGTATATTAAAGAGCGGGGAGTGAGGGGCGCCCCCTGCTTACAACCGTTAGGTAGCTTTTTTCTGTTTTTTATTTTTTTTTCTGTTGTTTTCAAAATTTTAAAAGTTCAAACATATGGGTTCGACCATATAGCGTTCGAACTTTTAAAGTTTTGATAACGTAATATGAACCCTTTTCAGAAACTCATTCTCTGCAAGAACAGGAGAAAAAAAAGAAAAGTTGAACAGTTACCAACAGTAAGGCAAATGCAAGATAAAAAAATACATTCATAAAAGGTATTAAATGTAGCTCTAACATGTTAGACTTTCTTAAAGTTAATTTGTGAAAAATAAAAAAAGTAATTGGTAAAGTTATGTTTACCCAATAAATATTCTGGACCTTTAGCTGTTGCCATACCTCTCAACCATACCGAATTAGTCAGTATTTCCCAATTTTGAGGGCAAGGTAATGGGGTGCCACGAATTCAGGAGTGGCCCCTTCAAATCCCGATTTTTTTTTTTTTATTATTTTTTATTGCTGTTGATATCATCGCGCATTGCAGTATATCCTGCAACATCATTGTGCAGGGGGCGTGTGCGATGACATCAGTGTCATTAGGTAGTGCCTAACTACCTGTTTGAGGCAGGGGGAGTTAAAAAAGTTAATAAAAACCCTATTATCCATTGCAGCACAGCACAAATTAAAATAATAAAATAGATCGGTCAGCCAATAAATTCCGCAGCAAAACGTTTTAAAGAGCTAAGCGCTTTCATTCCAAACTCTCTGTATGGAATGAAAGCGCTTAACTCTTTAAAAGTTTTGCTGCAGAATTTATTAGCTGACCGATATTTTATTATTTTAATTTATGTTGTACTGAGTCTGCAACAGGTAATAGTCTTTTTATTAGTTTATTTTTGTGCCTGGTTCTTGGTTCATTCGTTTTGTTAAAAAAAAAAAGTTAACTTGCTATTCAGGTTGCAGCCCACTCACAGCTTGCAGTGGATGCCAGACAGTGCCAACCGACCAAAGAGGACGCCATGGCTGTGTCATTGAAAAATACACAGCAAACTGTTTATGTATAAGGAAAACCAAAAGACTCAATCTTGAGTAATATATATATATATATATATATATATATATATATATATATATATATATATCTATATCTATATATATATATATATATATATATATATATTTTTTTTTTTTACAAATTGAATAAAAGTTTGCAGCACAGTCGAGTCGACAGGTCTTCCAACTGTTATGTTTGATCACAACTGAGATCAAGTAACAGAAGACACGTAGCTGTAAGTATCTTCATCTTTACATTTTATAGGAAGAATGAGTGAACAAAACTGGGTCTGGATTAATTACTGGAAGTTGAGGTAGTTGGTTTCTACAAAGGCGCGAACATGAACTGAAGTTGTTAAAGGGTCAGTCGGTAATATATTTTGGTGTTTTTTTTTTTTTTTTTGCTTTTATGTAGATAGACATGCACTTAACTGCACTGTCGATTACTGGCGTGGTGTTCTAAAACTGAAGGACAAACAAGTTTTGTATGTCAAAGTTCTGCACATGTGCCTGCTTTTGGGGTCGCTACTACCAATAACCTGGTGAGCAACAATATAATATTTATTCGGTTTTGTCTGTATTTTTTTGCTGAGTATCCCGGTGGAAGGCAGTGGTCTATTGTGTCAAGCCTGTTGTATCTTTTTTATTTATTCATTTTTTTAATTATTCCTGAGTTCTGTTTGGAATTAACTAGTGCTGTCAGTGAAGCAAGGTTTGTTGGCCTTGTGTCCAGAGGCAGGTGCTAACACGAATGAGCTGTGAGCGGCAAGTGTCTTCTGTGCATAGTTCTCCTGAAAGATCAGGCTGGGCATGGATGGTTGGGAAGCGTTAAGTGCTGCATGTTTTATTTAGTGTATCTTTAGGGAAAAACATGTATATATGTACATATACTATCTAAACAAAAAATTCTAATGGCGAAGCAAAATGATATTTAGACTTAAATGAAAGATGTTGCTAACAACCAACAGTAATGAGGAGGGTTTTTGAACAGATAATCTTTGACTTGGTGGCTAAATTTAGAGACATAAATGCATTGCATTTTATTAGCAGTGTGCACTGGTTTTATGCAGTAAAGTTTTTTTGTGTGACTTTTTTTTAATTGAGAACCTCGGTTTAATTCTGCATTTCTGTACACCATTGACTGAGCTGCGCAAATCCCACAAGCAAAGGCTGGTAGGAGCTTAGAGGGCATACTGCTCTGTGTGGTTTTATTGGTAAATTTTGCTGTGAGCCCAAGCACCTCATGTCTTGCCTTTTATCATTGCTGTGGATTGGCAAATGCTTGATTCTGACAGTTCTTCCAGCCTGCAGCAGCTTCTGCATGCTTGAGTGACAGTGGGCAATTACAGTCATCATTTCCAACTGGCTAAGTAAATAATGAAAAGCTCCCCTCTAAGTGTGCAGAGTTTCATTTGATTTAGCTTGGCTTGAGTTTCTGATCTGCCATATGAACTGGGCAAGACAGATGTGCTTATGCTGTTGTTTTTAAAGTTTCAGTTTTATGTATTTTTTGGCTTTCATTTGAATGAAATGTCACCACAAGTGTGTTACCTAGGCTTGGCCTGTGTAGTTCTGTTTCTTGTTGTACAATTTAAAGTAAACAAGTAACCTTGTGTGTGTGTCCATATGTGCATGCTTATGTTAATTTATACATTATTATACTTGTTTGTTTATGATAAATTAAATTAAGTCAGAAAAAAATAGTATACCACTATCAGCCAGAGTATACATGTTCTACAAATAATATAATTTAAATCCCTGGACCATTGAGTATTGCAACATGTAGAAGAACAGTTATAATTTTAAAGCAGACAAAGCATAAACAGTGTGGTATAGCTATCTGACAGGCTTCTCTAGGCTTTCTAAAAAAAGAAGCAGGCAGTGCATTTAACAGCAGTGTCAGGTGCTAGCAATGTCTGTCAATTTCTATATACCCACACCATTCCCTCTTGCAATATTACTAGCTTATTTTTTTAATGCAACATAGGCAATTTTATTCATCAAGAGCAACAAGCACTTTATTTGTAGATGAAGCAATGGAATATAAAGTTATTTGCTAACAGCTACCTCTTCATTAGTTATAGATCTCTTTAATGTGGAATTATTTAGATGACTTTTACATAGACTGTGCACATTTACTGATATTGGTGGATTGTAGAAGTTTGAGTAGACTTTTATGATGAAAATGTTCTGAACTGGGCAATTTTCTCATTATTGGTTCATAGATTTTGTTTCATTGTTTACTTGAAAAATGTTCATCATAATAAATTTAAAACATGCTCTAACAAGTGTGATGTATTATACAAGGAATATAATTTAATACAGTCAGGAAGGCATATCAAAGAACACGTATGTTTTGTGTGCAAGGGCCTATGATTTGAAAACAGCCCAAAGGTAATTATCGGATGCATTTTCTTTGAATGTGGGTTTCAATGCTGTTTCAATGACTGAGTTTCACATTCATCAACTTCTCCCTTCTCGGTGAACATCATTGCTACACATTTCAACAAAATAAAATGGTTACCATTTACTACAGGGTCCATATTTTAGTTGTCTGTTCTTCAGTTTGCGTTTGAAATTTGGTATCCAACAATTCCATTGGAGTGGGTGGGGTTACATAATTATGCATGCAAATTTTATGTTAATCAGTGTACAGATTTGTACCTATTTTTCATGGGCTTTTGTCCAGATTTTTTATGTTTCCAGGTTGAGAGGTATGGCTGTTGCCATCTAACAACTATTTATTTATTTATAAGTTAGATTGAGTCTATTAAAAAGACTGCTGGCAAAGTCATAGAAGGTTTGCATCAAATGTCATATAAGGAACTATTCACAAAATGAGACATGCACATACTTGAAGAAAGAACAAAGATAAGACACTTGAAGGAGACTTCAGGTATCTTAAGGGCATCAATAAAGGTTAAGAGGAAGAGTGTCTTTATGAAAAGAAATTGCATATGAGGAAGCAACTGCAGTATAATAAAAGAGAGCATGGGTGACATTGTGGGATGTGCAGAATTTTTTTTTCAATGAGGAAGTTATGGTCACATGGAATAACCTTTTTAAATGGCTGTTGGTAGCTGATATAGCAATACTGGGGAAATTGCAAGTTGGCTTAGAATTGGCATGAAACAATTATTGGATGTAAGGAGTAGAATTAAGATGAGTACAGCATAAATTAATCACAGTGGCAGTTTCTTCATATCATGATAAAGTATGGATAAAGAGCAAGCTAGCTGGGCCAAAGTGAACTTAATGTACAATCACATTGCACATTTATACATTTTTGATAAGCATGTCTGACTATAAGAACTCAGCAACAGGAATATTCTTATTCATTACCTACTACATGACGTTTCAGACTTTTATTATAATTTTATCAAATGGTTTGATTCCAGCTATTAAAAAGAAATTATAATATGAATATATACTCTTTGATAGAAAATTAATTTCAAAAATTTTGTGTAAATGGGGCAAATCTTTGCTAAACTCCAGTGTTGAATCTTTGCCCACAGCTGTATACCACCCCCCATATTTTAGCATAATAAATTCCACAGTCACATTAAGAAGGTGGGAAGCAGGAAGACTTTGTAACTGAAAATTCAACCAAATGAGTTTTAAGACCATATCAATGGTCCCCCCAGTCAGGATACTGTCTCCTGTACTCTAATGATTTAACAAAACTTACTCCAGTTCACTGCATATTTGTATTTATTTATTTGGGGTTATTGCAAACAGGTAAGCTGATTTACTCTTTACACCTCGGTTGTTCCACAAACATTTTATAGAGTTTTGAGAAGGATTTCTACAGTTCAGATTTGACTACTTTTAGTGAGATCAAAGGACTGCAGTTTTTCTGAATAGAAAAAATAATGCATATTCTAGAAATATAGATCTTGACTTCAAATTTTAATGTGTTTCCAGCTATCATCTGTTAGCATTGTTTAGCATTACTCTTTTAATATCTCTTGTCTCACTGCAAAGCAATGTTGAGAGATTTTTTTGCTTTTTAATGATTAAACCCTCCCTTAGATGGCATTTACCAATTCAATCAACAGTTTAATGTGTAGTTTACTTAACAAACTACCAAACCAGATAAAATAATTATGCAAATCAGGGAATTTCACACACTAAATTTGTCTTGCAAGCATACAGATCACCCAACAGTTTCTAATGTTGCACAATGAAATTCAGTAAAATTAAAACCATAAAAAATTTGCATGTACAAACACATTAAATCTGAAATACCACATAGCCCATGAAATCCATACAGTTGTACCATGAACATAAGGAAATACACTGAAACAACAAATAAAAGGCAAAATTTTAAAAGTCAAAGTATAAGCAAATATTATCCGAAACAACCTAATATAACCTGCAAAAGGTACATATCTGTTTATTAAATGTTAGGATTAATAAGATTGAACTTCATTTACAATGGTTCTTTATCTGGTAGCAGGGACAGGCTTGCCTTTGGTGCAGAAGCTTGTACGTTCTACTGTCACAGCAGAGAGATTTTGTTGCTGACACTTCAGTATAGCATAAGTAGATACTGCACTCCTGAATGTGCTGTCCTTCAGAAGAGACATTAAACCAAGGCTTGAGTTGATGGTAGGCCAAGTGGATGTAAAGGATTCCATGGCAATTATCAAAAAGACTAGGGGTCCTTTATTTAAAGTAAAACAGTACTTATTTACAATTACATATATACAAAAGATCTTATTTACAATATATATATTTTTCCAAACATTTATTGACACAACAATTAAACATCAACTTTTTTTGTTAAAGATCAGACTCATTTTACATTGTAAGACCTACACTCTATTTTCCATAGACAAAATCTTATTTTTTAGTATCTTTACAAATCCAATTTTTTCATAAAACACAAGTTCCTTTACTCTTTGATTCTATATCAACCAGATTATATACCACATTTTTATCAATCCTATTAATGCAAAATTTAGTTTGGTCATTATAATATCAATATTCAATCATATCTACATTAAGATATTTACATCTATATATGATCTTCTAAATATTTCAAGTCCATTATTTTTTCCATAATAATTTAACTCTTTTGCATCCAAAAAAATGTCCACTAGTTTCAAACTGACTACAATATAAAGAGTTTCTGCTGTTTGTACTTTTGTAGGGAATGTTCACTTTCACTGGTAAATTTTGTATCATTAATCTCCATAAGAAATCCTGAAGCTCCCACATATTCCCACATCTTTCCATTCTTGCTTTAATTGCAATCCTTTTTTCTTTACACATTTCTTTCCATTGATATATGCAAAAATATGTATCCATAATGTTATTATACCATAGTTTTCTCTCATTTTCAAACTCATTAATTTTTATTTTCCAAAGTAAAATTTATCTTGATAATTATTTATTTCATAATCTCCTACTCTTGCAATTCGAAAAATTCAACCATTATATTTTATACTTAAATTTTAAAATTCTCGTCAATAGTGAATTATTGTTGTCCTTTAAACTTTTTCATACTCTATACAAATGGAAAAAAGTTGTATACACTTTTGAATTTATCATTCCCAAACCACTTTCTTTCTTTTTACATACAAACTGGGTTTAATCGTGATCCCCAAATAAATAAGAAGATATTATTATAAACTGCCTTCTCATATATTAACAGAATACTAAACACACATCCTAAATATGCAATTCTGGCAAGTAAAACTGAATTAATCAAATATATTTTTGTAAAATATAACCTGAATGACTTTCAAAACAAAATATTTTTCATAGCCTCTAGTTTTTCTTCCTATATCAATCTCATATTTTCCTATTTTCTGAAACATATTCCAAGCACATTTATACTTGCCATATTAAATTTAATACCTCCTAATATACCCTCATAACATAATCCTTGACTTTTCTCTTTATTTATAAAAAAAAATCACTTGTATAAAATCTTGTAAATAATTTAGCACATTAATCATTCCCCTCCCATTTTTTGTAACAGAAATAATATCATCAGCATTAAGTTAGCATATCTGCAAGTTTACCCTTTTATATATATATATATATATATATATATATATATATATATATATATATATATATATATATATATATATATATATATATATATATATATATATATATATATATATTTAGTTCCACTTCATATGATTGAAACCTCATAACATCTAAATTTAAAACAGTGAAACCAAATGATCAAAAATCCAAAACATCTAAAACTCATAATATCGAATCTCAAAACATCGAAAACTACAAAGCAACTATAAATAACATCCCACACACTGTTTACTACAAGCCTCCCTGCACCCACCACCCCACCCCATACATTAAATATACCAATTCCGAGGTTGCACTACAGTGGGGTTAGGAAATTAACTTTTTCCACCACTGTAGTGCAACCTCAGAGTTGTTATATTTAATTTACGGGGGGTGTGGGGGGTGCAGGGGGGCTTGCTCTCCTGCATGAACATAGTAAAACCTCTGTGGGATGTTGCTTTGTAGTTTTCAATTATATGAGATTCAATGTTATGAGTTTAGATGTTTTGGGTTTTAGATGTGGTTTAGACATTATAAATTTAGATGTTATGGGTTTTTATATATATATATATATATATATATATATAGCATATTCCCCATTTCTCTATTAACATGTTTTGAGATCACATTCATTATTAATATGAAAATTATACTACTCAATGGACAACCCTGATTTATACCATTTTCAAGCACAATTTCATCATAAAACAAACTATTTTCTAAGACTTTAATTGTATTTAACTTACACACTGTAATACAAATTTTTTGATTTTATTACTTATAATATGTTATAAGCATCAGATATTCTTCATAATATACTGTGTTGAATTGCCTCAAAATCTTTACTTAAGTCACACACCATTAATTCTGCTTGGACTTTTCTAGCTAAAACATCATCTACTAATTCTGTAATTATTAATAACAATTCTTGCTCTTTTTTACCTTTTATACCATTATATTCTCATTTAGAATCCTACCGATTTTTCATTCCATTCTTTTTTTGTAAAATTTTCATAAAAATATTATCTGTATTAATTAAAACTATGGGTTTCCACTTCTGTATCTCATACTTGTCACCTTTTTTTTTCCATATAAATTTAATTATACCAGTACATAATTCCTTATATTGGAATCCTTTAATTAACTATTGATTTAACATATTTCTAAACATTGTTGTGTTATTGTCATATTTTTATCCGTTCTATATTGCATTCCATTCACACCTGCTGCAGATTCCAAATTAACACTCTTCAAAATATTTTCCATTTCTTCCACCTTAATCTTTTCCAAATCCTTATTTTCCTTTTTTGAAAAAAAACTGTCTACTTTCCATTCATTACTAGATTGTATTATCTGTCCTGTAAAATCAAACATACTTTTCAACTATTTCCATGATTTTATCTTGTGTACTATGTAATACTCATTTACCTCATAATACTATTATTTTCTTTAATACATTTGTTAAGGTACGGCTCAATTTCTTTGATTTCCTTGTAAAAATATATTTGTTTATACAGTAAATGCTTTATTTTCATTTAGTTATATTATATAATTCTTGCTCTTTAATGAAAAATATTTCTTCATTCTTTTCTAAACTATCAAACGAGTCATTGCTTAACTTTTTAAACATTTTCCCTCCCTCCTTCTTTTATTGTTCTCCTAATTTATACATTTATATTTTTGTTTAAAGCACAAGCACCATTCTGACCGATCTTTATAAGAGACCCTTATTTCCATATGATCCTTCCATAGATTTAGTACATCAGTCTTTCCTTTATCATCCAATTTAACTTCATTAATTATTTTCATTTCCTTTCCTATTTTTACTGTAGAATATGAGCAACCAAAGCATGTGTTTCAAGGGAATTGAGTATGTGACAGTTTGTGTAAACTGAGATGTACTGAGTACTGTGAACTCTGAACTGTGAATAATGGAAAAATACTGAACATACAAGATTCTGCCTGAAGGCAGGAAATGTGCCTTTTATGGAAGTATATCCGATTTTCTCTTCTGCCTAGAAATATGATGATGTGAATTGTCTTATGTTTATGGGTAAACCTTTGATTGGTTAATTGCCCTGTGTAATGATCTAATTGGTTCAGTTTTATATTTTTGTACTGTCAGCAATATCACCAGTATTTAAGCTTGTTTATTCCTTTGTTCTGGGAGTCTCCCTGGTACTTTTCCACATGTGTGCACTGTTAGTTAATAAAAGCCACTGAAAGAGAGAAAGGAATGTATCTGTCTTCATTTTTAAAGTAATGTACGACTTTACAATTGGTGCCGTTTACTCGGATCTGAATTAAGAGCAAGCTGCAGCAGTTGATAACTGAACGAATTACTGCTAAAAGGGCCCACAACAGATTTTTCTGTTTCTGTAATATTTCTTTCATTTTTCTGTCCCTGTCTGCCTTCTAAAGATTTATGAGCACATTTTCATTTACTATCTGACAAAGTTATGATTTCTCTCCTTCAGTCATTTTAAGGTAAGTGGCATGCATTTCTTTTCTGCTTTGAATACACAGTATGAGAGTGGGGTTAATACCGAAAATAAACTGGCATCATACATATGAAAGTAGGAATGAGAGTGGGAAATAAGATGTTTTTATAACACCTTAGCTAAACCCGTGGTAAACAGGTATAGCTTATTGTATGAGAGCGGGGTAAAAAGACGTTTTTATAACGCCTTAGCTAAACCTGTGTTAAACAGGTATAGCTTCTTGTATGAGAGTGGGGTAATAAAATGTTTTCATAATGCCTTAGCTAAACTTGTGGTAAACAGGTATAGCTTATCGAGTGATAGTGGGGTACTGAGTGAAAATGGGAACGAGTGCGGGAAAAATAAATGAGCCAGAAAAAGGTACACCAGCTGGTTATATGTTTTATCGGGTGTCCCCAGACAGTTGTATGTTTTTAGATCAGTGGATCACCCTTACTAAGGACGACGGCGATCTTGCTTTTCCGGAAAATGGTAGGTTTAATAAAGATGTTCTGACTAATTTACGAAAAAAATTTAAAAAGAAAGGAAAAATACCAGGGTTGTGCTGGGCAGCTTTTAATGATTGGATGTGTGAGGCAAAAGAATGGGAAAAATATTCGGTCATTAATAGTCTTAAGGATAGTCAACAAAAGTTAAAAGAGCAGATAAAGGAACTGCGACAAACTACTAAGAATCTAGATATAGCTAATGGTAAATGTTTAAAAAGAACCACCCTTTAAGGGATTATATCCGGTACAAGAATTAAATAAACTACAGATACCTGAATCATCTGAAGATGATAATCCATGGTTTCCCCCCACCCCCTACGGCTCCTCCACCGCAATATCAACCTTCACAACTACAGGATGGAACTGTTAGTTCTGCAATACAGAGTGAAGGCTGGTGGACAGAAGAGCAAATCATTCCAGACCCCAGATGGGGAGATCAGGTGATAGGAGGCCAGCCTAGCTGCCTGGCTATAGAACAACCTGACCAAACAGATACAGGCAAATCATCCCCTAGAGTAACCCGCTCTAAGATAAATAAACAGCACAAAAGAAAAGTACAAATGCTTTTTGACCCTAGGTCCAGTCAGACAAAAATACCTCAAAACAGGAAAATGGTTTATTCACACAAGGGTTAATATTATAAGCAATGCCCAATTGTGGTTAAGGACAAGGGTGCTTACATTAGTCCAGATAAATCTCATAAAAGCTTTACTTCCGATTCAAGCACATGCTCATCAGATGAAGCAGGAGTATTTCCACTGAGGGAGGTTCCAAATCCAGCACATGCTAGAGATGCGGAACAACCGGCTACTGTAGTCGTACCTAGGGTGTGGTTGGCAGTTGATTTTCAAGCTATTACTAAATCACTTCCGCTTATTCGTAATAACCCAGCAAAGTTTTTAACGCGTATTAGCAGGACACATATGTTTACAAAATCCTACTATAGAAGAAGTTAAAGCTGTCCTCCAATACGCTGTTCCAACTGATCTGATGAAACGTATCTGGGATCATGCTAATGTCCCCACCCCAATACCAAAGCATAACACACAAGGGGAAAACAGTTTTGAAGCAGTTAGACAATGAATAGTTGATGCTATTATTGTCATAGTGCCACCTACCCCAAATTGGTCTAAGATTAATTCAGTCATACAGACAGAAGACAAACCTATAGATGAATACTTACAATGACTTACTAATGCCTTTGAGGCATATTCCAGATACCCAGAGCCCACCGAAGGGCCAGCACAGAGTGGGCTGTCAGCTGCTTTTGTGGATGGGTTATGCCCTCAAGTGAGAGATAAATTAAAAGTAGTATGTTTGAATTGGCCTAGTCTGGGCCTGCATGAGTTAGTTCAGCAAGTACAATACCTATCTGACAATTTAGCTAAAGAAAAGAAGGATTTACAGGAAAAATTAGTACAAGCACAAATTCAAATGTGTAATGTTCTGGGCCAACCCGGTCACTGGGGTAGAGGACGAGGGCGGGGAAGGGGGAGGGGTAGAGGTCACAGTCCAGCTACTCAGAATAAACAAAACTATCAAGGTACACAACCCACCCAACCCCAGAATTTATTTATTTTTATTTATTTTACATTTGTTGACCGGGAATGTCCGACTAGGTTCCACAGAGCCTGTTTCTGCGAGAAGCGGAGGAATGCGAGAATGCATGCATGTGTGAAATTTGAATGGAGAAACCGGAGCGGAAGAGGAAACCCAGAAGGCACATTGAACAGGAGAAAGGCAAGCTCCGAAGGAAGAACCTCTTGCCGAGAATCGAATCGTGCTGCCTTTGTGAGGAGGCTTAACCACTGAACCACTGCCAAGAATCCAAGTAATCAGAATGAATGTTTTAATTGTGGCCAGATAGGCCATTGGAAAAACAAGTGTCCATATTTGACAGAGCAACCTGCACCATGCACCATTTTTAATTGATACCGGAGCAACTAAATCTATGCTAACTAACAAAACAGCCATGAATATTCCACTTTCTAATAAAGTAACTAAAGAAGTAGGTGTCTCCGGTATACCTATCGAGTATTCTGAAACCATCCCGGTCCCAATAACTTTGGGGCCGTTGCAGGATAATCATGCCTTTTTAGTAGGACCATCAGCACCTTTAAATTTATTAGGACGAGGTTTGTTGTGCAAAATGGGGGCCACCATCTTTTGCACAGCTGATGGAGTCTATCTCCAAGTACCTTCAGACCAACAGGACACTACTTTAGCAGTCTTGGATGATACTATCACATTGCAATCGATGTGTATTCATTCAGATTCTAACAGAAATGAAGATTTACACTCCCTACCCTCTTGCTTGTGGACAACTCATGACAATGATGTAGGATTTTTGACTTCAGCTATCCCTGTAAAAATAACTCTAAACCTGGAGCAAAGTTGCCGCAAGTACAACAGTACTCTCTGATGGCTGAGGCTATTTCTGGTATAGCCCCTGCTATTTCTGCACTAGCACAGCAAAGGATAATAGTACCCACCACAAACCCATGTAATACTCCGATCTTACCAGTAAAGAATCCTGGTAAACAAGCTTACAGATTTGTACAGGATTTACGGGAAGTTAACAAAGCAGTCGTGCCTGTCTTCCCAATTGTGCCAAACCCTGCCACTATTTTAAGCTGTATCCCACCTACAGCTAAATGTTTTACAGTAATCGATATTTCATCAGCTTTTTTCTCTATCCCAGTACATTCTGATAGTCAATATTTGTTTGCTTTTACCTACAAAGGGCAACAGTATACTTGGACCCGATTGGCCCAGGGGTATGTAGAATCTCCGACTTTATTTTCAAGGGAAATGCATAGGCAATTACAAGACTTACAGCTACCATCACGTTCAGTTCTAGTCCAATATGTGGACAAGATACTTATAGCCTCCCCAGACAGTAATGCCTGTAAGGAAGATTCTCTTTTAGTGTTAAAACTTCTAGCCACACATAGATTTAAAGTGAATAAATCAAAATTACAATACAGTCAAGATAAAGTACAGTATTTGGAACACATAATTGAAATGGGTTCTCGTCGGATACTCCCAAACCGTATCAGTTCTATTCAAACTGCACCTCATCCTGTAACCCAGAGGCAACTTAGAGGGTTCCTTGGTCTAGCAGGATACTGCAGACAGTGGGTGTCTAATTTTTCAGAAATTACCGCCCCTCTGTTGCAACTCTTGAAAAAGGACTTTACAGACCCTCTACCCTGGACGTCACAGCATGATGAGGCTTTTCAGGCAATCAAAACAGCCCTGGTAAATTTTCCTGCCTTAGGGTTACCGGACTATTCTAAACCTTTCGTTTTCTTTTGTTGCGAACAAAATAAGACTGCTCTGGGTCTTTTAACCCAGCAACGCACTGGAAGATACTGACCAATTGTTTACTATAGCACTCAATTTGATCCAGTTGCTTCTGGTTACCCAGCTTGCTTACGGGCTGTGGCAGCTGCTGCTGTCTTGGTAGACATGGCAGCTCCACTAACCATGGGACATGACACTGTACTAGCAGTCCCGCATGCTGTTCAAGTCTTACTTCTGAAAACTAAAACACAATATCTTTCAAATGCAGGCCTTACTAAGTATGAAATAAGTTTAATGGGAAATCCTGCTTTACAAATTAAATGCTGCCCACCACTAAACCCTGCCTCTTTAATACCAACCTCAGACGAGGGTGAACCACATGATTGTGTGCTAGTAGTTAACTCTGTTCTTTCTCCTAGGTTGAATTTATTTGATACTCCTTTGCAAAATCCTGATTTAGTTCTTTTCGTTGATGGATCCTGTCTAAGAACAAACTCCAGAAAATTACAAGCTGCTTGGTCAGTCTGCACACTGACTGAAGTATTGCAATCAGCACGATTACCTACAGGCGCCTCCGCGCAGGCCGCGGAATTAGTGGCATTATCACATGCACGTAAACTAGCTAAAGACAAGTCTGTTACTATTTATACTGATTCCCGTTATGCCCATGGTGTTGTTCATGATTTTGGCATATGATGGAAAGAACTAGGGTTCTTAACATCTTCCGAAACACCCATTAAAAAACATTTCCATATCAATAATTTATTACAAAACTTACTGTTACCTTCTGAAATTGCTGTCGTTAAATGTACAGCCCATCAATCCAATGACACTTTCAAGAGTAAAGGCAATAATTTTGCTGACTGGGCTGCTAAACAGGCTGCTTTCTCACAAACTGTTCAGGGTCACTTTTTGCAGCCATTACAGTCTATGAAAACTTTTGATGAAACAGTACTAAAAGCTTTACAGAATGAGATTTCAGAATCAGAAAGAAAAACATGGCTGGCTCAAAATTGTTTTAAACGATCTGATTTAATTTGGCAACATCCAGATGGCAGATTGGTCTTCCCCCTATTCATGCTAAATTCCCTCATTAAAGCTTATCATTTGCCAGCCCATGTTGGGGTACAAGCTTTAATAAAACACATCCAAAAGGATTGATTTGCCCCAAAGCTTTCTGTTTCTGTACAGCACTTTGTGAGCAAATGCTCCATTTGTTTACAGTACAATATTTCCAAAGGCACAATGGCTCCTGCACAACCTTTACCAAAACCATTGGGACCATTTTGTGCTTTGCAATGGGATTTTATTGAATTAACACTTTGTGCATGCTTTAAATATGCAAATACAGTCAGTTGCATATACTGACTGTTTTTGCATACTTCTTCTTTATTTGTTGCGTTGGAACTAATACCTGTTCGTTGATCGTATTTTTGTTGTTCATCTATCATGCTTTAAATATGTTTTAACTGTTGTTGATGTTTTTTCTGGATGGTTAGAAGCATACCCTTGTGCGAAAAATGATGCAATTTCAGTTGCTAAGAAACTTTGTTATGACTTTATACCTCGATTTGGTGTTCCTTGTTATATATATTCAGACCGTGGAACACATTTTACAGCTCAATTAATTGACTCACTCTGTACTATGTTGGGCATCACTCTAAAATTTCACTGTCCATATAGACCGCAGGACCCTTGAATCATAGAACGCATGAATCAAACACTGAAAACTAGACTAGCAAAAATTACTACTGAAACAGGCCTCACTTGGGTACAGGCCATACCACTAGCTTTGCTCTCTATGAGAGCACAAGTACATCCTACTAAAGGTCTTTCTCCTCATGAAATTTAATGGGCCGATCTATGCGCATGCCCATGACTCCACCACCACCCTTTTCTGAGTATGATGCCTTTGATCATGATGTTATTGTATACTGCACTTCTCTTGTTTCTTTCTTACAGTGTTATCACCACCAAGTAGCAGCGGCACAACATAACCTGATCCTTTTACGTCTTCTGAACTACAACCAGGCGATTGGGTGTATGTCAAGTCTTTCTCCAGAAAAACAGCACTGCAGCTTCGTTGGAAGGGGCCTTACCTGGTTCTATTGACAACCTCTTCAGTGGTACGATTACAAGGCTCACCAACCTGGATTCATATATCACATGTTAAGAAAGTCGTCCCTTCCAAAGATCAAACACCTCTACCTTTCACAGCTCCAGAATCTCCACCTATCGCTTCCCGTACTCGAAGCCATACTGTTCCTGCACCTGATAATGTCTGACATTTCTACAATTGGAACACTTCTCCATTCCAATACAATTCCACCGAAACCACCATTTCCACTAAGGTACTGTAAAACAATCTTGGTGGTTATTTTTGCTGTTCTTATATTTCTGCTGTGGCCATTTCTATTTTCCGCTACAGTAACACCTCATGCCAAAAGAACTGCATGGCATCCACCATTCAATACCTACCAAGCTATAAAATATACTTATGCATCATCCCTTAATGTCTCCAATTGCTGGATCTGCACTGCCATTCCTACGGTTCATGGGGGATTGATTCTAAATATAGTTCCTTTAGGGATTGAAGAGACATGGATGAATCTGATCTATGACACATCAAGAGTTATTTCGAAACACAAAGTAGCATTACAGTTGTCTGTCCGTCAAAATGGAACTGTGTATTTCAAGAAACTTGATAAAATCAGAGTAGGGTGGAGCCATTGCAACAAAACAGTGGTATATAACTGCACTGCATGGGGTTGTGTAACAGATTTCTCACCTGTATCAAGAATTGTAAAAAGCTCTATAGCTAACTTTTCCCAGAAAATAGAAACTGTCTACTGGAAAATATTTGAAGGGCGGCAGAATGCTGAGAATCACTTTAAGCCTATCAATATCACCATTAAAGTAGAGAACTGTTATTTTGTGTGCGGAAGAAAGCATATAAATGGCTACCAGGAAACTGGTCTAGCAGCTGTTTCCTGGGTTACCTAGTTCCAGCTATCTGACATGTATCTACATTACCTAAGGGAAAAATTCGAAATGTTCGAGAGGTCAAGAAGCCTGCCAATCCAGAAGGTAAAGTCGATGCTTCATGGATCTATCATCATGACCTGGCTCATGCTAGTACCAAAGGACTGTCCCATATGGACTTGGGTGATGATGTAATTTAAAATTTCTTTCTGAAATTTAAAAAAAAAGTTCAGTTACAGATTTGCTGTTCTGAACTGTTTGTAAGTTTCTTGGAGGCCATTGCTTGCTTGGGCTAAAGAGAAGTCTCTGTGATCATCAGTGGCAGTGGTAAACACTGAACAGCCTGCCTGCCCTTGTGGGAGTGGTTACTGTCTAGAAACTGTAGTTTTATTGGCCATTTTGGGTCAATTCCAAACTCCTTGATCCCCCTCTCTTAAAACCCTCTTTTGCGCGTTTTTGCACATAGCGCAGCATCGGGCAATGCCGCTTAATCAGGTTTAAACTATTCCCGGCTCCAAAAAGTCTGCTCTTCACTTTTTCCCTTAGAACTGTTCCAAATTGCAAAGTAAGCACTCTATTTTCCTTCTAAAACCCAGCAGTAGCTAGGATAAGTGTCTTATAAGTAAGCACTAATAAACTAAAGCACTACACCCTCTTATACTCCCTTTAAGTACTTGGCTCCCTATTGGTCCTTTTTGATCAAGTCATAAAGTAATTCCTTATACTACTCTAGCATGTCCAAAAGTCAGTTTCAGGTTTACACTCCAGTCCAGCTGGTGAATATGGGAATCTTGAGGCAATGTTACAACTGTCTTATGTACACAGACCACCCTCTCCTCTTCCCAACAAGCTCAAATATATGTGAGAGATGTAACTATATAGCCAAACCGGAGGCTGAGCTCTCTCAACATAGTACTGGCATGGTCAGTCTGGAGGAGAAGATAATCACACACACCACAAATCCAGTTTCACATAGACCTATCGCAACAGCAAACCAAACACATAAACACACAAAAACATACTCAGAGGCTCTAAATAAAAATCTGCCCAAGCAACAGAGACCTCCAAAGCAGACATCCAAGCAACTGCTACCCCACAACAATACCCACATATCACATAGTTCACAAAGTCAGTGTGCCACACAGTCACAGCCCTTAAGGCTAAACAACGCACCTAATACACTTGTAATAGGTGACTCTGTTGTCAGACACACTGACGTCCCTCTCACCAGGCTGAACAAGGAGAAGGTCAGTGTAAGCTGCCTGTCGGGTGTCAGGATCCGCCACATAACACAAGCACTCAGGTCACTCCATGCAAGTACAAATATGACTCCGTCATTGTCCATGCTGGTGTGAATGACCTGAAACGTACCTCCCTGGATTACATAAAAAGAGACATAGAGGAGCTCTCTGATCATGTGACCCAGGCCAGTATGACCCTGACCTTGAGTAGCATCTTACCCTCACCAAGAATGATACCACAGTATAAAGACAAAATGATCAATTTCAACAATTGGCTAAAGTATTGGTGTCACTCAAAGGGGATCCAGTGTCAGTCAGCCTCGGATGACATGCTTGACAAGCCACGTTGCTTCGCTAGGGACGGCTTACACCTGTCACCCCTAGGTTTTCGAATACTGGCCAAGGCTCTTGCCACCCCCATAGTGCCTTTTTTAGGAAAGGCTCAAAAGACAAACCCACCTCCTTAGACAACACAAGGAAAAAGAAACTAAGGGTAATGCTGCTCAACGCCAGAAGTCTAAACCTCAAGATGCATGCACTCGAGGCTCTCCTCAGTATGGAGAATATCTATATCTGTGCGGTAACAGAAACCTGGTTCAAGGCTCCCAAGAGCACCCCAGCACTACCAGGCTATACCTCATACCATGCTTTTCGGCCCCAAAACTCGGACCGAACCACAAGAGGAGGGAAAGTATCCATATTCATCAAAGATACCCACACCTCCAGGCTAGTGGCACTGCACGAAGCATCTGAGACCATCCATGTGCAACTAACAGTGGGCAAAACTGCCTTTCAGTTTGTAGCCTGCTACAGACCACCCTCCCAAACTCAGGAACCCCACTCGGCTTTCCTGAAGACACTGGAGAATATGAAGGTCTCTCCAAACACCATTATATTTGGTGACTTTAACTACCCAAATATAGACTGGGAGCACTACTCAAGCCCCAACACCCTAGCCCAACGGTTCCTAGAATTTATAAACTCAAATGCTATGGAACAACTGGTCACCACTCCCACAAGAGGGGAAAACATATTGGACCTGATCATCACCAACATGGGAACTCTATGTTCCATAAAGCAGCAGGTGCCCGTGGAACCCTTGCACGGCAAAAGCAAAATGAGCAGCAACCAAAAAAGAAGCCAGCAAGCGTTGATAATCACCATATCAAAAATATTTATTCACAAGAGGGAAGAAAACCCCTCCTAAAATACTGCTATAGTAGAAACCATAGCAGAAACAATAGCATCAATGCTTTCCAAACCGGTTTCGCTCCTCAGAGCCTTCTTCAGTGAGGTACAAAATGAAAACAAGGTATCACAATACATACAATATATATGGATTGGTCCAACCCAAGGTCCAATCCAAACACAGAATTCATGATTGATCATTAAGACCAGGTGCAAACAAAGCTCCAAGTTTGATGATCCATTCCAAAAGGATTGATTTGCCCCAAAGCTTTCTGTTTCTGTACAGCACTTTGTGAGCAAATGCTCCATTTGTTTACAGTACAATATTTCCAAAGGCACAATGGCTCCTGCACAACCTTTACCAAAACCATTGGGACCATTTTGTGCTTTGCAATGGGATTTTATTGAATTACCACTTTGTGCATGCTTTAAATATGTTTTAACTGTTGTTGATGTTTTTTCTGGATGGTTAGAAGCATACCCTTGTGCGAAAAATGATGCAATTTCAGTTGCTAAGAAACTTTGTTATGACTTTATACCTCGATTTGGTGTCCCTTGTTATATATATTCAGACCGTGGAACACATTTTACAGCTCAATTAATTGACTCACTGTATACTATGTTGGGCATCACTCTAAAATTTCACTGTCCATATAGACCGCAGGACCCTTGAATCATAGAACACATGAATCAAACATTGAAAACTAGACTAGCAAAAATTACTACTGAAACAGGCCTCACTTGGGTACAGGCCATACCACTAGCTTTGCTCTCTATGAGAGCACAAGTACATCCTACTAAAGGTCTTTCTCCTCATGAAATTCTAATGGGTCGATCTATGCGCATGCCCATGACTCCACCACCACCCTTTTCTGAGTATGATGCCTTTGATCATGATGTTATTGTATACTGCACTTCTCTTGTTTCTTTCTTACAGTGTTATCACCACCAAGTAGCAGTGGCACAACATAACCCTGATCCTTTTACGTCTTCTGAACTACAACCAGGCGATTGGGTGTATGTCAAGTCTTTCTCCAGAAAAACAGCAATGCAACCTTGTTGGAAGGGGCCTTACCTGGTTCTGTTGACAACCTCTGCAGTCGTACGATTACAAGGCTCACCAACCTGATTCATATATCACATGTTAAGAAAGTCGTCCCTTCCAAAGATCAAACACCTCTACCTTTCACAGCTCCAGAATCTCCATCTTGGCTTCCCGTGCCGAAGCCATACTGTTCCTGCACCTGATAATGTCTGACATTTCTACAATTGGAACACTTCTCCATTCCAATACAATTCCACCGAAACCACCATTTCCACTAAGGTACTGTAAAACAATCTTGGTGGTTATTTTTGCTGTTCTTATATTTCTGCTGTGGCCATTTCTATTTTCCGCTACAGTAACACCTCATGCCAAAAGAACTGCATGGCATCCACCATTCAATACCTACCAAGCTATAAAATATACTTATGCATCATCCCTTAATGTCTCCAATTGCTGGATCTGCACTGCCATTCCTACAGTTCATGGGGGATTGATGCTAAATATAGTTCCTTTAGGGACTGAAGAGGCATGGATGAATCTGATCTATGACACATCAAGAGTTATTTTGAAACACAAAGTAGCATTACAGTTGTCTGTCCGTCAAAATGGAACTGTGTATTTCAAGAAACTTGATAAAATCAGAGTAGGGTGGAGCCATTGCAACAAAACAGTGGTATATAACTGCACTGCATGGGGTTGTGTAACAGATTTCTCACCTATATCAAGAATTGTAAAAAGCTCTATAGCTAACTTTTCCCAGGAAAATAGAAACTGTCTACTGGAAAATATATGAAGGGCAGCAGAATGCTGAGAATCACTTTAAGCCTATCAATTTCACCATTAAAGTAGAGAACTGTTATTTTGTGTGCGGAAGAAAAGCATATAAATGGCTACCAGGAAACTGGTCTGGCAGCTGTTTCCTGGGTTACCTAGTTCCAGCTATCTGACATGTATCTACATTATCTAAGGGAAAAATTCGAAATGTTCGAGAGGTCAAGAAGCCTGCCAATCCGGAAGGTAAAGTCGATGCTTCATGGATCTATCATCATGACCTGGCTCATGCTAGTACCAAAGGACTGTCCCATATGGACTTGGGTGATGATGTAATTTAAAATTTCTTTCTGAAATTTAAAAAAAAAGTTCAGTTACAGATTTGCTGTTCTGAACTGTTTGTAAGTTTCTTGGAGGCCATTGCTTGCTTGGGCTAAAGAGAAGTCTCTGTGATCATCAGTGGCAGTGGAAACACTGAACAGCCTGCCTGCCCCTGTGGGAGTGGTTACTGCCTAGAAACTGTAGTTTTATTGGCCATTTTGGGTCAATTCCAAACTCCTTGATCCCCCCCTCTCTTAAAACCCTCTTTTGCAAGTTTTTGCGCATAGCGCAGCATCGGGCAACGCCGCTTAATCAGGTTTAAAGTATTCCCGGCTCCAAAAAGTCTGCTCTTCACTTTTTCCCTTAGAACTGTTCCAAATCGCAAAGTAAGCACTCTATTTTCCTTCTAAAACCCAGCAGTAGCTAGGATAAGTGTCTTATAAGTAAGCACTAATAAACTAAAGCACTACACCCTCTTATACTCCCTTTAAGTACTTGGCTCCCTATTGGTCCTTTTTGATCAAGTCATAAAGTAATTCCTTATACTACTCTAGCATGTCCAAAAGTCAGTTTCAGGTTTACTCTCCAGTCCAGCTGGTGAATATGGGAATCTTGAGGCAATGTTACAACTGTCTTATGTACACAGACCACCCTCTCCTCTTCCCAACAATCTCAAATATATGTGAGATGCAACTATATAGCCAAACTGGAGGCTGAGCTCTCTCAACATAGTACTGGCATGGTCAGTCTGGAGGAGAAGATAATCACACACACCACAAATCCAGTCTCACATAGACCTATCGCAACAGCAAACCAGACACATAAACACACAAAAACATACTCGGAGGCTATAAATAAAAATCTTCCCAAGCAACAGAGACCTCCAAAGCAGACATCCCAGCAACTGCTACCCCACAACAATACCCACGTATCACATAGTTCACAAAGTCAGTGTGCCACACAGTCACAGCCCTTAAGGCTAAACAACACACCTAATACACTTGTAATAGGTGACTCTGTTGTCAGACACACTGACGTCCCTCTCACCAGGCTGAACAAGGAGAAGGTCACTGTAAGCTGTCTGTCGGGTGTCAGGATCCGCAACATAACACAAGCACTCAGGTCACTCCATGCAAGTACAAATATGACTCCGTCATTGTCCATGCTGGTGTGAATGACTTGAAATGTACCTCCCTGGATTACATGAAAAGAGACATAGAGGAGCTCTCTGAACATGTGGCCCAGGCCAGTATGACCCTGACCTTGAGTAGCATCTTACCCTCACCAAGAATGATACCACAGTATAAAGACAAAATTATCAATTTCAACAATTGGCTAAAGTATTGGTGTCACTCAAAGGGGATCCAATGTCAGTCAGCCTCGGATGACATGCTTGACAAGCCACGTTGCTTCGCTAGGGACGGCTTACACCTGTCACCCCTGGTTTTCGAATACTGGCCAAGGCTCTTGCCACCCCATAGTGCCTTTTTAGGCAAGGCTCAAAAGACAAACCCACCTCCTTAGACAACACAAGGAAAAAGAAACTAAGGGTAATGCTGCTCAATGCCAGAAGTCTAAACCTCAAGATGCATGACTGAGGCTCTCCTCAGTATGGAGAATATCTATATCTGTGCAGTAATAGAAACCTGGTTCAAGGCTCGAGCACCCCAGCACTACCAGGCTATACCTCATACCATGCTTTTCGCCCCAAAACTGGGACCGAACCACAAGAGGAGGAAGTATCCATATTCATCAAAGATACCCACACCTCCAGGCTAGTGGCACTGCACAAAGTATCTGAGACCATCCATGTGCAACTAACAGTGGGAAAAACTGCCTTTCAGTTTGTAGCCTGCTACAGACCACCCTCCCAAACTCAGGAACCCCACTTGGCTTTCCTGAAGACACTGGAGAATATGAAGGTCTCTCCAAACACCATTATATTTGGTGACTTTAACTACCCAAATATAGACTGGGAGCACTACTCAAGCCCCAACACCCTAGCCCAACGGTTCCTAGAATTTATAAACTCAAATGCTATGGAACAACTGGTCACCACTCCCACAAGAGGGGAAAACATATTGGACCTGATCATCACCAACATGGGAACTCTATGTTCCATAAAGCAGCAGGTGCCCGTGGAACCCTTACCACGGCAAAAGCAAAATGAGCAGCAACCAAAAAAGAAGCCAGCAAGCGTTGATAATCACCATATCAAAAAATATTTATTCACAAGAGGGAAGAAAACCCCCCTCCTAAAATACTGCTATAGTAGAAACCATAGCAGAAACAATAGCATCAATGCTTTCCAAACCGGTTTCGGCTCCTCAGAGCCTTCTTCAGTGAGGTACAAAAATGAAAAAACAAGGTATCACAATACATACAAATATATATGGATTGGTCCAACCCACGGTCCAATCCAAACACAGAATTCATGATTGATCATTAAGACCAGGTGCAAACAAAGCTCCAAGTTTGATGATCCATTTTTTCTCCTTGGAGCTAAGTAAATCCTGCCAGAACTGTTTGTCATTACATTTCCCCCTAATACCATCAATAACAACAAATTTGTATGAAGCAGATGCATGTTGTAAACAATGTTTATACAAAGCATTACTGGTACGTTTCTTTTTGATGTCACTTAAGTGCTCACAAATTCTTAAACGGAAAGCTCGAGAAGTCTTTCCCACATAAAAAGCAAAACAAGTGCAGGTCACCAAATAGATGACCCACTCAGTATTACAGTTAGCCCAAAACTTGATATCAAAAACTTGTGAGGTATTTTTACTGGTAAATTCATTTGTACGTGAAACCCGAATACAAAATGAACAATGCCCACAGGGAATACATCCAACAATGGGTTTCCCTGATATTGATCGCTGAATTGGTTCCGACAAAACTGAACCCACTCTCTTATAATGACTCAATTTGGACCCAATTGTTTGTCCCCTTCTGAATGAAAAAGAACAATAATCTGGCAACATAGAATGAAGTTTTGAATCAGCTTTAAGGATGTTCCAATGTCTCTGTATGATGTTTTTAAAGCCCTGTGTGTTGCGTCCATATGTGGTTACCAAACGTAAAGGTTGCGACTGCTGACAATTACTCTTATCTTTATATATTAATAAATTTTCCCTATTTAAGCTAGACACCGATCTTTTGGCAAAATGTACCAAACCCGGACGATATCCCCTCTTAATAAATCTACAAGTCAAATCATCTTGGGCATCATGGAAGGATTGTTGGCTAGAACAGATTCTCCTGGCTCTAAGAAATTGAGATTTTGGTATATTTTGGATGACATGTGGTGGGTGGAAGCTGTTAGCATGTAATATAGAATTAAATTTGGGGAATTTCCTGAACATCCTGGAGGATAAGGTGTTATCCTGATTCCTAATAATTTCTACATCAAGAAATACTATCCTCGATTTATGATAAGTCAATTTAAATTCAATCCCCCATATGTTGTTGTTCAGGTATTCAAGAAATTCCATAAGATATTGTTCATCAGCTTTCCACACCAACCAGCAGTCATCCAAATACTGACGCCAAATATCCATCTCACACATATATATATTATGTGTGGCATCATAAATCACAATCTCTTCAATGTATGCCATAAACAGGTCTGCATATATGGGTGCAAAGGATGCACCCATAGCAGTACCTTGCTTCTGCCAATAACAAAAATTTTGAAAATAAAGGACATTGCTGGATAGCACATGTTCTGTGAGGCCTATCAAAAAAGTGTTAAATCCAGATGGATATAAACCTGATCTAGCCAACCAATAATCCAACGCTTGTAGACCCGCCCAGTGAGGAATGTTGGTATAAAGAGAGGTAATGTCCAGAGTACATAATAACCAATGAGATTGAAGTTGGGAATTATTAATAATATTCAAAAATTGGGTGGTGTCTTGAATTCTGGCTCGAATTTGACCCAATAATGGCTTTAAATGTACAGTCAAATATTCTGATAGTGGTTCCGTAAGGGACCCATGTCCAGAGACAATAGGGCGCCCAGGTGGATCAGTGGCATGTTTATGGATCTTAGGCAATAAATACAGATGCTGTTTTTTAGGTGACTCAACCAATAGCTGTTCCTTAACATCTGGAGTAATAATGCCTTCATCCACTGCCTTAGTTAAAAAACCATCAATCTGGCATTTGAAATGAGGAGAAGGATCCACAAGCATCTGTCGATAATATTGTTTGTCCCCCAATTGTCTCATAGCCTCACCATCATAGGCACTTTTGTCTAATATCACCACCGCTCCACCTTTGTCCGCTGGGGTAATAACCAAGTTTTTATTACTAATCAATTGCTCCAAACAGCATGATTCCTCCCTGGATTACATGAAAAGAGACATAGAGGAGCTCTCTGAACATGTGGCCCAGGCCAGTATGACCCTGACCTTGAGTAGCATCTTACCCTCACCAAGAATGATACCACAGTATAAAGACAAAATTATCAATTTCAACAATTGGCTAAAGTATTGGTGTCACTCAAAGGGGATCCAATGTCAGTCAGCCTCGGATGACATGCTTGACAAGCCACGTTGCTTCGCTAGGGACGGCTTACACCTGTCACCCCTGGGTTTTCGAATACTGGCCAAGGCTCTTGCCACCCCCATAGTGCCTTTTTTAGGCAAGGCTCAAAAGACAAACCCACCTCCTTAGACAACACAAGGAAAAAGAAACTAAGGGTAATGCTGCTCAATGCCAGAAGTCTAAACCTCAAGATGCACGTACTCGAGGCTCTCCTCAGTATGGAGAATATCTATATCTGTGCAGTAATAGAAACCTGGTTCAAGGCTCCCGAGAGCACCCCAGCACTACCAGGCTATACCTCATACCATGCTTTTCGGCCCCAAAACTGGGACCGAACCACAAGAGGAGGGGAAGTATCCATATTCATCAAAGATACCCACACCTCCAGGCTAGTGGCACTGCACAAAGTATCTGAGACCATCCATGTGCAACTAACAGTGGGAAAAACTGCCTTTCAGTTTGTAGCCTGCTACAGACCACCCTCCCAAACTCAGGAACCCCACTTGGCTTTCCTGAAGACACTGGAGAATATGAAGGTCTCTCCAAACACCATTATATTTGGTGACTTTAACTACCCAAATATAGACTGGGAGCACTACTCAAGCCCCAACACCCTAGCCCAACGGTTCCTAGAATTTATAAACTCAAATGCTATGGAACAACTGGTCACCACTCCCACAAGAGGGGAAAACATATTGGACCTGATCATCACCAACATGGGAACTCTATGTTCCATACCAGAGGTATACCCCTCATTGGTAAGATCTGACCATAAATTAATCACTATGGACATCCATATCTCGTCCCCACCCACAGCAAAGGAAACCACTGTCAAAAACTTCCCAAAAGCAAACTTCCCACTTCTCAAAACTGAGGTGGAATCCTTCAAAGCCCCAGGGCCAGTGGAAAATACAGCCCAAACCACATAATCCTTTACAAACACATTCTATGGATACCAACAGGAATGCATGGATCGTGTTATCCCAAATAAAACCAAGACACACTCCTCCAAAGGCAGGAGACCTGTCTGGTGGACCCCAGCCATAAATAAGCTGTATAACAGAAGGAGGAAGCTACTACATGATAGAGCAAAATCCCTGAAAGGGAAGGCAACTCTGATCAGTACTAGCAAGAAACTACGATCCCTCATAAAATCATCTAAGGCTAGCTTCGAAAGAAAAATTGCACAAAGATGCTAAAGCTAATTACAAGGCTTTCTTTAGTTATGTCAGAAACCTGGGTGGAAACTCCCGGATATGCTCTGAGTTAGTGCAAAATGACCAAAAATACACTGAACCCACAGACATTGCCAACATCCTGGCAGACAGGTTCAGTGCAAACTTCTCCCCCCCAAATGAGCAAATGACTATCCCAACAGAGTGTAGCCTTCCTGACATCACAGATGCACAAGTGAGAGCTGCCCTCTCCAAAGCAAAAAACACAGCATCAATGGGACCGGACGGTGTCCCGGGCTGCGTTTTACATGAGCTCCAAGAAGAACTGAACCCTCACTTAAAATCACTGTTCAGTCTCAGCCTTACAACAGGATATGTACCCAAAAAATGGCGTACAGCAACAGAGGTCCCACTCCATAAAGGTGGTGCCACAACGGACCCTGGAAACTATCGCCCTATAAGCCTAACTAGCCTGGTCTGCAAAGCTATGGAGCGTATCATCATGGAACTCATAAACAAAGACATTGGGAACCTCCAAAGACTGGATCCTACCCAATTCGGCTTTGTTAAGGGCAGATCTTGCCTCTTGAACCTGGTCAATTTCTTTGAAACAGTCACCAAGGCCATAGACGAACAGAAGGTAGTCCACACAGCCTACCTTGACCTTGCAAAAGCCTTCGACATAATACCCCACTCGGGCATCATAAATAAGCTCACCAGCTTAAATATCAACCCCTATGTCACAAGATGGGTTGCAAACTGGCTTAGGGATAGAACCCACATGGTCAGAATTGCAGGTGCCATGTCAGACTCTAAACCAGTTACAAGTTGTGTCCCACAAGGCTCAGTCCTGGGACCTCTCTTGTTCGGTATATATTTCTCTGAGGTACAGGCTAACACAGGAGGACTATGGCTGACAAAGTTTGCAGATGACTGCAAACTGGGGGCCATAATAGACTCGCCGGCTGACACAAGCATCCTCCAAAAAGGTCTCACAGAGACGGATAACTGGTGCCAGAGCCATGGCCTAAAGCTAAATGCCAAAACGTGCATAGTCATCCCCTTTGGGAAAAACAAAGTGCCCACAAATTACCACATACATGGTAATCCATTAAGTATGGAAGAAGTAATTAGGGATTTGGGGACCCAAGTAGACTGCAATCTCTCCTTTGACAATCACATTGCTAAAGTGGTTAGAAAGACATTCTATATAGCCCACCTTATCATGAAGGGGTTCACATTTAGATCAAGAGAGGTCATTGTGCCCCTCTACTCATCACTCATCAGGCCCATAATTGAATACAATGCCCCATTTGGGATGTACCTTACCCGACACCTGCTACAACTAGAAAGACCTCAAAAGTACCTCACCAAGAGGATCAAGGGACTCAAACAGATGCCCTACACAGTTAGGCTAAAGAAACTCCAGCTCTACTCAGTTGCTTACCACCTACTCAGAGGCGATCTGTGCCTGACGTATAAAGCCATGTCCAACCCAGAATTAATGGACATGCTCCATCTCAAGAAATCCAAATCCATCAGAGCTACATGCTCCAGTGACTTAAACCTCAGCACAGAAATAAATAAAACATGCTGGAGGGATGGATTCATATCCCAGAGGCTCCCCTCACTCTGGAACAAAATCCCAATCCATGTCAGACAGAGCCCCTCAATGACCCTCTTCAAGAAGAATATTGACGTTTGGATGGGAGATCGTAAATTTACCCCTGGGATCTCTTCTGTGTCACTGCTAGACAGAGGCACAGTAAACTAACCTTAAATGGGCTATCTTCTGTGACCTACTATACAGAGGCACAGTCAACTAGTGGCGAAAGCCAAACACACTCTGGCTAGGCTTGTAAATGCCCTAGGGCAGATAGCCTAGTATCAACCTATGAACATATGTAATATCATGGGCTGGTATAATTCTGTCATATGGAGCAGTGACATCAATTTGGGAACTGAGAAAGTTATCTAAACTGCTCGAAATTTTGAGCAATGCTACATATTCTGTCTTAGAACTAGTAACTGATGGACTGACTGCTATGAGGGCTGTAGTACTCCAAAACTGTATGGCCCTTGATTTCACCCTAGCAGCAAAAGGAGGAACTTGCACTTTAATCCAGGAGGAGTGCTGTACGTTTATTCCTGACAATCAGCATGAAATTGAAAGTCACCTTGAACTGATTCAGAGAATTTCTAAACTTTCAGAGGCCAAAGAGGCTGATAGCTCAACATGGGCTTGGTTGGGGAGGTGGACTGTTGAAGCTGATTTTGTTAATTGCAGTATTAGCAATTGTTGTTTTCATTGTCTTATTTTTAATCAAAGCACTGATTTTGAAATTAATGTCCTCAAAAGCTGTGAAAAAAGTGCCTAAATTTTATATGCCTGCAACTATGACTGTAGATAATGAAATGAAAATGTCTCTCAATGATGAAAAGACTAGTAGCATGGTTATGCTAGATTTGTGGCAGATGTATGACAGGTTAAATGATGATGCTTACACAGCATCAAATGGGGGATTGTAGAATATGAACAGCCAAAGCATGTGTTTCAAGGTAATTGAGTATGTGACAGTTTGTGTAAACTAAGATGTACTGGGTACTGTGAACTCTGAACTGTGAATAATGGAAAAATACTGAACAAACAAGATTCTGCCTGAAGGCAGGAAATGTGCCTTTTATGGAAGTATATCCGATTTTCTCTTCTGCCTAGAAATATGATGATGTGAATTGTCTTATGTTTATGGGTAAACCTTTGATTGGTTAATTGCCCTGTGTAATGATCTAATTGGTTCAGTTTTATATTTTTGTACTGTCAGCAATATCACCAGTATTTAAGCTTGTTTATTCCTTTGTTCTGGGAGTCTCCCTGGTACTTTCCATGAGGCTCCCGCACGTGTGTACTGTTAGTTAATAAAAGCCACTGAAAAAGAGAAAGGAATGTATCTGTCTTCATTTTTAAAGTAATGTACGACTTTACATTACATACTCCAAATTACCTTTAAACACAATCCAAATTGCTATATGAATGGAAAAAAACAGTCTCCAAAACACGTTCTTCTAAAATTTGCTGTCCTTATGATATTAAGAAATAGTCTATTTTAGTTTTATGTTCTCCTCTACTATATGTCCAAGTACTCATCTCCCAAATATGTAGATGTTCATATTTTATAATATCTAACATCTTCTTAACATCATATTTTTTCCTGGAGCCTTATATTACAATTAAAATCTTCTACAACAATTATTTTTATATTTATACTTACATATTAAATTAAATTAAATTCTTAAACATCTTTTCTCTCTCTCTTTTTGTAACATATGCATAAATTGCTATAATTCTAAAAACCTGATCTTTCAATCTAACCTTGAGAAATGTTGTTCGACCCACTATAATAAAATAAATGACCACTAGCAAAAACAAAACCACTGCACCAGATAAAGTCTTGAACAGGCTCCAAAAATGTAATCCAAGAATTCGAACCAGGCAAAGGACAAGTACAGCATAAAACTAAGAAATTTATTTAGTAAAAGACATGCAAGCACTTTCAAGTAGTACTCCTACGCTTCATCAATCTGATGAAGCATAGGAGTACTATGTAAACTCACTGATTCACATCTCTGACACTCTTTGATCATCTTTTATTGGCATTTACTTCTTTAACTTCCACCAAATACCAACTTTCATTAACTAATACAATTCCATTGTTATTTGTGACACCTTCCACCTTCTCTTCCAGCTTCTCTGAGCCATCTCCATGTTCAGACCTGAAGCCAGAAGTGTTACAGCAAAACACATCCCTGTACATGAAAAAGGTAGGGGAAGGTCCCTCATGCCCTGGCCAAATTTCCCCTAGTTGTATAAATGCTACTTTGGATCTACCCCGAAAACAGGCCACCAACCTAGTGTGATTAACCTGGTCAACAAAGAATAAATAAATAAATAATGTACTCATTCATCTATTTATTTACTTTGTATCAAGCAGGTTAGTTCCACTAGGCTTAAGGCTGATTTTTTTTTTGGAGTAGAGCTGATGTAGCATTTATAGTAGCGGAGGTTTATTTGTCCAGGAAACTAGAAATATTGCCCTACTTCTATCTAGTAGCTTGCTGTGCAGGGCCTTCTACAATTGCCCAGTTCCTAGCTGCTTGAATATCACTATCACTCAGACAGTGACTTGGGTGTCTTGTAGCCAGCATGGCTGGCCACTCTCACTCAGACACAAATACATGTTTGGGTGAGATGCAGAAGCCATGAGAAGAGATCGGAGCTATCGCATCTTGCCCAGACATACTAGCTAAGTTTAATCAAGATAATTCCAGAAGCCATGGGGAGGGAGTGGGGGGTGGGAGTGCAGGTCAGGCAGCAATTGGAAGGAAGGTTTAGGGAGTGGTAGGGGAGCTGAAGGTTAGGGAGCAATTGGGGATGTTAGGTTTAGGAAGCATAAAGGGAGTTTTAAGTTTAGAGAGCAGGGAGGGCATTTTAGGGTTAGGGAGTGATCAAGACTTTATATTTGGGAATGGAGTTTTTGGTTTAAGAGCAATCATAGTGACATGTATAGGGTAAGGGTTATGGACTGGGTGGAAGTTTTGCAGTTACAGTTAGGGTTTTGGTGAGCCTGAGTGATGCAGTATGTCTGAGTAATGGGAGGGCTGGGCAGTTAGCTAGGACTAAGCTAGTGGAAGTTGGGACACTTGCCAGTTATTGAAAGTGGGAGCAATAAGTGTGTTATTAGTTTCTAGCACTGCACAAAAACTTGCAGTAGACCCTGTTCAACATTTGCAAGTCAATATAGTGATTCACCAGGAGCAGGATTTAGTTGTGTTCTCCTCAAAAAGTACAGTCTTTCCAATAGCAACTGTAGTCCTTTTCTCTGTCATGTTGACTATTGTTCAGTGTGAGGAAGCCTCTTTACTCCAAGGCAGTAAAAAAGGAGTCTCAATCTTCACTGCTGTCTTAGGTAAGGGAGTATCACTAAAAGCAGGGATAGAAATACACAATTCCCCCTAACAGCACATCAGAAACAGGTTACAAACTTGAGACTGGAATATATGCTTTACTCCAGGTCCTCAGATGAGTCTCCACACTAACCACTGCAGAATACTGCCACACTCACTCTTAAATGTCTGATATTCACACATATACACACACTCTTGAGAAAGACTGACACAAATTTACCTGCTGTGTTTATTTGCCCAAATTACAAGATAGCTGCCACTAGTCAAATACCACAATACCATTCAAAGGGGGGTGTTCAATTATATTGGGTAAAATAGATATTGAAACAAATGGGAGCATGTATCCCAATCAGTAAGGCTTTTTGGAGTGGCCCTGGTGTTATCACAATAAGTATAAACACTCTCAAGTTATTAAAAATATTAACCAAATAACCATCCATAATCAGAGCTAGTAAAACATTTAATTATGTTGGAGTTGGATATGACATCGGAAACTAATGGTAAAGGTAATGAAGTTGGAGAGCTTCGGAAGCTCATTGGGCAATTGACGCAGCTGGTGGAACTTTTAACTCCTGTTAGCGAATCCATGGGTAAGCTGTTATCGTCAATTCCGGCATGTGGTAACAGGAAGCGGCTAAACAACAACGCGTTAAGAAAAGGACAGTCGCAGAGCGTGATCAACAAAATAGAGAGGTTGTAGAGACTGATATTGTGGACAATGATAGTTTCAATGGCTTTCCACATATTACATTGATTAATGAAGGAGAAAATCCTATGCCTGAAGTTATGAGGTGCAACAACTAACGGACTTGTTCTGGAGCAGAACCTATTTTACGGGGAGATTTTACAGGTACTGGTGGTCATCTTTCTGACATTATGAATGTTAAATTTGACTTTGCCAATAAGCATTTAAATTCTATCAACAATGGTAGTTTTACCAATATGCTTAATGACTTGGACTTTTACTTATATAAATATAAAATGATGGAAATGGATAATGCTTATTTAAAACACTGTTTAGATTTAAAAATTGTACCAAAAGGCTTAAGGGTTTGTAAATACCCAAACAATGTGGTTGAAGGGACTGAATTTTGTGAGGATTTACTGAATGCATTTGATCAGTGTGGTTTTGAAATAATGAGAGCTATAATTAAAAATAACACACGTGAAATAGAGAAATTATATGATAAAATTGATAAAATAAATCATGGTGTTACAAATGATTTACTGTTTAAGGTAGAGGAAGAGAGGGCAAAGTATAACAAATTGATTAAAAATTTGGAATCAAAATCTGTGGAGGTACAGAAAATGAAATTAGGAAAGATTCAGAGAGACACTATAGAATATAAGAACAAAACCCACTACCCCAAGCCAAAATATTGGACTAGGAGATGGAATGGTTATAGTGAAAATGAATTTCAGGAAGGAACAACACATATGGATGTGTACCCCATAGAAAATGATTCTAGTTTTTCTGATTTTCTTCCGCTCCGGAGGTCAGAAAGTCTTATGGACAAAGAACCGGTAGTATATAATACAAAAAACTACAGGGGGAGGGTTTGGAGACACCAGGGGAGGAACGAAACGAGATGGAATTAGTAAATTATATTACACAGGATGGTAATAGATGGACATGTCAGGATTTTAGTATATATAATTATAGTAATGTTGCTGTTAATAAAACTTTGAATTGTTATCAAAAGGATTTGGTTTTATACCTAGGCAAAGAACTAATATTTTTAAACTGTTAATTGATGTGAGATTATTCTTAAGAAAGAAAAATTTAGAACTTCTATTCAATGGAAAGGTAACTAAATCCAAAGAAAATAGCTTGGTATGTAGTAGTACATTCAATCCACCACTGCACCCCCAATTGAGGAATTTTAAACTAAAACTTGAAAATGAATTAAGGACTGGTTTGAAAAAATGATTTGTACACCCTAACTTAACATCTTCTGAACAGGAAGTTTTAAATGTTTTAATAAACAACAAATATGTAAGGGTGATGAAACTGGACAAGGGTGGGGGTGTAGTATTTATGGATTGTATTCAATATGAAGGTAAAATGATGGAGATTTTGAGTGACACTGAAAAATATTCTAGAACATCAATTAATGAAATTAACATCGCATATAGGAAAATACAGTTAGTATTGTATGACTTATTAATTTAAGGATCTATAGATATGCAAACATATAAATATTTGCTTGTTGAAAAACCAAAAGTCCCTTCTATATTTGGAATTCCTAAGGTGCATAAAAATAGTAATGATCCACCACTTAGAGCCATTGTTTCGGCTAATGGTTCAGTGACTGCACCTTTAGCTACGTATATAGATACTAAGGTGAAGGGGTTGGTGTTGAACAACCCTAACATATTACAAGATTCATGGGACTTCCTTAGGAGACTAAATCCCTCTTTATACAGTGAAAAGTTGGCCTTTGGCACTTTAGATGTAGTGGGCCTATTCACTAGCATACCACATAACGTTGGTATGGAATGGTTTGAGGAGATGTTAATTGGTTTTAAAGAGATTACCTCAAGTGAGTTCAGAACAATATTGACCATGATGGAAATAGTGTTGAAAAATAATTTTATTTTCTTTCAAGGAGAGTACTTCAAGCAAGAGAAAGGAGTGGCCATGGGGGCACATTGTACCCCCACTTATGCTTGCATCATTATGGCCTATTGGGAGAACAATTTTCTCCTGACTTCTCCTTTCAGTGAGTATTGGACCTTGTACGGAAGGTTTCTTGATGATTTATGTTTTTTGCGGACAGGAAATCTAGACAATTTTATGAAATTTGTTGAATATTTGAATGGAACAACTAATTTTTTGGATTTCACCCACAAATATGACACACAGGAACTAATATATTTAGATGTCAATATCAAGAAAGATAATGGAAGATTTGTATCTAAAATACACAGAAAAGAAACATTCTCTAATTCTTCGCCAAAAACTCTACACCGCTGCTCTCCGGTACCAAATGCCACTGATTACACGTCTCAGTAAACACGTCTCAGTAAACACGATAGTATCCTTCTTTTTAAAAACAAGTTCATTTATTGTTTAAAACTTAAAATGCGATTACTAAACATACATTTTTCGTCAGGACCCCTGTCCCAACTTCATCAGAAGTACAAACCGCCCCGAACTGAACTCATCTGTATATACTCTTGACCCAATTAGTTAATTAGTCAAGGTTTAAAGGAATAAATACCTTAAAGTAACACCAAAGAATGAATGAATAAATATGTGTAGTCATGTATATACTACATTATATTGTTTTGTATACTCGTTTAAACCTCAACATTATTTGATCTTTAAAATTTAAAATTTTAAAGTCTAAAATCTATTTAATTTATTAAATTTATTAAAACTATTAACATTATTGAATTATATCAATTTAAAATATATATATAAGTATTCTATCCTTTCTTCTAAACTAATAGAATTTATTAACATATATTAAATGTGTGTTTACTGACTTTCTGTTTAAGTCTTCTTGTATACATCTAATAAGTTACCATTTCATATTATTTCTATAAAGTAGACTCTTTTAAACACCCTTTCCTAGCCTATACTAATCACTGTGTCACTGCCTTATCACATTTACTACATTCTTGAAGTATCCATAATGTTCAAACATATAATAGGTGAAATCTGACTTTTAATGTTCTAATGCATATTTGACTCAAATAAATATCTCAAATGAATTTATTTAAGAGTTATAAATAAAAACACATATATATATTTAATTAATTAATGTATAAAAAAGTTCATTCAATTGATTGATATGTGAAAAATTCATATTTGTCCAAGTATTTCTTAATAATTCATAATTTATGAATTGTGAATTATAAATTATAAATTATGAATTTTCTACTCTTGAACTTAAAATTAAAATTAAAATCCTGTTTCTTAAAACATCTTAATAAAAATTCATATGAAACATTTTATATGACCTATTCTAATTTCTTAATTTTTTACTTTTTTGCTTTTTTACTCTTTTACTTTTTTAATTTTTACTTTTTTACTTCATTTTTAGAGTTTATCTGTCCAAATTTTTTAATCTTAAAATGCATTTCAATGAACACATCTCGTTAATGCCTGGGGGCCTACAGGCATTAGTTCTTAGTTGCCATAAAACCTCTCTTCTTTCTAAGAGGAGACTATCATTCCCTCCTCTATTATCTGACACTATTTGATGGTCTTTTTTGAAATCAATTAATGATTTAAAATTTGTCCCACAATCTTTCTTTGTGACAGTAGACGTGAAAGACTTATATTCCTGTATCCCACACCAGATAGCAATAGAATGGGTTGCCAACATGTTGCGTGTCTCAAATGCACCAAAAAGTGAAATTTCTTTGGTCGAGGAACTTATTGATACAGTGTTGTCCTACAATTACATAATGTTCAACAATACCATCTACCACCAAAAAATAGGTGTAGCAATGGGCTCACCATGTGGGGGGGGGTCATCGCAAATTTAGTCATGGCCTACTGGGAGAGGTCATTCGTATTAAATAACATTGAATTCAAAAACAATTTGATATTCTATACACGTTTTCTGGACGACATATTCATTTTGTTTCAAGGGACGGAAGATCAAATGGAGTGTTGCCTAGCAAGCTTTAATAATACGACAGACTTCTTACAGTTTACATTCAAACATGACAGAGACAAAATAGACTATTTTGATGTATCTCTCAGGAAAGATTATGAGAAGAAATGCTATTTGTCCAAAATTTATAGAAAAGAAACATATTCTAACATGTATTTGCACTTCACCAGTTGCCATCCAAGGCATCAGAAAAAATCAGTTGTAAAAGGCCAGCTCGTAAGGGCAGCCCGCATGACCTCTACTGAAGTTGAATTTGAAAAAGAGTGTGATTTAATATTTAACTTTTTCACACACAGGGGTTACCCGATTGACTTTCTGAATGAAATATTTATGGAAGTAAAATTCAAGAGAAATGTGGGCATATATGTGCCTATTTTGAGACTGGAAGGTCAAGTGAGTCAATTAGACTCAGAAGTAGAAAGTGACCATGATATGACAATATTCAGAACACAAGTAAATAATCAAAATCAAAGTTGTAATTTTATTTGTACATACAATTTGGATTCAAAATTAATACACAATATTGTGTTGAAGAATTGGGAATATTTGTTAAATGACAGTCCTTTTAGTAATCTGTTACCAAGTAAACCCAGAATGATTTATAAACGGGGAAAAAATGTAAAAGAAATTCTACAAAAGAGGAACAGTACCTTTACAAAACAAGCAGGGATGCACAAATGTTGTATGTGCAACTGCTGTAAATACATAGACGAGGGTAATAGGTTTAGTATTAATGGAAAAAAGTATTCTTCAGAATTCAAATACAACTGTAACAGTAAACAAGTAGTCTACCTAGCTAAGTGCGTTCTATGTCGCGCATTTTATATAGGAAAGACGGATAGAAAATTATCAGACAGGATAAAAGAACATATTTATAATATAAATGCGAAAAGAATGGAAAACGCTTTAGCTAGACATATAGATGCTTCTCCAAATCATAAATTCAACTTCAGGGTCATAGATCAAATAGTGTCAGATAATAGAGGAGGGAATGATAGTCTCCTCTTAGAAAGAAGAGAGCTTTTATGGCAACTAAGAACTAATGCCTGTAGGCCCCCAGGCATTAACGAGATGTGTTCGTTGAAATGCATTTTAAGATTAAAAAATTTGGACAGATATAACTCTAAAAATGAAGTAAAAAAGTAAAAAAGTAAAAAAGTAAAAGAGTAAAAAAGCAAAAAAGTAAAAAATTGAGAAATTAGAATAGGTCATATAAAATGTTTCATATGAATTTTTATTAAGATGTTTTAAGAAACAGGATTTTAATTTTAATTTTAAGTTCAAGAGTAGAAAATTCATAATTTATAATTTATAATTCACAATTCATAAATTATGAATTATTAAGAAATACTTGGACAAATATGAATTTTTCACATATCAATCAATTGAATGAACTTTTTTTATACATTAATTAATTAAATATATATATATATGTTTTTATTTATAACTCTTAAATAAATTCATTTGAGATATTTATTTGAGTTTATTTGAGTCAAATATACATTAGAACATTAAAAATCAGATTTCACCTATTATATGTTTGAACATTATGGATACTTCAAGAATGTAGTAAATGTGATAAGGCAGTGACACAGTGATTAGTATAGGCTAGGAAAGGGTGTTTAAAAGAGTCTACTTTATAGAAATAATATGAAATGGTAACTTATTAGATGTATACAAGAAGACTTAAACAGAAAGTCAGTAAACACACATTTAATATATGTTAATAAATTCTATTAGTTCAGAAGAAAGGATAGAATACTTATATATATATTTAAAATTGATATAATTCAATAATGTTAATAGTTTTAATACATTTAATAAATTAAATAGATTTTAGACTTTAAAATTTTAAATTTTAAAGATCAAATAATGTTGAGGTTTAAACGAGTATACAAAACGATATAATGTAGTATATACATGACTACACATATTTATTCATTCATTCTTTGGTGTTACTTTAAGGTATTTATTCCTTTAAACCTTGACTAATTAACTAATTGGGTCAAGAGTATATACAGATGAGTTCAGTTCGGGCGGTTTGTACTTCTGATGAAGTTGGGACAGGGGTCCTGACGAAAAATGTATGTTTAGTAATCGCATTTTAAGTTTTAAACAATAAATGAACTTGTTTTTAAAAAGAAGGATACTATCGTGTTTACTGAGACGTGTTTACTGAGACGTGTAATCAGTGGCATTTGGTACCGGAGAGCAGCGGTGTAGAGTTTTTGGCGGAGAAGTTGCATCATTCTCTAATTCTTATCTGCACTTCACTAGTTCACATCCTTTGTATCAGAAGAAGGGAGTGTTGAAAGGCCAGTTGGTTCAGATGAGTAGAATGACTTCAGTAGATTAAATTTTTACAAATGAATGTATTAAATTAAAGGAGTTATTCATGAACAGGGGATATCCTAGTAATTTATTTGATGTATTATCGAACAAAGTACTGAGTGAAAGAAAGGGCAGATTTGCTCCTATTATAGGAAAAACATCTCCTTTTATAGAAACAGTTGACACTCCGGTAGATAATTCTAATAATGATTATAATATGGGATTTGTTATGAATTATGACGGACAGTCAAGTGTAGTAAGAAAGGTTATGGATAGAGAATGGAAAAAAATTTCTAAGATATCAGATTTAAAACATATTTTTGAAAAACCATTAATGGACATATATCGTAGAGGGAACACTATTTAAGAACATGCTGGACAAAGGTACCCATAATATTAACTATGACAAAACAACAAGAACTAGAAAAGGTCTATATAAATGTGGTTGTTGTTACTATTGTTCATATTTAAAAACTGGAGATTCCATTTTTTTACAAGGAAGGAAAAGGAAATTAAGTTTGGATATTTATGTTAACTGTAATACAAAAGGCATAATATACCTAGCTATGTGTAAAGAATGCGATTCGTACTATGTGGGTAAAAGTGAAAGAAAATTAAAACAAAGAATATATGAACATATGTATGATATCAGAAATAAATGTGAAAATAATGCACTTTACAAACATAACATGGTATGTAAAACATCAGTATTTCAATTTTTTGTGTTGGAAGTAGTTCATGTGGATCCCAGGGGAGGTATGTGGGAGGCACTAGTAGAATATAGGGAACTATACTGGCAGCTATCACTAGAAGCCAATAGACCTCCGGGTCTTAATGACATGATATCTTTAGCTCCAGTTTTAAAATTGAGATCAGCCAAGCTTTAAATTTATAGAAAAAACTGCTATCATTAAGAACATAAATTATAAAAAGTTTTATTTGACTTGTGATGTTATGTGTGATTTGGGCCAAATGAGGGAGCCAAAGACAACATAAATTTATTCTGTATATACCTTTTGTATTTTTTAATGAATTTTATAGTTCAAATAAATTTTATTTAAATGTAAGTTATTTATGACAATTTAAAAAAATTGTTTTTAAAATCAATTTTAAGAATATGATGTGTTTTTTATTATATGAAAGTGATTTTTATCAACTTAAAGTAAAATGGATTTTAAAATAACACTGACATGACCATATAAGGACAGTTTTTAATGACATCCTGTTGTTTACATTAATTGATTAATTGATTTATTTGGTTTAATTGTAATTAGTGTGTCTATATAAAGAGAATTATGGGATTGTGAAATTTATCTGATGAAGTTGATGACAAAAACGTTATCTTGTACTTTTACAGCGTTAAGTGTGGGTCTTTTCACTTTGTGTTCAGTGTTTGGAACTGAATAAACTGTTGCCTATATCCAGCTCGACTTTGGTGCTTTCTACTTGGTTAAAACATTTAATTTTAAATAAAAATATTTAAAACATGTAAATACTGAGTCCAATAAACATCAGAGTTTCACACACAGGAAATATGAACATAATACTATAGGATAGATCTTGCATTGATTTTAGAAAACCTTTAACTATCTAGCCATAGTTCCTTGACTATCTGAAGATTAACTGTCCCTATCTAATCTAAATAACCTAGTAAGGCAAGATTATACTCTTACTTCTGAAACTGTGAGGTAAGATGAGAAGTTAGGTCCACACTCCAGGCTGTTGTCTGTCCTCAGAGACTGGAACAACAACTCTCCTGAAACAACTGAATGATAAACTACTGCTGAACAGCTCTGGAAACAACTGAATGAAAAAATTGAATAACTGACTCTGAACCTACTTTTTATAGCAGATCTTCTTCAAAAGTAACAGGAAGCTGCCATGAGAATTCTACTCTCATATCAGACTTTGAAAAGTAAACAAACAGCTGCAGTGAAGATTACATTCTCCCAGCTCTTTCACACAAAGACATCACATCTAGGTCAGCTGACTCAGGCATAACATGCATTCAGAATTCTCTTTCTTATTTACAAAAGTAAAGCTAGTCATGCTGGCATATGTAACACAGGGTAATTTACAATTATTTACAAAACTTCAGCCAGTCATGCTAGCACAGATAACAATATCTAATATCCTCACTTGCAGAATGTTCAATCCCCAACACTAAGCTATTGGTCACTGATGTGGATTTGGGAATTACAGTTTCCATTAACTGAATATGCTCCTTCTGAGATATAACGCAATGTAAATTAGAAGGTCTATATAAACTTGTATTGACATCAGTCAGTAAAATAGTTTTATTGCTGGCTAACTGTATCTTAAGTGCCACAGGTTATGCCACATATGAAGCACTAAAGCACTTCAGTTATAAAAAAAAGTTCCCTATTAAGGTGCAGCAGCAAAACCTGTAGTAGCTGATGACAAATGGAATATCAACATTCATCCCAGTAATGTATTGCAATCGATCTGCATCTACTGATCATGAAGCCAACACTTTGTGCCTAGAGTTGCTGCCCCCTTTGTCCCCCCAGCTACGGTACTGCATGTAGGGGTCTCCTAAGTCTTGAAAATCACTTTTCTCTTTAGAACATCTTTTTGTAAGGGGAATCCACCCTGCACTCCCAAAAGTTATATATACCAACTTTGAGATCACCATACCTCAGAGAATAGGGAATATTCCAAGAAATGGCACCTTGGACTTGTTATAATACAAATCTGATGTTTTAATTATTCAGTCTCCATGTTTTGGGACTTGCTCTAGCAGGTCTTGATATTTCAAATGGTTAATAAATTGTCCCCATATTTTTACATGACTACAAATTACATTTTGAGAGTTCTGCATATAACTTAGTGTGAAGCTGTCAAAGCTGTGGACACTTTTTTCAGTTTTGTTTTTATAGCCCAGATGTCCACTGGACTGCAGACTGGCTATCCAATACATGCCAAGTTGTAAAAGTTGCTGTTATCCTCTATGAACATTATAACTATTGGGGTGCCACAAGATTTATTGCTGAGCCCTCTCTTGTTTGCCATTTTTTTACAGACATCAAGCCAATATCCCAGAAGTGAGATAGACCATGGTTGCTGGTAACTGTAAGCGGAGTACTGTTATCCACTCATCTGCTGATACTAAATTAATCCAATGAAGACTGGAGTATGCATATACCTAGTTTACTGAAAAATATCTCAAACTAAATGCAAAAAAGTGTAGCATAGTAACATTTGACAAAAAAAAATTGTACCTACCTCATATGTTATAAGTGGTACTCCATACCAGACAGATACCATCATAAGAGACCTGAATACTTATGTGAACAACTCTCTGTTATTTAGTTGTTTCCACCACAGTCAGGAAGTAAACTTATCTGGCCCACTTACTATCTTCAAGGTCCAAAGAAGTCAATTTAACACTGTACTCTTCCCTCACCAGACCCAGTGATTCTTAATGAAGAAAAACTTCAGGTTTTCAATTGCTCAAAGAACCTGACAAAGTAGCATAACTTGTTGCCCTGAGATAACCTGTGTTCCACATTTCAAACCATAAAAGACCCAGTCCTATTTGACCTCTTATTTCAGCTAATAAACATAACTTGTTGGAGGGAAAAGTTACTAACTTAACATACTCTCAGCCTATGAAATAAGTTATAATATTTAAAGGTCAAGTATGGCTATGACATTGTTGACTTTTAAGGCTAGCCTTGATGAGATGATAGCTAGACACACATTCACTCAAGGGTATCACATATGGCTCTGCTAAGTCTAGAAGGTGAATAAGTGCTTGTAAGGGGTGGCAAGAACTTTTAAGTCTGTCCTTCAAAAGGTATATGTCATTAAGCATCTTATGGGACTTGTTATTGCATCCCTATAGTGTTCCTGTGGTCCTACAGAGATGTTATATCTGTCTATAACATCACTTTACATGGTGTGTATAATTATCTTCAGTGGTTTTACTCTTAAAATGAGGATTATCTGCATTCTAACTACTGAAATACCAATACAGTGGACTTAACAATGCTGCTCACAATTTGGATTAGTTCTGTGATAAAACCAACACACTTATGCTACAGCACGTTTTGGGTGAACTACAAATTTTGATATAAAACTATGGTGAACTTTATTTTGCTTTCACAAGTGACAGTCCCATGCTCTTCCAGTCAACCTCATATAAATATTGAGCAAAACAATATGAGAATATATTTAAGAGCATCGCTGTTATTTTATTCACTTCTCAACTGCCTCATATTTTGTTCACCACACATCTTTAATGAGTATTGTTATACTTCATTTTCAATGTGAGCCAACACTGAGAGTTGAGAAATGTCTGTTTTGGTAATGACTGTGGGTCTATTTAACATCTACTTGAGCAAACCCTGTAAAATGTGATATTTTAACTATGTATAGTGAAATGAGACATGAGTCCTCTACAAGCTTTATCAGTTTCAGAGTTCAAAAAATGTAAAGAAAACCATATTACATTATATACAGATGGGATTCTGACAGAGCCTAAAGTTGTCAATATTTTAAAGATTCAAACATACAGTGCACTCCCTTTTTCAGAAGCAAACGATTTTCTACCTCTTAAGGAGGCTTAATATACACTGCATAAAACATTTCTATGAAAAATTCTGTAGCTACATATATGTCATGTTCTATTATTATACTGTACAAAGATAGTTTTTACTTTTCAGGAGATACTTTCACTGATACAAAGCTGAAACCTTTATCAGTGCAACAGCATCTATAAATCAGTACTACTCAGATTTTCAATACTTTTCTGATTTTTAACTTTTTTTAACATATAGAATTTTGTGGCATTTTCTATTCCATAAGTAATTAAGGAATTCTGTGCACTGGTCATCTGAAGATGATGTACCATACACATCATCTTGTAACACATCTCTAAACAGTCTCTCTGGAAGTTTGAGATCTTTTTGATATTATATCTCATTTTCATTTCCAATCCTTCTGAAAGTGCCTCTTGGGAAACATCTGAAGATATCTAACCTGATGTTTCCCTGAATACCTCACACAAGAACATGTCATAAAGACAGTAGCAAGGCCACTATGAGAAATATTCATTTTTGACCAAGTGTTTATTTCTTCACAGCATTTCTTATCATCAGTATAAAATAGATGACTTAACTTTCACACTGTTTTACATTTTTTTTCCTAACTGCTTCTCACTAGAACTTGATATTTTCATTCTTCCTCCTTCTAAAAAAGACAAACATCTCACATTAGATCATGTTAAAGTTTTATCAGGACTGGATTTGTTTTAGTATGTTTTGAACCTGACTCCTTTTCCAAGGAATCAATAAAGAAGTAGATGTATGAATTCTACTCTTTAGTCTACAATCCATCAGCAACTGAACTGTAAGTTGATCTATACCTTGTTGTGTAGTATTTCTATATTCTACTAATTCCAAGTTGAGCGCTAGTAACTGTTATCATTAATGTTGTGTTATTTTCTTAAGTCTTTTGACAGTGACTACAGTCCTGTCAGCATAGATCATTAAATTGTGTCTGGTTTGAACCACGTGTATCATTGTTTTGGAAACCTCTTGAATTCCAGACATACATAATGTGGACAATTATCTGATATTATCTCATCTGGAATTCCTCACCTTGAAACTAGAGCTTTCAGGTCACTGACCAGATAGCTATTTAAGCATATGTTAATGTCATGACCTCAGAAAACTTTGAATATCAGTCTGCACAGATCAAATGGACACTGTCTTGATTTATTGAAATAAATATGTTCAAATTTTACTCTGTGATTTTTCCAAAACTGATTAAGAAATCATTTCTACTCATCACTGTAATAAACACTACACATAGCAGAATTATTAGTCTTGCTCCAAATATATCCACTGATTCTCCTGGCCAAAATAACATATCCCAAGCTCCTTTTTTTGTACAGTTCACAACTTCTCAATTCCCAGGTGGGACTCATGCATTCTTAGCAGTATTTCTTTCCTTAACTGACCAAACACTATTCATTTATCAGCCTTAAAAACAAGTATTGCATGCAACTAATCTCTTCACTGAATGAAACATACTACTGTGTCTCCACCCTTACTGTAGTTTTCTATTCTGGACACCCTATCATACATATTGTACTACTTGAAGCATTTGCATTTCAGTTTTCCTGTCAGTACAATGCTGAAACCCTTTACATTTATTTTTAGGCAGGGAGAACCATGGAATTATACATATAATGCTAAGTTCATCACAAACCAAATATTGTTTCTTTCGCATATATGAACAGCTTCAGGTACATGCTGCACATATCTTTTTACCTAGCTTATATTCTACAACTAATGCATACTTCTGTAATTACAGTAACAGTCTTTGCAACCTTGGCAGTGCTTTGCGCAACTATTTCTTAAATTTATTTTGTAATGGTTAAAGACCTGTTTCTACCCCCATTTCCCATCAATAAAATCATCGGGCATGTTACAGCTGCACAATGGTAAATCGCTCTTTTTCTACCTATGCATATATTTTCTGGAAATCAGTAAAGGTTCTAGATCTATAAGTAGTTTATCTTCTTGCAAACTAACTGCACTTTTCAAGTTTTAGCTGTGAATGACTTATTCGTATTACAATATTTTAATGTGAACAATTCTGACTCATAAGACTTCACACTGTAGCATCACTTAATAGATCATTTAAAATTATCATCAGTGCCCTAATGCCCTCCATATGAAATCATTCAATTAAATATTTTATAAAACAAACAAAAATGCCCTGTGACTATAAAATTCAACTAATACCATTATCTTCATGACCACTACCAAATTAATTACTTAGTATTGAAAAATACAAAAAAAAAAACTCAGATAGCTGCATTATTACCCTTTGTCAGTCTATTCTTTTTGAAGTGACCCTGGAATTTATCACAATTTTTTTCTGTGTTTTTTATTTAAATTTTTGCATCTGCCAAGATTAACGCTTAGCTCAGGGATAGTAGCATGTCAATGTGCATAATATCAATCAGTTTGTGTCAGCATTATGCACATCAACATAAATGCTACTCGACCATGTTAATTAAATCCATGGATATATATACATATATAGATACAGATATATAGATATAGATATGTATATATATTGCATAAGGTAAAGTAATGAATTCATAACATTGTGAAATATTAAACAATTTAGAGGATTGTGTTGGCGCCTCCACATGTAACCAAGTTTGTCTGAGATATGGATACCAATAAATTAAACTCAGCAGTGGACCAAAGCAAAACTTGAGAGATGAAGCTTAACATCAGTCACGATCACTTAACTATTTAGTTATGATCACACAGAATTGACCTAGTTCTTGTAGTTAGAGCTTCAGCTGCTCAGATGTGCTACTACTTACAAAAAAATAAAAATCTGTAGGAATACCAAGTGTTTACAACCTTGAAAACCATAGAACTACTTAGTGTTCTTATATAGGCATAGAAATTAGAGCCTCCCTGATAGACTAATAGCTTTAAAAGCTGTTATACTTCGGTCTGAAATTTTTTTGTGGGAGGAAAAAAGTGATTTGTAGCTTTTAGAAGTTGTTTTTAGTTATCACCAGTGTGTTATGTGTTAGCCATTGTGTAGGATGTAGCTTGAGATTGTAGTATAATAGCTCTAAGCCATGCATAACAAAACTTGTTATGCCACCGCACTGATGGCAAATAACAAGCTTCTCTTTTCCCAGTTTTGGAGAGTAAAGCTAATAAGCATACTCAATGTGCTTCATCAGTGTTATATCAATCCTGAGCAGCAACCCTAAATAAAATGTTTTACGTTACAAGGTTGTTCATATAGTTCCAACCTCAGTATGAACTCTATTTTTACTTTGCATGCAATTCAAGTTCATTTAACATATGTAAGCTCAATATAGTCCCACAGTCTAAATGTGCCATTACTCAAGCACCATGACCCCAAATGAGCAGCTACATTTCAAAGTAAAAAAATAAATCAATGAACATAAACCCTCCATTATGCAGCCCTCCATTTAAAACTCCATGAAATATGAATAAATATTAATAAGTTTTGATCACCTGGGCGGCCACGGTGGTGCAGTGGTTAGCATTGCTGCCTCACAACAAGAGGTTCTCCGGTTCGATCCTCGGCTGGGGTGCCTTCTGTGCGGAGTCTGCATGTCCTCCCTGTGGTCGCGTGGGTTTCCTCCGGGTGCTCCAGTTTCCTCCCACATCCCAAAGACATGCTGCAGGTGGATTGGACACTCTAAATTGGCCCTAGGTGTGCATGTGAGTGTGCCTTCTGTGGAAGGTTGGGCGCCAGGCTGGCAACTCGACACCGTAAAACTCCACTGCCATTCAATGTGCGGACAAGGTGATCCGCTGTGGCGACCCCTAACTGGGAAAAAGCCGAAAGAAGAAGAAGAAGAAGATTAATAAGTTTTGATCACCCTGAGCATCAGCTCCATATAAAGCCTTTTAAGTCATTTGATTGTCCATTTAACTCCATCTTCAGCATGAGAACAACTGTAATTTTGCATGCAATTAAAGTTGACTCAGAAAATATGATGGTCTAAATGCACTGCTTCTAAAGCACCATTTTGCCCCTTTGATTCTACATTATATGACCCTTTTTTAAAAGCTACAGTTCAAAAAATAAAACATAATAGGTTGTTAAACACTGGCTGTAAAAACTGGTTCACATGAGTGACTATTAGTAGCACAATCAGAAGGAATAACTACAATCATTGTCACTGTTGCTCTGTGTATTACTGTTGTTACCATATGTATTAGCATAATTTGCCATTATTATATACTTACTGTATTAATGATTAATGTAAGCAAGCTAGGATTTTAAACTTTTCTCTTAAAGTATAGACTATGTGATCCCACACTATTTGATATTAGTACTTTAGCCCAAACTAAAAAGTCAAGGTTTCTAGATGCTCACAGATGCATACATGATTTTAATATCTCATATCCACTTGAAATATGATTTTTGAGGGTTTTTTTACATTTATAGGACAACACATATTCTTATTTTTATCAGTAACAAAAACATAATCCACAACAAACTAATGTTTCACAAGGAAATGTTACTTCCCATTTTGTGATTTTTGTTAAATGGAGAGGATTTATAAAGATGGGTGTGCAGACCACTAAACTATATACAGTGAAAAGTAGGAAATGTTATTTCTTGAAAGTTTTTTGAAAACATAATATAGTACAAGTCATAAGGTAGGTGCAGTCAGGGATGGCAAAAATGATATGATACTAACACCGTTCATCAGTAAAACTGAAAGAAGTAATTAAAATAGGAAATATGTACACATTTTAACAAAAATATGTTTATATCTTAGGATAGTGACCAGGAACCATAGAAGTGAAGCACTTAACTTTCACTTTTATTGTAATCAAAGGCTGAGGGAGAGGACTGTTATAAAACATAAACTTGACACAAATCTAAGTCCAAATAATTGTTTTGGCAGATAGATATTTATCAGTAGATATGGATCAGATACTTTTAGCAGTCACTTCTTACAAACAAAAAGAATAAAGAAATGGTGCAGAACCCACGTCAGTACTCTGTCTTCATTTCTTATTCTGTAATTGATGCTAAAATGTAAATAGCAAATGAATGAAACACAAATGGAGAACATGTCACCAATTGGGTAGCTTTGTGATTTTGCATTCATTTGTCTTGTGTTCAGGTGAAAGTATTTTGTTTTGAATATCATGCTTCTGAACAAGGTGAGATGATGTAGTGTTCTGTGATTTGCTTTCAGGGTTTCAAATCACAAAACTTTGGCCAGTGTATTGCTCATGTCTAAACTTTAATATTTGAGCAGATATCAGTTTTACTTTTAAGTGAAAAAAAATGAATCTGTAGTGCCTCAGACAGTTCAATGGTTTGAACATGCTGCAGAAAGTTTGATAAAAAAGGCATTATTCATAGAATGTAAGAACTAATAAATTCAGATGAAAATGTGGATTTCCATCAAAAATAGTATAATTTTAAAACAAAAATTCCTCATCATTCTTGCTGTAAGCTTTAATGATTAGATTATGATTATATGATTTTATAGAATTCATAGGAGTTTTAAGTTAATTTAGTCTAATGATCATAAAATGTTGCCAATAACCACCATCAGGTGCTACCACTTTTTTCAAGAAGTTAGTCCCGAGGTAAATTTGAGGGTACACATCTAGTCATCCAGGTTCTGTCTAAAGATAATAATTTGTCACACTCCTTAAACTGCAGGGGCAACTTATTTCAGAGAAGAGACAGGATGCTACATATTGAATCTTTGTTTCCAGCATTTTCAATGCATCTGCTGGTGAAGATGTTGGTCTATGATACTGATGTTTGCTAAACTATCATATTTGCAGACATAATGGAGATCAAGGACAAAAAGGTCTTCAGTCCCATAGAAAGTGGCAGACAAATTGTCCCTCAACAGTCTACAAGATAATGAATAAAAAGCAAAAACGTCTATCTATTTTTGATAGCTTAGGGTCTTTTAAGTCTGAAATCTTATTTAAGAATCCTGGGGCTTCTCTGGTCATGTGATATGTCAAGTGAGATACACCCTGAAGAAGGTACTCTATAATTGTTCTAATCAGTGCTCAGTATAAGGGAATGATGAAATCAACTCCCACACCTTGATGGGAGTAAGTGGAACTGTCAACCTAGGTACACAACTATATTTCCATTTAATAATGAAGTACTGCCTATACTATATGTTGAGGGTAGAGTTTTTTTCTGAGGGAAACGTGTCAAAAGGAGGTCTTGACAATAACATCAAGTTAGCAGTCACCTGTAAGCTTAGTTAACCCAAGGTCCTGCTTCTCAGTTTAGAGATCAATAAAGAAAATTCCAAAAAGAAGGACTCCCAATACAGACGCCAGGGAACTCTTCTGGTTATCTTCATACTTTCAGATGAAGCACCTGCCACATGAGCTGTGTGGGTTCTTTTAGGCAGTTTGCTACCCATCTTATCATTTAAGGATTTACCTTACTTACAACTTGACTACTGTCAACAGCATGTGTGACTCTCTCAAAGAAGTTAGCTAGATCTAATAGACAGGTTCTCTCTGTTGAGGGTATAGCTTAACGATATTTTTGATATCATAATTAATGAGATCAGTTATGATACACTCTAAACTTTGCATATCAGGCTCATAAGGCTGACAGGTATATAATTAACAGTGGCTGTGGTGGGGGCACCACCACAGTGCTGTGGAATAACTTGGACAGTTCATGCATTTTATAACATGCTTAATTGAATCATGGTTTGACTATTGTTTTATAAAAAATCTGTTATGAATTTGAACTCATACAATAACTTTGTGAATGTAATTCTCAGCCCCCCCCAAAAAAAACCCACAGAATGTGAAAAATCAAATTAGCTGGTCACCTGGTCTGTTTAGAAGTTTATTTCATGCAATTTTTGTACACTTTTGTAGCATATAGTTTCTTCAATTACTATAGTTATGTATTACTGTCCATAACTCTTATTATTGAATGATCTTAGATATAAGACACCAATATGTCTAGGTGTGCCCCATTCCTGTCTTTGCTAATTGTCTCATTTAGAGCTAGGAACTACAACCCCCACCCTTTCACAAAATATGAAGGCTGATCATATATCATATGATATTATATGATATTATATATTTTCTCTGCAATTGTATTATTCATCTTAATTAATTAGCCATTGGTATTTCAGCGTATATACCTAGCCAGTTATATTTTGATTTTACCAGAGTAAATACTTGCTATACCTTAAACAATTTCTGTCTTTTTAATTTATCCTCCTGATTTGCTCAAGCTGACCTGCTAGTTCTGTTTTGCATTAGTTAGCTAAATGTTGCCACCTAATACTCTTGGCTCATGCAGTATCTGCCTATTCTGATGTTATTTCCTTTCATGCTGCCATCCCATTCTTTTGCTCATAATATTATTTCTTTCAGACAGCATATTTACTACAATGACCTGTAACTAGCATTTTTGGCCATCAGTGCACAAGTCTCATTATCCTTTCATCTGTTCACGCTTGCATTTTACTTCTAGCACTGTTTTGATATATCTACCAAATGTGTCCTGTAAACAGTACTACATCTACTGCACTATAGCATTCAGTTCAAAATATGTCATATTATGGCTACCTGTGGTTATAAACGGAAACACCATAGCGTATTCAATGCATCACCTCTTACATTATTGTCTGTAAAGCTGCATCTCTGCTCTCTATTTTACTCTGTGTAAAAATGCAAGTTCTCACTGGTTTCCCTACTTTCTGGACCAGAAGGCTTTATACAGTTACTACAAAAATTAATGGATCTATTTTTAAGAAATATGCTTCACAGTCATATGAGAAATACTTTCAAGCAGTTTCATATAGTAAGAATGTTTGCCCTAAGCCAGGTCCTGTCCACTGCTCAACAATTGTGCTTTCCTTCACACGTGCAACCCCAGTACTTTGTCCATCTCCCCTACTAGTAGACTAATGATGGACTGTAGTACACGTTTCACATCTTACTGCTTTCTTTAAAACTTGAAGGAAGCCAGACTCATGTATTTGAACAGTTGAAGAATGAATTATTATTATTGTTGATGAAAACAAATAAGATGTTAGACCAAATGGTGTTATGATCATGACGAAAAAAGCACATTGCATATGACCTGTTTGATAAATGTCCATCTGCCGATCAAATGGCCCCAGGTGGTGTACTGCCAGACTTTCTTTAGAGAAATGTGTATTAATCATTATTGGTAGTGGCTCTTAAATCCAGTAGTGTCAATTTCAGGGTTTAATACAACTGCCATTCTGATCCTCAACTATGATGTAGTCATATAAGAGGATTTGTTGTACTGTACATCAGTTAAGACAGGTGAGGACTGAACTTTGCATTTCTTGAAAAGCCAGTTGAGCATCACTGCACAGAAGAGCTTTATACAGAAACCCAGAAAATTTTGTAGTGGTAGGCCCATTTGTTTGCAGATGCATGCAAGAGAATTGAGAAGGTTATGCTTCATTAGTACAAATGCAGATTTCTACCCCTTAATGTGCAAACCTATTATGTATTTGTGACCTTTGATCTCACAAGTAAACAGTAAGGTTTCTACTGGCAATATTGGTAATCAAGTGTAAAGAATGAACTTGGGCTGTGGAAGAGCTGACCTGAAAAGGAAAGACTGTGAATCAAATGATTTCTTGTTTCTTCTTCAAAGCAAGGGTCATAGGACACTGCAAGTTTTATTTCAATTCTGTAACTGTGAAAACAGCAGCTTCCTAAGATGACCCAAAGTAACAGCATCTAAAACTAAACAAAAGTAGCAATGCAGATACGCATTTAGAGGTAAAGTTCTGAGTTTTAGTCTTTTGCCTACTTTCTTCTACATTTTTTAAACATCTTTACAAAATCACAACTAAAACAGTGACACGGGTACACTATAAAAGAAAAGAAAAGAAACCACAGTTATATGTCTTTCCATGCACAATACATATTTTTAACAGTTGTCATTCACTTGGACATTACATACATTTTTCAGTTCATTCCTTCCTTTAAACCTTATTCCTCCTACTGAACATTATTCTTCATGTATTGTTCCTGCAGATTCCATTTCCTTCTATGTAATTTGCTCTTTCTATTTTCTGCGGATACAACCTACACAGCAGTTTTACTGCTTTTGTACGGTACGACTCTTTACAAGTATTCTAAATTCCAGTCATGACAACTTCTCTCTGTGACCTATCCTTTCTTCATATGCTGCAGAGGATTACTAGTCTGAATATTTGACATGTAGCTTTGTGTCACTTGCATAACAAACCATGGTGTGCTGTGTTTTTCTGCATACATAATCTATTATATTGGTGCACATCCTTGAATATTAGTTTCAACAAATGCATAAGGCACAACTGATTGATCCTCTTCTGCAAAAGGAAAATGCAGAACTGAATATCTCTCATGCTCTTGCTTAAGTTGTGCAAAGGCCATGCTGGTGTCATGTCGACTATCTTCCTCTACTCTCTTGTTACTACATTTTCAGAACACTGGGTATAATTTTCAGCTAATAAAGACTGTGATGCCATAAAATGTTTCATATAAATTGCAATCAAAGATATTTGATCATCAAGATTCTCACTTTTATTATTATATCACATCTTTATGTTGATTAAATATACTTCCAAAAGGCATTACTAGTTTCTAACTAAGGAAACAACAATTAAAAAAAAAAAAAACTTTAGTAGTGCTAACACATTTTATTTCAATAACTTGGTTATCCCAATATGGTTAATTATTGCTTTACAAAGTCAGTGTCACTGTTATTTTCATGACAGCTTCATCTACGGTTATGACATGACATATAAAAGTGAAACATAATTTGAAATATAATTTGCAGTGCTACCTGATTGGAAGTGGTTCACTCTCTTGCGTCTCAGATCTGTACTCTGCTTCTGGGATGGACAGTCCATCAGAATCTTCCAGGGAAGGTTCATAACCTGTATCATTGTCTTCATCTTCAGGTTTATCCTCAACAGTTTCTGTATCAGTTTCTTGATTATTAAAAGAAAATAAATTAGTTGAGTGTTCTTTATTATCCCAGTTCTTTTCTGCACTGGTTTGCTGGCAGTACTGATACTTGTCACAACTAATATCTCTTCAGCACAGAATGATGATATCACTAAAACAAACAAAAACATTCTGCCTGCCAAGTTTAAATCATCAATGTAGACAGAAGCTCTCATTCACATTTGCAGTAGATACTTTATACAGATTGAAGGACTTTCTCATAGTGGCTGCAGTCTAGGCTAAATAATATGTTGTGAGACATTTTAATTTATTTAGACCAGTATATTTATATGATGTGTAAATAACACCCACACACATTTTATTCCAATAGGAATGCTTGTATCATATTTTCAGAACAAGAGCAGGACTGCGCCTCTTTGAAATAATGTTTTTACTAAGGTCACCTTTAGTAGTAGCACCAGCCCGTTACTTATTAAATATTGCCCTTGACTTAAGCCTCTTACCTAGTATGCCAGCTCAAAGGTAACTAGCATCTCTTTCAAAGATGAAAACACTGGTAAGTACACTGCCTTTATATGTTAGCAGTTAAAAGCAGATACTGAGTACACAACTTTAGAAAGGAGCACACGTAAGAAAGACATGTTTTCTTCTGGTTAGTGTGCATAGCTTGTACCAAGCTTTTTATGCCTGATAATGACTCAGTTTTGTACCATGAAGATATTTTTGTCTGCAATGCTTTTGCATTAGATAAAGCTCAAATGAAAACATTTGTTTGGAGTGCATGCAAAGAGTTTAGAATGAGATGGATAAAGCATATATGAAAAAATCTATGAGCAAAGCCTTACTTTTTATTTATTGCAATCATTTAAAAGATGCTGCCCTACATCGTGAGTTCAAATCAATATGTCCAAATGTAAGGACCACTAAAATGTTTCCAAAGAACAGCATTTTTATTCATACATTTTAACCTTTAACTCTGGAGGCAGCAGTTAAGTTGTGTTACCTCCATAGTGCTTGTTCTCCAGTTTGATTCCTGGATGCAAAGCTTTTTGTTTGGAATCTGTTAATACTCTCTAGTCAACATGCATTTAAATGAAGGATTCTGTTTTTTTCTTACATTCCAAAGATTGAACTGGTGATCCTCCAAAAATATCCAGAGGCTAGAGGTGTGTCAGTACCTGCACTGTACATAGGTTCATAGGTGGGTACCAGGCTATTGGCCCTAGGGACTATATAAGCCTAGCCAAAAAGGTACCCTGGCTTTCACCACCCTGGAAAATTATTTTCCTGCCCCCTGTCGAGCAGAGCCCCAGAGGTGATCCCCAGGGTGAATTTCCCATCTCTCATCCAATCTTCAAGATTTTTCTTGAAGAGTGCTAATGAGGAGCTTTGTTTGATATAGATAGGTAGATTGTTCCAGAGTATGGGAAGTCTCTGGGACAGGAATCTATTCCTCCAGCATGTTCTGTTTATTGTGATGACAAGGTTTAGGTCCCTAAAGTGTGTAGCTCGGAGGGATTGGGATTTCTTTAAGTGGAGCATGTCCAATAGCTTTGGGTTTGACATAGCTTTGTATGTTAGGCAGAGATTGCCTCTGAGTAGGTAATATGTGACGGAGTATAAAGTTGGAGTTTTTTGAGACGGTCTGCATAGGGAATCTGTTTGACGCTGGTAATCCTCTTTGTGAGTATTTCTGTGGCCTTTCCAGTTGTTGTAGATGTCTTGTGAGGTGCATACCAAAAGGGGCATTGTACTCTATAATGGGTCGATGAGTAGAGGGGAACAATGACCTCTTTTTTCCTGAATGAGAAACCTTTTGTAATGAGGTGTGCCATGTAGAAGGATTTCCTGACTACTGTGGTGATGTGATTATCAAAGGAGAGACTACTGTCCACCTGTCTCCCAAGGTCTCTTATCATGCTTTCAGTGTTAAGTAGACTACCACCTATGTGGTAGCTCATGGGTAGAGAGTTTTTACCAAAGGGGATAACAATGCACTTTGTGGCATTGAGCTTGAGGCCATGGTATTGACACCAGGCATCTGTCTCAGTGAGACCCTTTTGTAGGATGTCCACATCACTAGGAGTTTCAATTATGGCTCCTATTTTGCAGTCATCTGCGAACTTCGTTAGCCAAAGACCTTCTGTGTTAGCCTGTACATCAGAAAAGTAGATACCAAACAGGAGAGGACCCAGGACTGAACCCTGTGGTACTCCACTTGTCACTGGTCTGTAGTTGGATTTGGAGTCTGCTACTTTCACAGTGTGGGTCCTGTCAGTGAGCCAGTTGGCAACCCATCTTGTGACATAGGGATTTATATCTTGTTTAGTGAGTTTATCTATAATTCCAGAGTGGGGAATGGTGTCGAAAGCCTTGGTGAGATCATGATAGGCTGTGTGAACCACCTTACCTTCATATACTGCTTTGGTGACTGCTTCAAAGAAGTCTATCAGATTTAGGAGACATGATCTGCCTTTTACAAACCCGAACTGGGTGGGGTCCAGAGTTTGGAGATTACCAATATCTTTGTTTATAAGTTCCATGATGATACGTTCCATGGCCTTGCAGACCAGACTTGTTAGGCTAATGGGGTGGAAGTTTTCGAGGTCCGTGGTGGCTCCCCCTTTGTGGAGTGGGATAACTGTCACTGTGCTCCATTCAGTGGGCACAAAGCTTAAGGTGAGGCTATGATTGAACATGGTGCTCAGGTGGGGTGCCAGTTCAGTCTGTAGTTCATGTAGAATGCAGCCTGGGATGTTTTCAGGTCAGTCAGGTCCCATGGATGCTGTGTTCTTGGCTTTGGAGAGTGTGGTTTTTACCTGTGCAGCCGTGATTACAGGAACTTTGCATTCTTCCGGTATAGGGGTGGGCCCTTTAGGGGGTGAGAGAGGGTCAAAGTTAGCACTGAACCTATCTGCCAGGATGTTGAGATTCTTGACATAGCTATAGAATGCTTTGTGGTTGTCTTTAGAATCAGTGGTGATTTCATTTTCGCAACTAGCTTTGGAGGATTTTATGAGGGATCTCAGCTTCTTACTGAGGCTGACCAGGGAGTTCCTCCAATCATGGGATTTTACTCTTTTTTGCAACAGTTTCTTTCTTCTGTTGCAAAGTTTGTTTATGGCAGGGGACCACCAGATTGGCTTCCTTTTTTTGGAGGATAGCATCTTGGTTCTGTTAGGGATAGCATGATCCATGCACTCATGTAAGTGCTTATAAAGTGCATTTTTGTGTAGAATTCAGCAGTCATACCTCTATTGTCAATCTGCATGGGTGTCGTGAAGTTTGGCACTTCAGTCTTAAGAAGCGTAAAGTTGGCTTTGGAGAAATATTTTACGGTGGTTTCCAATTGGGAGATGGGGGCAGGATGTGGATGTCTAGGATGATTAGCTTGTAGTCAGATCTGACCAACAAGGGATTGACCTCTGGTGTAGAACACCGGTCACCCATGTTGGGAATGACCAGGTCTAGGATATTGCTGCCCCTGGCGGGGGTGTGGATAAGTTGATCCAAGGCGTTGGAATTTATGAATTCCATAAAACATTGACCAAAAGAGTTGGTACATAAGTAGTTTTCTCAGGTAATGGTGGGGTAGTTGAAATCGCCCATTATGAGGGTGTTTGGTTGTACCCTAATATTTTCCTGTGTATCAAGAAATGAGGGGTGGGAATCCTGGGGCATGGTGGGTGATCTGTAGCAAGTTATAATTTGGATTGCGGTCTTGCCCAGAGTTAGTTTCACTTGGATAATCTCGGATGCATTATGCTGAGCAACTAGCCTGGAGGTGTGGATAACCTTAATGAATATGGACACACCTCTGCCTTTAGTGTTTCAGTCAAGGTTAGGTGGCTGAAAGGTGTGGTATGAATTATAGCCTGGTAATGCAGGGTTTCTCTCTGGAGCCTTGAACGAGGTCTCTGTCACTGCACAGATGTCGATGTTCTCCATTTTAAGGACTGCCTCGAGTGAATGCATTTTGAGGTTTAGACTTTTAACATTGAGTAGCATTACCCTCAGATTTTGCTTGCTTGTACCTGTTATGGTGGTGAATTTGTCATTTGAACCTTGCCTAAAAGAGGCACTATGGGGTGGCAAGAGTCTTAGCCAGTGTCCGGAATCCCAAAGGTGACAGGTGCAGGCCATCTCTGGCAAAGCATCATGGTCTGTTGATCATGTCATCCCAGGCAGACAGATACTGGATCCGCTTAGAATGACACCAGAAGCTTAGCCAATTGTTGAAGTCAATCATTTTGTTCTTGTACTGTGGTATCATTCTGGGTGATGGCAGGATGCTACTCAGGGTTAGAGTCATATTTGCCTGGGCTACAAGATCGGAGAGCTCATCCATGTCTCTTTTCATGTAGTCCAGGGAGGCATGTCTCAGGTCATTCAGACCAACATGGACAATGACAGAGTCATATTTGTACATGTTGTGGAGTGACCTGAGTGCATGCGTTATGTGGTAGATCCTGGCACCTGACAGGTAGCTGACAGTAACTTTCTCCTTGTTTAGCCTAGTGAGTGGAACATCAGTGTGCCTGACTATAGAGTCACCTATAACTAGAGTATTGGGTACATTGTTATGCCTTATGGGCTGTGGTTGACTGGCACACTGAGTTTGTGGGCTATGTGTCATTGGGTTGTATTGGGGGGGTGGAGGTTGCTTGCATTTCTGCTTTGGCGGTCTCTGTTGCTTGACCAGATTTTTATTGAGTGCCTCCATGAATGTAGGTGTGTGTTTTGTGTTTCTAGGTGTCTGTTTTGGTGGTGTAGGTTTTGAGGGACTATGTGATGAGTGTGGTATGGTGCAAGTGTTTACCTTCTCCTCTTGACTGTCTAGTCCAGTCTTGTGTGAAGAGAGCTTTGCTTCCAGTTTGGCTATATAAGTGCATTTCTCATAGGTTGTAGTGTTTGGTGGTAGGAGGAGAGGGTTGTCTGTGTACATGAGGTAATTGCTGCATTGCCCCAAGATGCCCAAATTCATCAGGTAGACAGGAGAAAACACCAGGAGCTCACCCTTAGACATGCCTGGATAGGTGCTTATTTATTAAGTACTAAAAACTGTTTTCCTCTAGACAAGTGAGGAAAGTTGAGTGCTGTAGTAATTTGTAGCTTATTTAGTGCTTACAAGTTCTGAACAAGTGCTGAGCTCAAAGAAACAGATTTGAGTGCTAAAACTAAAAAAACTGTCTAGTTTAGAATAGTTTAACACTAGCTAAGTGGTGATGCATAAAGTGTATTTTTTATATAACAGTAGCAAATGAGCAAACTGATTTAAACAAATTAACCAATTAACCAGTAAAAGCTAAAAACCGAGCCCCATTCCAGCAGTCTTCAACCAGACAAGTTGTAACTGCACACTCATGCCACTAGGGTGCAGGGGAACCTTCTCCAAAAAAAGATGGTTTGGATTGGTACTCAAGTTATACAACCAAAGCTAGATTAAGCAGGTCTGAATTTAGTCTACGCTACAGCAAACAAGGCATACCAATTTCAGAAAGAAACAGTTCAAATAAGCAGGCACAATAAGCCTTTAACCAGAAACTCCCAGCTCAGAAGGGCAGAATCTACCCTCTCCTCCCACAAGAGTGCAGACCACACCTTCTTAATGTAAAATAACTGGCCTGAAGCCCAAGTGCTTAAATCAGAACCAATACACTTTTAGAATAACAGACATTAAGCCTTGAATCAGCAACTCCCAACTTAGAAGGATGTAAGCTACCTGTCCTGCCACACCAGTGCAGACCACAGAACTTCTTAATGTAAAACAACTGGTCTGAAGCCCAAGTGCTTCAACCAAAGGCTTAGAATAACAGTTACAATTTAATCAGGCTACTAACAAACAGTAATAAATGCAGCAGAATAAATGCAATTAAGTACTTTTAGGAACAAACAGCAAAGGCAAAATAAAGTAATAATGTAGGAAGAAACACAGATGCAGTAAAAGTAAATGAATAAAGTGCACTTTTTTATATAAGAATGGAAAACAGGCAAACTGATTTAAACAAATTACCCAATTAAACAGTAAAAAAAGCTCAAACCTGAGCCCTGTTCCAGCAGTCTTCAATCAGACAAGTTCTAACTGCACACACCTGCCACTAGGGTGCAGGGAAACCTTCTCCAAAAATGATGGCCTGGGTTAGTACTCAAGTTATACAAATAAAGCTAGATCCAGGATGTCTGAATCTAGTCTATCCTACAGCAAACAAGGTGCACCAATTTCAGAAAGAAACAGTTCAAATAAGTAGGCACAATAAGCCTTTAACCAGAAATTCCCAGCTCAGAAGGGCAGAATCTAGCCTCTCCTCCCACAAGAGTGCAGACCACAAATCTTCTTAATGAAATATAACTGGCCTGAAGCCCAAGTGCTTTAACCAGAACTAATACACTTTTAGAATAACAGACACTGAGCCTTCAATCAGCAGTTCCCAACTTAAGAGGATGTAACCTACCTGTTCTGTGACTACAGTGCAGACCACAAACCTTCTTAATGTAAAACAACTGGCCTGGAGCCCAAGTGCTTAAACCAAAAGGCTTAGAATAACAGTTACAATTTAATCAGACTACTACCAAGCAGTAATAAATGGATCAGAATAAATTTAACTGAGTACTTTTAAGAAGATGCAAAAGCAAAATAAAGTGCAATTTTTTTAAGTAAAATGCAAGGAAAGAGGAAGAAGGAGCAGAAGAAAAATTCAAGGTTAAGAACCTAAGTGAGTTGGCCTTCTCAAATGTTCCCTCTGTATTAAGTAGAGTGAACACCAGGCTGGGAGGGGTGTCCCAGATCAAATTTACAGTAGGGTCGGGCAACTGCAAAGCCACCAACTATAACACCACTACAAGAATAGGGTGGTGGAGGAAACAATTTCAGGACAGATGCGAAACAGAAAACAATGCCAGAAAATATATAAAACAATTCAGTCAGGCAAAATTAAGGCAATGCAGAACTCAGAAAGGTTAAAATGCCAAGAAACATACTTATCAACCAATGCTATATTTCCAGATTGTTTGAGAATCACACACCAGCCAGACACCAGGAGTTTCCAACAGTGTATGCAGGAATTTACAAACATAAACTATTTTTAAATCAGCAAGCCTTGAAGCAATCAGATAACACAAAAGCTGTTAGAAGTTTTATAAATTCCACCTCAGAAATAGGGGGTAAGCAGTTTCAGGACAGATGAGAAACAGAAAACAATGCCAGAAAATATATAAAACAATTCTGTCAGGCAAAATGACTGTGTGTGTGTGTGTGTGTGTGTGTGTGTGTGTGTGTGTGTGTGTGTGTGTGTGTGTGTGTGTGTGTGTGTGTGTGTGTGTGTGCACACGTGCACGCCTGTCTGTGTGTGCATGTGCTGTGATGAACTACTGTCTCTTCCCCATTTGATTTAATTCAAATGCACTTTTATTACTGAAACAACCCTGAATAGTAGATAGTAGGCATCAGTTAATGACTGAATAAGTGAACATTCAACTTATATTCAGTGAAAACATTTAGAACATAGGAGAAGATAATATATCTATGGTGCAATATATATTTAATTCTGGTAAGGGATATAGAATTCCTTGGTTGAAGGGCATAGTGTTCCGTGAGAAATGCATGAATACTGTCCAAGTTTTGATCGACTATTAGCTCTGGCTGTATGAGTCAACCTGTACTGATTACATTTTTCAGTAAGTTGCTCATCAGATTTTCAAATTTTCCAAATACCTATTGAAAAATGTAGATATATTTGGTTATAAGGCACTTGAGTAAATGCGTAATAAGTAAACACAAAATCAATGACAGCATATAACCAAAAAAATGCCAGTGATGCATAAATGAACTAAAAATTAATTGACAATCTACAATAAATAAAAATAGAGTACATAAAACATGTGATTAACAAACACCTACTCTGACAGGGGAAGGAATTTGGGGTGGTACCTAGAAAGTGCAACAAAAGAAGCCCTCCTTATAGCTATGTGGAATTCAGAGGAATACTAAACCCCCGAGGTGTCAATTTTAAAAGAAAAGTTTCAAGTAATAAAAAAAATTTAAAATTGATCACATAGAGGCAGCAGCTGACAGGTCTTATAAATCTTTGACCTGAATATAGGCCTAGGAGTACAGTAATACTGTAGCTATGCAACAATAAACAAGGGGAAGTAATAAATGCCTTAAAAGAGGAACAATAAAATAAAGTTATTTTGTGAAAGTAGTACATAGAAAAAATAAACCTGAAAAGTCTAACAAAGCACTGCATAAAAAATGTATGAGATGTAAAGAGACATAGAATAATACCTAAGTATAATAGGTCTCTCGGAAGTGGAAGGGTTACAAATAAAACAATTTTTTGAAGGAAAACAATTTTTTTTAATTGAATTACAAAGAACTTTTGAAATACCAAGTATGTTTATTACCAAACAGATATGGTACACAGTGTAAAGAAATATGTGTATTTAAGCCAAGAAAACTATGCACACACTATTTGTACATGCCTGAAAGGAAAGTATAGTTTCAGCAAAAGACAAACAACATCAAACATGTTAAAAACTGTCAGTTATGCAGTAAGAGTGGTATGACATTTTTCTTTGATTATGTCATTAAAGAAAATCATAGCAGTTGGTACACTCTGCTTTGAGAAAATTGGGGCTAAATCCCAACTGACATACCCTGACAGGCTTATTTTACTGCATAATAGGCAAAAATATAGTTTAAACTCTACAGAAGATGTGGAAAGATATCTCCAAGGCTAAAGGATTGAGACAGACTAAAAACAAAGTGCAGAGTATGTTTTTTTTTTTTAAGGAAGGACATGGAAATTATTCTGTATATATGTTATAATGCTAATTGGTAACAGACACATGAGAACCTCAAAACACATACACAAATACAGGTCTCTACCTTGCTACAACAAGCTTTTAAAAAATACAGCAAAAAATAAATGGGAAATTTGTATGTGTTGCAAAGCCCTCAGAGGTCGGCATTATGTTGAAATAATGTCAACCAGAGATGTAAGGCAAAATGTGACAGACAAAGGACCATACTACCCCAGTGACATCCATTTTTTTTCCTATAATGTCCATCTGGTAGTGCATTTGTGCACTTAGAAAATGAACAGTGTGTTTTTGTTGACTTTTTATGGCTTATTTTTATATTTTAAAATTATGCGTCTGTTTCTTGGTTCTTTTAGAGAAGATAATGCCTTTCTTTATTTTTATGTAGTGGAATGCTTCTCATATTATGCTTTAGAAAATGTTTAAAATATTAGTCAGTATATTTAAATGATTGCATTTGTGCATGTTTGTGTATGAACCTATGACTGTGTATGTGTGTGTCTTACTGTTTTTGTTTATGTGTGTCTAAAGTGATTCCAAAAAGACTAGTCATCCATTCACAGCAAAGAAATGCATAATTGTCAGTTAGTCAATCTCCCAAAAAGGGACTTCCTTTCTCACATCAGACAGTAACCACCACTTATAAGAGCCATACTTTTAACTTACTCTTCCCACACCATTGCTAAACCACTACAAAACTCCACCCAGATACAAACACCATGACACCTGTGAAGAAATTAGACAATGTTATTTGTGCTGGCATGTCTGGCTGGAGTTTTGTATATATTTTCAGATTAACCTGTCTATTATTATGCCAACATGGCTAGCTATGATATTGTAAATAAGTTCTTACATGCTGATTTCTAATCTATTTGTACAGAATGTTTTAAAGACTTGGGTGTACCTTTACATTTCCAACTGTGCATATTTCTGAAAAAGATTCTAAATGCAGACTGTCTCAGGATCAGCTGATCTGCAGGTGATGTCATTGGAATGTTAAATTTACTATCTGTTACTGTTAGATGCTGAAAGACAGGAAGGAAGTTTAATAAATAGCTGCTGGTTGATTTTCAAAATATGAAATGCAAATTAAAACTGGAACAGTTGTGACACTTAGGCTAGTCCATAAAAGAGCCTGCTGAAGACAGCTGAAGTCAGTTGTCAGTTACAGTCGCCAGTTGTAGTTGTAAGTTGTTCACAGTTGCACTGTGCAGTGGATACCCAAAAGGACTCACCAAGAACTGTAAGCCTGCCTTTGCTCTGTTGTAATAATTTAGTTTAGATCAGGGACAGTGTTCTTTAGTCAGATAGGAACATTTTAACTACAGTTAGAGTTTTTCTAAATGTTGGATTTCTATCCTTCAGTATTGATTTCATTTTCTTAGTGACTGAGTTCTGTTTGTTTATTGGAAATTACTGCTTTATATTTGTAATCATTTTTTTGCTTATTATTAAATATTTTTATTAACTTACATTGTGGCAGGTCAATCAGTGTTTTCTTTAGTGATTGCTGGGCCACTCCAAAAGCCTGGCTGCTTTAGATAATTTCAAAAAACTGGCCAGCACCAAATAGTGAAACCCAAAAAACTCTTTATTGTGGCAACTCCAAAAAGCTATAGCAAGCTATAGCAAAACAGTCAAACCAGTTTCTGCATCAATATGCCTTCCTCAGTGAACACAGCAAACAAAAATCTTTACTCATTTAAATACACATCGCACTCCAATTAATAATTAATTACAATTGCTCATTAAAACCAGGCCTAAACAATCCCCCAAGTCTAATAATCCAATTACATTCTTTAATGCATGGACTGGCTTATTTATTTAGTCAGTTGTTCCTGCACAGCATTTTATGTGGGCCAAACATCAAGGTCCCTGCGAGGTTCGGATTTCTGAACATTTAAGTGATATTCGAAATAAACAAGCTTCTAGCTCTTTATATAAGCACACTTTGCAACATACTACAGCACAGTTTACTTTTACTATTATTGATACAATAAAAGGAAATAGACAAGACAAAATTGGTTGGTACTCTGTTTTAAACATTAAAGAATGTAATTGGATTATTAGACTTGGGGGATTGTTTAGGCCTGGTCTTAATGAGCAATTGTAATTAATTACTAATTGAAGTGCGATGTGTATTTAAATGAGTAAAGATTTTTGTTTGCTATGTTCAATGTGGAAGGCATATTGATGCCAAAACTGGTTTGACTGTTTTGCTATAGCTTGCTATAGTTTTTTGGAATTGTCACAATAAAAAGCTTTTTGGGTTTCACTATTTGGTGCTGGCCAGTTTTGTTATTTTTTTTTCAGGTTTTGTGGGCCTTTGCACCAGCCATACTTGAGGTTCCTGTGTGGGTATCTGCTTTAGATAATTTGCCATCATTTGTTTTAATATCCAATTTTCACAATTGGACGCCCCTTTAAAAGGACATGTAGGGTCCTGATTGGTGGCATTGTGTTAAAGTATTATTTTGGGGAAGGGGCATAGCTGAAAATCTGAGTCAAGCTTTCCCAGAAGTGTTTGGATGTATGATATTTAATTTATTTAAGTGTGAGTGCATCAGAGGTCTTAAACCGGGACTGAAGTATATAATAAGGAGTTACATTAAGGGTGGACAGAAGTATACAGTCCAGTCCCAGATCATAGAGTATGTTCCTGTTGTGCTGTTAAGGGAAATAGTGAAATATTACTTCTGTTTAAGTGACGGTTTCCTACTGGAAACAGTAGTGAGGATCGAAGCTCCTTAGTTACTGACCCAGGGTAGAAAGAGATATCACACTATTGTTGGCAGTCCGGTGGGGCACTGTCCGGACATCACAACACCTATACACTTTACATTACTTAGCCTATTAATAACTCTGTACCTCTTCACTTCCTATCATAACCAAATAATTAATAATAACTACTCTGCCACTAACCCACTCATCACCCCACCTCATACTCCTCTTACCAATATTATCATATCACCACACCTATTTAAAAACTCCAACACAGAACTCTTTTCATTCAAATACACACACTCACATGCATCCCCATAAGAGCAACAAATTTTGCTAAACTAACTAACAAACTCACATGCCTATACCTACTAAATTTAACCCAAATCAAACTAAGAGGTGACACACATCCCAACCCTGGCCCACAATCTACAGAATAAACCCATCTCCCTCCAAGCAACCTATGACCTCCATACAAAGTTTACTGATTATACTGGAAATAAATACCTCTTACACATATGCTCAATGAACAATATGATTAGTCTTGGACATATTCAGAAATACTATACAAGGAAAATAACAGATGTGAAAAAGATTACTTTATCCTGACTGATTTGCCCTATTGAAATTATAAGAGATAGAGTATAGACTGGAGAGACATGGCCTTATAGTGACATTCAGATGTTTGAAGTACAATGTTTTGCTATCAGTACTGTACACAAAATGTCTTTCTTAAACATATAACAAATAAACAACTGCATGATAGAAATAGATAAATGTCACTCAAATCTGAGGAAAACTTTTTCATCAGAAGGCTAGTTCTCTGTGGAACTGACTACTTCTAAATGAGAGATACTCAGTAAGTTTAAATGTCAGTTAGACTTGATGTTTAGTAGCTATTTTGGAAAAAGGGATGCAGAATGTTTCAACCTGACTGGTCAAACCACAGTAACATTGGAACATTGTTATAGCAGGACCCCTAGAAAAACTAGGTATATGGCAATAGTAATACTTATGAATATCAGTTGGGCATGACAGCAGTCTGTTTCTAAAGGTTAGCCCAACAGTCCACTTATGCTGTGCTTATGATGTCGTAAGAAGGCTAAAACATGCATGTCCACAGCTAGTGGGGTTTGTGTTTTTTGGCCTGAAATTTTCCATAAATAGACTTAAAAAGAAAAAGGTCATGGACATTCAGAATTGCCATACAGCTGAAACACCTGATGTCATTAAGGGGTCATTTGCATATATCCCATGTTGCCTCTAATATAAGAGGTTTAAGGAATCACACAGTGGAAAATCTAGCCTGGCTAGATTTTTCTTTTAGTTTTTACTGATTGGTTTGTCTGTGAGACCTTTTTACTTATTGTTTTAGTATATCTAAAAAGATGGAAGACACTAGCTGGTTATTATTTCTGATCTGGTTGACTGAGTCTGTGAAACTAATCAGTAAAGTAGTTGTTCTGTGTTTTGGTCTAAAACCGTGTTGTGTCAGCGGTAGGAGATTATTGTCAAGAAGCTAACTGAGGAGTTGTGTATGTATGCATTTTCCAGTATTTTGGCTATGGCAGGGAGGAATGCAATGGGCCTAAAATTTGAAAAAAGTCTGTTGAGGTTCCACCTTTATAAAATGGAATGATATAAGAGACTTTCAATAGTTTGGGAATATAATGCTCCCAATTGATTGATTGATTAGTAGAGATAAAAGGTGTCTGCTGCTAGTTTCAGAAATTCATTAGGTAGTTGGTCAGTGGCTAAGGATGAGGGTTTAAATTTGTAGATACTGTTTTTATGGTATTAGTTTGGACTTGTTTGAAGGAAAAAGAGTCAGGTTATCATCTGATGTTTTAGGATCTGATAGAGGGGTGATGCTGTTGTTTTTTTACAAGGACCGATATAGAGTTGATAAAGTGGTTATTAAACTGTGAGTAGTATGATCCATAGATAAAGCAGCCCCTGCAAGTACGGCATTTGCACGGCTCCAAAACTACCTTATAGCAATACGAAACACTGAGAGCCAGCACACTCTAGCATAAGGAATTTATTGCAAATACTAGCTCAAAAGCATAATAAAAAAGAGACAAAACAGACCCATTTTGGCTGTAAAAATTAAAAGCCTTCTTCAGTGCAGTAAAGACATATACACTTGTTCTCCTTTTTATAAGCAACCACTAGATGATGCTTTAAATTAGTGAATTCATTATCCATACCAATTAACGATATTCATTAAGCCCTGGTGAAAAAAAAAACAGTTTGATAATCCATTTCTTCTCTTTATTATTTAAAATCTGATGCCAACCTGTTTTATTTGTTCTCTGTCCAGTAATTCTGTTCATCACAGTAAAGTAAAAAAGGATGCATCCCTATGTACCTCAGTGTGCTTGTATAAGGCATTTGTGAACTTCTTGTGTCTGATGTCACTTAAATGTTCAGAAATTCTGAATTTTAAAGATCTGGATGTTTGCCCCACATAAAATGCAGAACAGGTGCACGTAGCTAAGTAAATCACCAAGTCCGTCTGACAGTTCGCCAAAAAGAAAATATCAAATACTTTTTGGTGCTGAACTGGCATGTCTTCTTCATCCTTCTGCAGTGGGTGTAATGGCCACAGGGAAAACATCCCTTAAGTTGGTCCCCCACAAGAGTAGTTTGTATAGAGTCACCCTTACATCTCCAACCATGTTTGTAATGACTTAAAAATGAACCCAAATTTTTGCTTCTCCTGAAAGAGAAATGACATCTGTAAACCAAAATATTACATAATTTGGTATCTGATAATAGTATGTTCCAGTGTCTACAGACACTATTAAGTAGGACATCAATATTCCTTCTATAGGTAGTAACCAGTCGGACGGTGGAATCCTTGTCCATAGTCTTGTCCCTGTATGTTAAAAGATCCTGCCTGTCACGACTAGCCACCCAATGTCAGGCCTGACAGATGTTTCCCATTTTGTAGCCCCTATTCCTGAATCTAGTGGTTAGATCTTCTTGATACACCTGATAAGTAGCATCATTTGAACATATTCAATTCATATGCAAAAATTGTGATTTTGGGATGTTTCTGCATATATGTGGAGGATGAAAGCTGGTAGCATGGAGAAGGGAGTTATATTGGGGGTATTTATGATACACTTCTGATGTTAAAGTCACTTCTGATGTTAAAGTATGATCATTGTTTCTACTGACTAAAACATTCAAAAAAGTGATCCTGTTGATGTCATAGGTGGCTTTAAATTGTATACCCCATTTTTTATCATTTAAATATCCAACAAACTTCATAAGATAGTCAGGGTCCCATACTAACCAGCAATTATCCAAGTATCTTCTCCAGGTATCGATCTCATCTAGATAGAGATTGTGTGTATTGTCATAGATGAGCTGTACCTCAATGTGGGCCATGAATAAGACAGCATATATGGGAGCAAATGAGGCTCCCATAGCAGTGCCTTGTATTTCTAAATAGCATTTGTTCTGGTAATAGAACACGTTCTTAGTTAGAACGTGTTCCGAAAGGCAAAGTAAAAAAGTGTTGAAACCTGGTTGGTACAACTCTGACTTATATAACCAGTATTCTAATGCTTCCAGGCCCGCCCAGTGAGGAATATTACTGTACAATGCAAAAACATCTAGGGTGCAAAGTAACCACCCTGGCTCAAGCTGCATCTCAGAAATTTATTTATTTATTTATTTATTTATAGTTTGATTACCGGGGAAGTCCACTGGGCCAAGAAGTGCCCATTTTCAGTGGAGGCCCGGGGAGAAAAGCTCCATGTGCAATACAATACAATAAAGGTTACAAAATACAAAGAAGGTCACATAATGAATGAGATGAAATACACGAGTAAGATTCATACATTCAAAAAAAAAAAAATAGCAAGCGTAATATACATCATGTTTTATAGGAAGGAACCATACATTCCTTAAATAACTTTAAGGAATTCCGTAGTGTCTTGGATGCTGGCCCTAACCCATTTCAAAAGTGGTTTAAGATACTGTGTCAGAAATGAGATAATCATTCAGTGATAGAACGCCTACCTGAAACTATAGGTCTACCAGGTGGATTTTATAAATTCTTATGTATTTTGGGTAGAAAATATATATACTGACTGGAAGGGTCGGACACCATAAGGTGATGTAATGTGTGATTCCCTTGTTCTTGGCGAATGCCAAAAACTGATCAATTTGTTTCTTGAAGCCAGGAGTTGATCCACTGTTATATGAGTATAGTAACGACTGTCAGTTAGCTGTCTCACAGCTTCTGTGTTGTATTGGGTCCAATCCTGTACAACTACTGCCCCACCCTTATCCACAGACAATATTGCCAAATCATAATTTGTTTCTAGTTCATGGATAGCCTCCATTTCAATCTTTGAGAGATTGTTTGATTTAGCACGGAACTCCCTAAAGTGAAAATGTAGATCTCTGAGAATCTCTGAGATCTCTCTATGATACACTGGTGGCATAAAATTAGATTTGTGGTATCTAAAACCATCCTGCGATTCAGGATTAGGTGCTGTCTGAAAAAATAATCTCAGGTTAAGTAATCTACAAAATGAGGTAATATCTTGTGCAAATGTATCTTCAGACACATAAAAGCCAGGTATAAATTTAAGACATTTATTCAAAGTTTTAACTTGGGTGGGTGACAAAGGGGTGGATGAGATATTCAGTACATTGTTATATTCTATTTCTGCACCATCAGTTTCAACAATCTTTCCATATTGTCCACCTTTGTGATGTTTCCTGCCCCCCCTCCTTTGCTTGCCCCTAAAGGGATATGTGTATCGCTTCATTTAGAGGCTGGGGAATCTGGGGCATGCTGTGCATCGGGCTCTAACCCTGACGAGGACTCCTCAGCAGAAGTATCATAGCTGGTTGAGGACGGCTTCTTTAAAATAGATCTTGGTCTTTTCCTTTTAACCACCTTCCTATGTGTTTGTTCAAACCTGACATGCTTATTACTGGAAAAGGGATGCCCACCCTCATAGTCAGCTAAATCCCTGTGGAACTTTCTCATTTTCCTGTCTTTCAATTGCTGCTCCGGGGTTAAAAGATCCTGACTAAGTTTCCTAAGACCAGGGTTATAGGATTTTTGTTCTTCAAATTTCTGAATGTCTGCACACATTTGGCTGATTTCTGATATATCCTTATCAATAGTTCTCTCATAATGAGAGAGCAAACCTTCCACAAAACCCATGGAAGCTCCTTGTTGAGCCAAAGCCCATTGTTCTGTCAGGGTTGTGTCAATATTATGAACCAATGGCTTTATACGTACCCTCAGCCCCCTTGGAGAAATGCCCTTGGTTAGGTATGCCTTAAAGAGATTAGAATGCCATAACTTGGTCCAAAGGGACCTCATGCTCTTATTTAGTTTGAAAAACTGTGCTTCACATGTATTTTCCAAAGCCAAATCTTCGGGCCCACTTTGATTAACTGTATTGCCTAGGCCAAAAATGGCCAACTCATCCCTGTATGAGGATAAACCCTGCAACAGGTTAGTAAGATCCACTGGTGGTCAATAATCAGCACTTAAAATGAATACTATTTATCCCCTATACTAACAACAGGTGTTGGAACTATGAATATATAATAAATGTTCCAATTGGAGTAACCAAAAGCCTAAGCTTGATCCAATGGTCAAGAAAAAGTCCTATACTGCTATTTCAAAAATTCTTGTCATATAGATTTTGAAATAATAGGCAACCTTTACAAAAATGCTATGTCCATGTACCAATCCAATAAAAGAATGGTCGAGTGTGGACAATATTAGCCCCTGCTCCTAAATAAATATGTTTTAAGCAGCGCTAAGTCTCAACACTCAATCAGAACCAATCCAGTCAGTCACTCTGCAATTATAAAGTGTTCATATACATATCCAACATTTAGGTAGACTTAGGACAATATTAGCCCCTACTATTAAATCACTCAGATAACAACTGACGTTTATTCTTAAGCAGTGCCAAGTCCATAGTCCGCATATCCATAATCTCCACCATAATATTAATTATGAACTATAATAGCCCTTGCCGCTCATGAATATTTGTTGCCATCCAAAAAAAAACAGACCATGGATCAAGCAAGGCTGATAACAATAGTCATATTCCCAACATCCAAGGTATTGATAATAATAACACAACTGACCCTACCAATGTGAATATACTTCCTGCCAAGGATTTTACCCTTTGGTATAGCTCATTTTTAATAAGGAAAAAATCTTGAGCGTCAAGGTCTCAAAGGTTGAGTCATAAATAGACAGAACTGAAATAGGGAATATTGTTATAATATGCAAAGATATGTCCCAGAGTAATATATAAATATAATATTGGGTGCAGATTCCTAAACACCAAACAGTTAATGAAAAGTTATATAAAGTACACAAAGAGGAGATGAGTGACTTCTAAATGGTGCAACAATTATTAACCTAATAAAACATTCAAAAATTAACAGTCCCAAAGTACAAATAATGCTAGAGTTAATGTCTAATATATATAGCAATAAGTCAGGAATTCTGCTGTAAATATATTATAAATCCTGTCCTGAACTGTTAGGCATCGCTTATTACATAGGTATTATAATCCAACTGGTTAACCTATTGCAAATATGTTCATGAAATCAAAATTATTTTCAGCAACAGTTGAACTAATCCACATTGATCATGTAAGCTAGTAAAGTCCAGTTTAGTACATAAAAATTGGAAAAATGATCCCAAGTAAATATTATTGTATAATTAACTCAAAAACGAATATGTGAAAAAAAATCATAGTCCACCTAAATGTCCATAGCTAAATTTGTCAATGATGAACCAAATTGCATACTTCAGCCTCGAAAAAACGAGTATAAAGTTCTGGAACTGTAAACCCAAATCCAATCTGATACTTGGCAACAGTATACTGCTGATTCCACCCTAAACTGTTTGTTAAATAAGTCCCCAATGTTCCTCCTGTGCTAAAGAATGAACTATAACCAAATCCAACAAGATAGCGACCATTCAATCCTTGTGTATTCACTTATTCATATATATGTCACAAAGATGAAGCAAAATGCGTTCCCCAATAGTAATAATCCAAAATGCATCCTGAATTAAAGCTGCTCAAGTCCTACATACAATACGTTAGTTTTTCACCAAAACTACACAATAGTATCAAGCACATGCCCCAAAATGAGCAAAAACAGGTCCAGTAAATGGCACCCCAAGCTCCGAGAGTACAAAACAGTTTTTAAGTAGCTTGAAGAGCAAAAAAGTAAAGTCAAAGTGGATTCCCTGATTTTAATGAACCCACCTTTTGTTAATTGTCAAAAAAGGCTTAAGAAGTAAAAATGTACAACTCATGATACACTGGTGACAAAATGCTGTTCAAACGTCCAGTGTAACCTGCAGAAAGCCCTTTGTATGCACAAGAAGATATAATTAGGTGTTCACTTGTACAATTATGGCTGTAAAGGTACCAGATTCCATTACTGTGCAAGAGGCCTGTTGCAGCCCTTCTTTAGACAGCACCCAATGTCCTGATAACCACAATACAGTTTAAACTTGAGGAAGGCATGTAACCTTATTTGTAGTCACTCAAATAGCGATTTATACAAAATAGCATAAAGAATCCACCAAACTGGAAGGAATAAATCAAGATAATGAGCTTCACTAGTGATACATTCGAAATAAGTCCTCATCAGGTTTGAAACTGTGCCTGATGCACAGCATGCCACAGACCAACAGCAAGGGAAGGAAGGGAGATGATCCATAGATAAAGAAGCCCCTGCAAATACGGCAACTGCACAGCTCCAAAAAGACCTTATAGCAGTACAAAACATTGAGAGACAGCAGACTGTAGCATAAGGAATTTATTGCAAATACTAGCTCAAAAGCATAATAAAAAAAAGAGAGAAAACAGACCGGTTTTGGCTGTAAAAATTAAAAGCCTTCTTCAGTGCAGTAAAGACATATACACTTGTTCTCCTTTTTGTAGGCAACCACTAGATGAAGTTCCACATTAGTGAATTAATTAACCATACCAATTGGTTGAATGGTCGCCATCTTGTTGGATTTGGTTATAGTTTGTGCTTTAGCACATGAGGAACAATGGGGACTTATTTGACGAACAGTTAAGGGCAGAATCAGCAGTATACTGTTGCCAAATATCAGATTGGATTTGGATTTACAGTTCCAGAACTTTATACTCATTTTTTTGTGGCCAAAGTATGTAATTTGGTTCATCATTGACAAATTTAGCTATGGACATTTAGGTGGACTATAATTTTTTTCACAAATTCGTTTTTGAGTTAACTATACCAATAATTTTTACTTGGGATCATTTTTCCAATTTTTATGTACTAAACTGGACTTTACTAGTTTACATGATCAATATGGATTAGTTCAACTGTTGTTGGGAATAATTTTGATTCCATGAACATATATGTGGTGCGTTAACCAGCTGGATTATAATACCTATGTAATAAGCAATGCCTAACTGTACAGGACAGGATATTTACAGCAGAATTCATGACTTATTGCTATACATACTAGACATTCCCCCGGACTCTCAAAAGCTTGCACGGAGTGCAAGATCAGTGCAGGAGCTCAATCAGGCAATATGTCTGCCGTGCGATCCAGGAACAGCCTGCAGGGGTGTGCATGAGCGCTCCTGCACTAATCTTGCACAGACTAAGCCCTGGTATGCAAATCACCCCATTTGCAGGTGAAATAGGTTCATAGGTTCATAGGTAGGTACTAGGCTATCTGCCCGAGTGCATTTATAAGCCTAGCCAGAATTTGTCGGCTTTCGCCGCCCCATTGATTACTTAACTGATCCTCTGTCAAGCAGATCCAATGAAGTGATCCCAGGGGTATATTTTCTATTACCCATCCACTCATCAAGGTTTCTCTTGAAGAGTGTTAGTGAGGGGCTCTGCCTGATGTAGTTTGGAATTTTGTTCCAAAGCATGGGGAGTCTCTGTGACAGGAATCTATCCCTCCAGCATGTTCTATTTATTGTTGTGGTGAGGTTTAGCACACTAGAGTGCGTGGTTCACAGTGAGTTGGATTTCTTTAGGTGGAACATGTCCATCAATTCTGAGTTGGACATGGCTCTGCAAGTCAGGCAGAGAACACCTCTAAGTAAGTGATATGCCACTGAGTACAGCCGGAGTTTTTTCAGTCGGGCTGCATAGGTCATATGTTTTTGGCCAGTAATCCTCTTGGTGAGGTACTTTTGTGGCCTTTCCAGTTGTTGGAAGTGTCTTGTGAGGTACATCCCAAATGGGACATTGTACTCTATGATGGGTCTAATGAGTGATGAGTAGAGGGGCACTATAACCTCTTTATTTCTAGATGCAAACCCTTTAGTAATTAGATGGGCCACATAGAAGGATTTCCTAAGTACTTTGCAATATGATTGTTAAAGGAGAGATTACTATCTACCTGGATCCCCAGATCTCTTATTACCTCTTCTGTATTAAGGGGGCTGCCACCTATGTGGTAATTCGTGGGTATTTTGTTTTTCCCAAATGGGATGACTATGCATTTTTTGGCATTTAGCTTGAGGCCATGACTTTGACACCAGGTGTCTGTCTCAGTAAGGGCCTTTTGGAGGATGTCTGTGTCAGCCGAAGAGTCAATAATGGCTCCCAGTTTGCAGTCATCAGCGAACCTGGTTAGCCATAGTCCTCATGTGTTTGCCTGTACTTCTGAGAAGTATATGCTGAACAGTAGGGGTCCCAGGACTGAGCCTTGTGGGACACCACTTGTGACTGGTTTAGAGTCAGACCTGGAGCCCGCTATTCTTACCGTGTGAGTTCTGTCTGTAAGCCGGTTGGCAACCCATCTCGTGATGTAGGGGTTTATGTTCAGGCTGGTGAGTTTTTCTGTAATACCAGAGTGGGGAATGGTGTTGGTAACCTTGGCGAGGTCAAGGTAGGCTGTGTGAACCACCTTTCCCTCGTCTATGGCCTTGGTGACTGTCTTGAAGAAGTCAACTAGGTTTAGTAGGCACGATCTGCCCTTAACAAAGCCGAACTGGGTTGGGTCAAGTGTTTGGAGGTTCCCAATGTCTTTGTTAATGAGTTCCATGATGATGTGCTCCATAGTCTTGCAGACCAGGCTAGTCAGGCTTATGGGGCAATAGTTACCAGGGTCAGTTGTGGCCCCTCCTTTGTGGAGAGGAATAACCGTTGCTTTGCGCCATTCTATGGGCACGTAGCCTGTGGAGAGGCTGGGGTTGAACAGTGTGTTTAGGTGGGGAGTTAGTTTATTCTGTAGTTCATGCAAGACGCAGCCTGGGACATCATCTGGTCCCATTGACACTGTGTTTTTGGCTTTTGAAAGGGCTGTTTTCACCTGTGCGTCTGAGATTTTTGGAACACTACACTTTTCCTGTATTGTTGTGGGCCCTTTTGGAAGTGAGAGGGGGGTGAAGTTTGCACTGAATCTGTCTGCCAGGATGTTGGCAATATCAGTAAGTTCAGTATATTTTGTACTATTTTGCACTAGTTCAGTGCATATCTGCGAGTTGCCACTTAGATTCTTAACATAGCTAAAGAAGGCTTTGTGGTTATCTTTTGAATCATTGGCTATTTTTATTTTGAAGTTAGCCTTGGATGATTTCATAAGGGACCTTAGTTCCTTACTGATACTGATCAGGGATGTCTTTCCTTCTTGGGATTTGCTTTTTTCTGAACTAGTTTCCTCCTTCTATTGTATAGCCTGTTTATGGCAGGGGTCCACCAAACTGGTTTCCTTCTCTTAGAGGAGTGAGTCTTAGTTTTGCTAGGGATGGGAAGATCCATGCATCCTTGTAGGTGCATTTGTAAAGGTTTCTGCATCTTGGGCAGTGTTATCCTTTAGTGTGGAGGCTGTGAAACTTACCACCTCTGTCTTAAGTAAGGTGAAGTTTACTTTAGAAAAGTTTTTTTACTGTGGTTTCCTTAGTTGGGGGTGGTGGTGGGGTGTGGACATCCAGAGTGATTAGTTTATGGTCTGATCTAACCAGTGATGGGTTGACCTCTAGTGTGGAACACCTATCGCCCATGTTGGTGCACCTCTGGTAGGGGAGTTTACCAGCTGTTCCAGGGCATTTGAGTTGATAAATTCCAGGAAGTACTGGGCCTGGGAGTTTGTACTCGAGTAGTTTTCCCAGTGAATGGTTGGGTAATTGAAATCACCCAATATGCAGGTGTTCTGTAGAACCTTCATGTTTTCCAGGGTCTCCAGAAAGGCGGAGTGGTGGTCCTGAGTTAAGGAGGGTGATCTCTAGCAGGCCACAATTTGCATTGCAGATTTGCCTGATGTTAGTTGCACATGGATGATCTCAGAGGTATCATGTTGCGCCACTAACCTGGAGGTGTAAGTATCCTTGATGAATATGGATACACCCCCTCCTTTTGTGTTTTGGTCCGTGTTCTGTGGCCGAAACGTGTGGTATGAGTTGCAGCTTGGTAGTGCTGGGGTGCTCTCTGGAGCCCTGAACCAGGTTTCAGTTACTGCACAGATGTCGATGTTCTCCATACTGAGGAGTGCTTTGAGCGCATGCATTTTGAGATTTAAACTCCTGGTGTTGAGTAGCATAACCCTTAGTTTTTTAATTGTGCTGTTTACGGGGGTGGGTTTGACTTTTGAGCCTTGCCTAAAAAAGGCACTATGGGGGCAGCAAGAACCTTGGCCAGTATTCAAAAGCTTAGGGGTGACAGGTGGAAGCCATCTCTTGCGAAGCAACGCGGCTTGTCAAGCATGTCTTTCCAGACTGACAGACACTGGATCCCCTTTGAATGACACCAGAAGCTTAGTCAATTGTTGAAATTGATAATTCTTTCTTTATTCTGAGGTATCATTCTTGGTGAGGGCAGGATGCTACTCAGGGTCATACCAGCTTGGGCTGCATGATCAGAGAGCTCTTCCATGTCTCTTTTCATGTAGCCCAGGGAGGTACATCTCAGGTCATTCACACCAACATGAACAATGTCAGAGTCATATTTGTAATTGTTCTGGAGTGACCTGAGTGCTTGTGTTATGTGGCGGATTCTAGCTCCTGAGAGGCAGCTAACAGTAACCTTCTGCTTGACAAGCCTAGTGATTGGGACGTCAGTGTGCCTGACTATAGAGTCACCTATTACTAGTGTGTTAGGTATGTTATTTCACCTTAAGGGCTGTGATTGTGCGGCACACTGATTTTGTGTTTTATGTGTTTTCTGGTTTGTGACAGGAGGTACAGGTTGTTTGGGTGTCTGCTTTGGAGGTCTCTGATGCTTTTGCAGTTTTTATTTAGAGCCTCAGAGTATAATTTTGTGTATTTATGTGTATTTTTGCCAGTGGTGTTTTAGTATGTCTGTGTGCGGCTGAAAGTGTGGTGTAAGTGTTAACCTTCTCCTCTTGACTGTCTGTTCTAGTCTTGGGTGGAGACAGCTTAGCTTCCAGTTTGGCTGTATAATTGCATCTCTCGCATATGTTAGTGTTTTGTAGTAGGAGGAGAGGGTTGTCTGTGTACATGAGGCAGTTGTAACATTGCCTCAGGACACCCAGATACACCAGCTGGACTGGAGAGTACACCTGAAATTGCCCTTTGGTCATGCCTGAATAGTAGGGTGAACTGCTTAGTCGCTTGGTTGGTAAGGGGTGAATAAGGAGCCTTGATCTGCTGGGCAATCAGTGTCAGGGTATATTAGTGCTTGCTATTAGGTCTGAGCAAGTGCTGGGCTGTATGATGCTTTTTGAGTGCTTAGGTTGAGAGTTAGACTAGTTTCAAGGGAAAACCTGAAGAGTAGACTTAGTGGAGCCGGGAATAATTTAACAGTAGCTAACCAGTGCTCCCCAGTGTGCAAAACCGTGCAAATGGGGTTTTTATAGTAGGGAAATGAAAGAGATATAAATTAGCCCAAAATGGCGAATAAACTACTAACTTCTGGAATGAACCACTCCTCCAGGGACAGATAGGTTGCTCAAAGCTCCCCTCTCTCACAGGTGAACAGAGAAACTTCCTTCTATCCAAGTAAGGTATGGGCAATTCAGAAACTAGTATCACAGCCCTGATTTCAGCACTATCTTGAAAACTGGACTATAATAGCTTAGAAAGGTGGGAAACAAGGACTTTTTTGGGTTTTTTTTTTTTGTTTTTTTGAAAAGATAAGGCAAAAACAGTAAAAAATATACTTAAAACAGCGATCAGAAAAGGCTATCGCACTTTAGTATGTAGCCTACAACAGTTAAACAAATTATTTAAACAAAAAACAACTTTTTAAAAGTGCAGGCAGTCAAATAAGTACAATATGTGAAAAAAACAAGCTTTTAAATCACAATAACCATGGAAAATATGTGTTTAGGCAGAAAACAGTTAAGTACAGCAAGAAAGTACAGAAAACTGATACTTAGTCACTCCAAAGTCTCTCTTCTAAGCTAGAAGGCTTGTATCAGTTTAAGGCTTTCTAGTGCTACCCAGTAGGTTAATTAAAGGAAGGATGGGAAACAAGCACAGATGTGGTCTTTTAAACCAGAAAGTTGAAAGAGACAGACAAACTGTCCAAATGGTCAATAAACTACAATTTCTGGGCCAAGAACCTCTCCTCTCCTCTTGTGGTAGATAGGCTACCTAATGCTTACCACTCCCACTGATAAGCTAGAAGGCTTCCTCCAACACACAGAAAGGCTTGGGGGGCTCAGAAGCTTACAAAGAGTCCTGGATACAGCAAATCTGTACCTGGACTAGACTAGTTACAGGAAAGGCAGGGAACAAGTACAAACGCAGGCTTTTAAATCAGAAGGTTGAAAGAGATGGAAAAGCTTCCCAAACGGCCAATAAACTACAATTTCTGGGCCAAAACTCACTCTTCCCATGGAGGATAGGCTACCTAGTGCTTACTACTCTCACTGATAAGCTAGAAGGCTTCTCTCTAACTCAGAAAGGCTTGGGGGGACTCAGAAGTTTACTAACAATCACGGATACAGCAACTCTGTAACTGGACTAGGCTAGTTCTAGGAAAGGCGGGAAACAGGCGCAAGTGTGGCTTTCAAACCAGAAAGTTGAAAGAGATGGAAAAAAAAACTGCTCAAACACCCAATAAGCTACAATTTCTGGGCCAGGGACCACTTATCTAGACTACCTGATGCTTACCACTCCCACTGATAAGCTAGAAGGCTTCCCTCCAACACGGAAAGGCTTGGGGGGGGGTCTCAGAAGCTTACAAAGAGTCCTGGATATAGTAAATCTGTACCTGGACTAGACTAGTAACAGAAAAGGCAGGAAATAAGTGCAAACATAGGCTTTTAAATCAGAAGGTTGAAAGAGATGGAAAAGCTTCCCAAACGGCCAATAAATTATAATTTCTGGGCCAGAAACCACTCCTCCCGTGGTAGATAGGTTACCTAGTGCTTACCACTCCCACTGATAAGCTAACTGCTTCTCTCCAACACAGAAGGGCTTGGGGGGCTCAGAAGCTTACCAACAGTCCTGGATACAGAAAATCTGTACCTGGACTACACTAGTTATAGGAAAGGCGGAGACCAAACGCAAAATGGGCTTTTAACCAGAAAATAGAAAGAGATGGAAAAACTGCCCAAATGGCCAATGAACTACAATTTCAGGGCCAAAACCCACTCTTCCCATGCCAGATCTTTATTCTCCTAATTAGCCTTAGGGTGCTGTTCGGTCCTGGCGGTGGAGTAAATAGGGTTTTTAGCTGCCCAACCTGGTTTCCCAGTATTAAGGAGGACTTGCCCTGCGTGCTGAAAAACAACTATTCTCCTCAACACACTGCGGTTTCCCCTAACTAAGGAACTGAACCTTTCCTCCCCTCTGCTACAGTCCCCAAGGGAATTTAATTATAAGTAAACTGCCCAACCTGGTTTCCCAGTATTAAGGAGGACTTGCCCTGCGTGCTGAAAAACAACTATTCTCCTCAACACACTGCAGTTTCCCCTAACTAAGGAACTGAAGGGGTTGGGAGGGTGGCCTAATGGTTAAGGTGTTTGCCTTACAAACACAAGGTGCAGGGTTTGAGTCTCACAAGGGATAATTGGCTAAGCTTAAAATGGCTCGCAAGGGCAGTTAGCTTAGTACTAATCTATGAGCCTATGAACCTATGAACCTTTCCTCCCCTCTGCTACAGTCCCCAAGGGAATTTAATTATAAGTAAAGTACGTACTTTAAACCAAAGTCTTAAGACAATTAGTATGAGATATCCTAGGTTGTAAGTTTACTTTCACCAGCCAGGACAGTCGGCAGCCTTTACTATCTCCTCCCATACCTGTCACCCCTTCCCCTTTCTTAGACTACAAGTATTTGTACTGTTCTTCCTCTTCAATCCTCTATAGCATACTTACTGCCCTGCACTCTTTTCTCAGTATATATTGCATCTGCTACACAGCTTTTGTCCACTAGAGGGCAATAGTTTCCTTTAGACCACCATTCTGACTCCAATTTTAAGTAACTTACAGGCTCTTGGATTCTAATATTCTGGAAGAGCTAATACTCCCACTCTATTCTATCTTTCTTCTCATATTCTTCACTGCCAACCTTCTCTGCATATTCTATTATCAAGGCATTGTGTCACCTTACCATCTGCTGCTTTACTTACCTTTGCTTACTGCTCCTCTGATTGTTTTCCTAGGGTGAACTCCTCTGTGGCTCATCCCTCTCCATTCGCCCTGCGGGCTCACTCCGCTCCCCTACTCTGCCCCCAAATACCACACGCCCCCAGTGGTCCTAAACTTATACTCTAACTGCCACACCCCTAAGCATTAGGACCAACCTCTAACTCCTCCCCTTAAAGTGCTATTACCTCTATTATATTCTCACTTTATCCCTATCTCCTCCCCCTTAAAGAACCATCACTCATTTACCTTTATCCATTACCCTACCACTCTATCCACAAATATCCCTACATTTAACCACCTTAACCTAAACAAATGGCTCAAGGATCCTGTAAACCCTTACCTTTATTACTACTCCTAATTATACTTATCATTCCCTATCTACTTACTCTCTACGAACACCATAGATTCCTAGGACTGCATACCCACATCACACACACCTCTGTCCTTACCCCCAGCTCCACCCATAGTGTTAGCAACCTCCCCAGCTCAGCTAAGTACTCAACAGCCATATTTCATAGACTCCATCACATCTCTCAATGTAACCCACTAGCTTGAAAAAATAAGAACCTAATTTTTAAACTTTTACAACTCATCCTAAAAGTTCTAACCCAGGTCCTACCACTATCATAGCTACACAGCCTGATACACCAACAATTTCAATCATACAGACACTTACCAAGCACCCCAACTCTCTCCTGATAGCTCATCTTAATATTTGTAGCATCAATAACAAAATAGCTCACCTGCATGCCCTTATTGATGTTTATTCCTTTGACATCCTCTGTCTGTCTGAAACATGGCTTAATCCATCAATACAAGGCAGTGCAGTTCTACCCCCTGGCTATAATATCATAAGACATGACCGTAACACTAAAAAAGGAGGAGGCATAGCCATACTTTATAAGAATGGATTACAAGTTACCTTGTTAGACTCCAAACCTCCACTTCTAACTAAGATTCAGCTTAACAAAAGCAAAGCCATATATATATCATGTGTCTATCTTCCCCCAGGCAATAACATCAATACATTAGAGGCTATCCTCAGCTGGCTCTCAAGTAACTACCCCCAAGAAACCATTATACTTGGAGATTTTAACATTAACTGGAACTCCTGTATATCTGAGCAGCCTTCTACTCATATCAACTTATATGGTTTTACCCAAACTATAACATCCCCAACCTGCACCAATAAAACTAACAACAAAACTAGTACCCTTGACTGGATACTCACTAATACCCCCCCAACTAAACTATAAAACAGGCACCATCTCTGAGGACATAAGTGATCACTTGCTTACCTACTTAATCAGAACAAAAACTGTCATCCTAAACTCTACCATCTGTAGAACTATTCGCACTACCAAAAATTTTAACCCTGCTCACTTTCAAGCTGAACTAGTCACCTGTGACTTGTCACCCCTGAAATACCTCCCAATAGATAATGCTGTGAAATACTTTAACTCTAAATTTCTAACCATTTTAGACAGCCATGCCCCATTACGCAAAGTTAGAATTGGAACCAAAACGGCACCATGGCTCACCAAAATGACCAAACAAAAAATCCTCCAAAAAAATAAACAATGGGCCAAATGGCGCTCAACAAAAAGGTCCTCAGACCACCTGCAATTCAGACAGCTAAGAAATGAAACAAAAAAAGCCATATTAGCCGATAAAAGAAATTACTACTACCAACTACAACAAACCAGCCAAAATAATCCCCAAAAATTCTGGCGAGGTATTAATAACCTCCTACACCCTGGATGCTCAAGTACTCCCGCTCCCTCTGGCTCTGATCACAACAATCCCATCCAAATAGCTGACTCATTTAATACTTTTTTACTGAAACCATACAGTCCCTGGCCAACCAGCTATCCCCTAGCACCCCAGGCTCTGCCACAACCTTTACCAATAATTCTTATCAATTTCATTTTCAGCCAGTGCCCACTTCACTTATCTGTAACCTCATACAGAAACTTAAACCCACTACTCTCTCTGCTGATAAATTACCTGCAGAATACCTGCATAAATCTGCTAAAGTCATAGCCTACCCCATATCCATCCTCATTAACAGAACTATTTCTGAAGGATCTATTCCCCTAATCTGGAAAGTCTCTCACATTATTCCCCTGCATAAGGGCGGTAACTCCAAAGAGTTGTCCAATTATAGGCCCATAGCTATTCTATCTCCTTTGGCAAAAATAATGGAGAAATGTATACACATACAACTGTTAACCTACCTACTCGATCACAATTTATTAGCACCCTGTCAACATGGCTTTAGACCATTTCATAGCACCACCTCTGCTCTCTTATCCTTCACTAACCATATTAACAGTAATTGTAATATTGATACTCTATCCTCAGCTGTTTTTATTGACCTGTCCAAAGCATTTGACATGGTGAATCACCACCTCCTTATAGACACACTCAAAAACTGTCATTGGACAACCATACTATACAGTGGTTCCAATCATACCTACATAACAGGCAATAGGCTGTACTATGGGAAAATACTTTATCTTCCCACGTCCCAGTCACTCTAGGGGTCCTGCAAGGATCTATATTAGGCCCATTACTCTTCTCCATCTTTACAAATGACCTTCATTCTGTAATTCCTCAAGCTGACTGTATCCAATACGCTGACGACTCCACACTCATATGCGCTGCTGCTTCTCAATCAGAACTTCAGTCACTAACCCAAATGACCTTTAGTACAGTTGAAAACTGGCTCCTACAAAGACGTCTTATCCTTAACCCCAAAAAACAAAAATGCTACTATTTATCCCCACCCAGAACCTCCCACTTAACTTTACTATTACTTCAAATGATGGAACTATAATATCTCCTGAACCAACCACCAAACTACTCGGGTACAAATAGATAACAACTTGTCCTTTGAACCCCACATAAAAAACACCAAAAAAATAGAAAACAAAAAACTAGGTTCCCTCTATAGAATAAAACCCTTTCTTACACCTCCAGCCAGGGTTACTATTGCTCGTACCCACCTCATCTCTACCTTGCTCTATGCCTCCCCTATCTATACCAAAATATGTAGAAGTAATCTGAGTAAACTTACATCCTCCTACAACAATATTGCCAGATTTGCAGCTGGGTCCTCCTATAGAACTCATCACTGTATCAATCTGAATCAGTTAGGATGGTTAGAGCTGCCAAATGTAATACTTTTCAATCAATTAATAGTAGCCCATAAGATCCTGTATTTACCTCAAAATACACCCATACTTACATCCCTAGTCATCCCTATAATAACCTCAAGACCTTATGCTCAGCTAATAACCTACTTGTACAAATATCAAAATCCAACAACTTAGCTGGTGACACCTTGTTCTCCAATACAGTAGGTAAAGCCTGGAACATCCTCCCAAGCCAGCTAACCTCAATATCCTCTGTCAGCTTATTTAAAAGCAAGCTTAAACCCTACCTCAAATCACACTGGCTATGCCCCTGTGTTAACCCAGACTAAGTACCTAACTATTAACTAGACTCCCACAATTCCTAGCCTCCCATGATCATGATCGTGTGTTGTCTCACTATTTTTTAGTGAGCTTAACCTTCCTTAGGATTTTTTCTCATGTAAATTAGTATATACTGTGGAATGATCAAACACCTTCATATAGTATCACAACCTATGTGTTAAATAACACTAGAAATCCATCCTTGTTTGCTGATCTTCTATACTCTATCTATTGATCTCTAGTGTTTTTCTTTCTTAGGTTTTTGTGACACCTTAGTATCTCTTATCATAAACTACTAGGTGTATCTAATTTTGTAATATGTTATAAAGATTTGTACTACACCATTTCTAATGCAAATGTATTAGTCTTATTCATCTATTCTTAGATAAATTTTTCCTTTTTCCTACTGAAATATAAAATATATAATCTTAGGCTTGTACTATAATTGTTAAAACTTCTTATGTACCAAATTATACTGTTATTGTCTTTGTCTTGACCTTTTATGTTGTTGTAATTTGTGGAGCTTTTCTCCCCCGGCCTCCACTGAAAATGAACATATATCCAGCTGGACTAGCCCGGTTAACAAATGTAAAATAAAAATAAAAATAAAATAGATAGGCGACCTAGTGCTTACCACTCTCACTGATAAGCTAGAAGGCTTCCCTCCAACACAGAAAGGCTTGGGGGGCTCAGAAGCTTACAAAGAGTCCTGGATACAGCAAGTCTGTATCTGGACTTGACTAGTTACAGGAAAGGCAGGAAACAAGCCTAGAATTTTTGTTTTTTGTTATAATTCAAATTGCAGTGCAGGCCAGCAAACCCGAGTGTGTAGCAACACTATGGCAAATACAGTTCAAATAAATGCAATTAAATTAACAAATGACTAAAAAACAAGTGCAGAAGGCAGTAAATTAGATGGCTACTAACAAGCAGTAATAAGTGCAGAGTAAGAGCAACTGAACAGATAACAGCACACAAAAGAGCAACTAAGACAGTTACAGTAAGAGGAGCTGAATAAAAAAAAAATATATAAATCAGAATATGATCTCACTGCACTCAGTTGAGTGAGCAGATGAGATGGGCCCAGAAGGAGTATCCAAATACAAATCTACAAGAGGGACCCATTCATGCAAATGAGGTGATTTTGCAATCCAGGAAGCTTGCAACAGTCTGTGCAAGACTAGTGCTATCTGCAGAAATGTACTCAGTTAGTAACCGAGTGCATTTCTGCAAAATCCAAAACGGAGCTATGACAGCTCCGAATAAAGGCTGCATATCAAGTAGTAAGCATGCCAATGCCAAGTAAAAGGCCATTGGCATTGCAAACAAAACAAAAAATAAAAAAACAACTTTTATTTTTTTAGCTGATCTTGGCTGTTTACGTGTAGGGCAGCTGCGCGCAAACAGGATCGGGGGAAAATAATAAAATAAACCTAAAATAAGCATTCTAACTAAAATCAGTATTCTGCCATGTAAGTCAATGACAGGCAGAAGACAACCTGGCCAGTGAGTAGTGGTTGCTAAGGGGGAGGATCAGTGTGAGACATGTAACTATGCATTAGCAGTTAATCCTATGCAAATAAGGGGAAGGATAGTGAATCCCAGTTTTCCCCAGCATGTAAGTCAGGTCCCAATAGTGTAAGAGAAGGAATAGCTTGGTGCAAGCCTAGGAGGTAGTTAACATCATGGGGGGGTGTCAGGCATACTGTAAGCAGATTGGAGCCCTGTGGCTTGGGTTTGCTCCTAGCTTAGCACAGCTAAGCTAGGGGTGTATCTAAACCTGCCTAGCACTCTTTACAAAGCTTAAGCAGGTGTGCGTGTCATGCACTGGGTTTTACAGGAAGAAAAAAGAAGTTTTAAACCAGGAAATAGCAGCACTGTGCAGATTTGAGCACTCTGTTTGCACAGCGTGCACACGGGCTTAAACAGAGAGGCAATGGGAAGGGAAAACAACAGTAGGAAGGTAATCAAGGAGAACTAGCATAGCTGGCAGGTGAAATATATCAGAATCAGTCAATTACACAGGCAGCAGACCAGCCCAGCCCAGAACACTAATACAAACTAAGCAAACACCTTCCCCCTGGTTTTTCCCACATTCTACACCACCGGTGTATACAAGCTGGCAAACTTTAACAAATAAACCTAAAAAATGAGAAGGGCTGCAGCAGGCAACATAGAACAACATGTGCAAGAGGCTGAGGGTGGTGAGGATGTGAATGCTGCTGAACAACCCACAGTGAGGAGATGGAGAACAGTGTATAGACCCAGGGTAACCTACCAGGGGCTACATGAGCTGGAGATAGTGGAGCGTTATAGGGTGGACAGAGACCTCCTACAGCAAATTGTTGAGCTGTGCTGACCACATCTGACACACCAAACTGATCGAGGGGAACCCATCCCAGTGAATACCAAGGTATGTGTAGGCCTAGGTATTCTAACCACAGGTATCTCCCAAAGCACAACTGGGGATATCATGGGGATCTCACAGGCATCAGCATCCAGAGTATTCCATCAGTTCCTGGATGCCATGTCAGCACATGCCGGTGAGCACGTATATTTCCTCGACACCCGTGAGGTGTTGACCAGCAATATGCATCTCTTCCACCAAATAGCAGAATACCCTGGGGTAGTGGGTGCTATAGACTGCATGCACATATGCATCAAAGCATCACCCGGTGAGCAGGGTAGGGCCTATATCAACCACAGGGGCATCCCCTCCATCAACTGCCAGGTTGTATGTGATGCCCAGGGCATTATAATGAATGTGTGTGCTGGCTGCCCTGGAAGCTATGACGATTTCCACATATGGCATCTGACGCAGCTGTACCAGAGATTTACCAGTGGGGACATCCCCTATGGTCACCTAGTGGGGACGCTAGGTACACACTGGAGCCTTGGCTGATGACACCCATCAGAAATGCACACACACCTGAACAACAACGCCATAATGAGGCACATGCACAGGCCAGACATATAATAGAGCATGTGTTTGGGATGCTCAGCTCACAGTTCCGGTGTCTGGACACATCCGGTGGAGCCTTGGAGTATTCACCAGCTACATGTACCCAAATTGTTATGGTATGTGCTATGCAGAAACAACTGCAGCAGGAACAGCATGGGGCAGGGCCACACAGCCCCCCACCAGTGCCAAGGCCTGCACAGGCACAGAGTGACCCGGAGGAGGAACAACCTGAGCCTGCCCCAGTAGGCAGAAGGAGGCATACCCAGTATGCCCTGGCCTTGGCAAAGAGGCAACACATAGCACATAAACTGACACAGTAGGGACCCAGGGAATGACACCTCTCTCTGACTCATACATACAGCAAAAGGGATGCCAAACATGACACTATCTGTGCTCAACCATGTATAGGGAGTGTACTATGTGCATCGAACATAGGCAGCCCTCCAGCACCATCCACAAGTCTGGCACACCCTCAAGGTTAGTTAATCAACATACCAATTGCCAAATGGAGTAGAATGTGTCATTACCTGTAGCTATGATATGGATGTGAGCATGCAAGGGAATTGGGTGGCTGAATGTTATGGCAGCAGACAGTAGACACCCATAGTTGCACCATGACATCTGTAACACATACTGGAGTCACCATTGTAGCCAGTATTACACAGGGTGACAGAACCCACTGCAGGAAATGTGCTGAGCGACATGTGTGTCCATATGACCCACACATGCCAGTCAGGACAGTTCACATACCCAACAACAGTCTCAGTCAGCAGGACAGGTGTAGACAAACCCAAACAGAGCCTGTGCCATGGCCCCTGAATGATGGCTATGTTTAACCCCCCCCAAGGCCTACATAGACAGACCACAGCAGGGCAAGCAGTGGGATGTTAGTTCTGAAGGGTAGGAAGTCAGACAATAATATGTAGGGCAACCAAAGCCACAATCTGTAGTACACAGGTATGCCTCTAGTCAGCATGATAGTTAGCAATACAGAATGAAATGGAGTACCTGACATACCAGTACAGCCATAGCAAATGTGTGCAAGTGTCACGTGTGCCCCCCACATCCTACACAGTAATGTAATAACAGTCAGGTGTGCCCCCCAACCCTGTGTAGAAATGTAGAAATAGACAGGTGTGCCCCCCCATTCTACATAGTAATGTAATAACAGTCAGGTGTGCCCCCCCAATCCTGTGTAGAAATGTAGAAATAGTCAGGTGTGCACCCCCATCCTACATAGTAATGTAATAACAGTCCGGTGTGCCCCCCAATCCTGTGTAGAAATGTAGTAATAGTCAGGTGTGCCCCCCATCCTACAAAGAAATGCAATAACAGTCAGGTGTGCCCCCCCTCACTCCTGTGTAGAAATGTAGAAACAGTCAGATGTGCCCCCCTGCTATGCAGAAATGTAGTAACAGTCAAAGCCAAATGATCGATGGATACCCTGTAGAGACAGCATGCTACCTGTCAGTGTACAACATAAAGGCCAGCACTGCAGCACAAACTACCTGAACACAATTTACACAGTCAATACAGACGGCCATACTGGGCATGCTCACACACTTAAACACATGAAAGCCATGTCTGCAAACACCAGTGGACCAGACATATCTGGCAGTT